>NW_004955417.1:26218553-26253083 GCF_000276665.1 Chinchilla lanigera
CTGTCAATACACTTACTCCTGGTGTTCCTTACGGGACTCCTGTACAGTCACAATTCTAGTTACCGTGGCTTCTGAGTTTCTCTCCTGCCTCCTCCTCTGTCTCTCGGTCTCTGTCTCCCTCCCGCTCTGTCTGTCTGTCTGTCTCTTTCTCTCTCTTCTTGTTGGGGCTCAGTATGGCTTCATAACGCCTAACTTTGAGTAAAGCATTTAAGCCATGCTGGTATTTTTGCAACTTAAAACTCTGATTCTCTAGACATTTTTATAGATCTTTCTTCTGTGTTGGGAAGAAATAGCTGAGAGCCTGAAGGCTTCAAAGCTAGACAGAGGGGGGTTTTACTCCCGGCTCTTCACTAGTTTCCTGTGCCTCCTACACAGGCCCAGAGCACGGCGTGGACAGGGCTGTCACCGTCGCTGGAATCAAACACCTAGCAAGGCTCTGGGAAGGACTGGGCCTCATTGGTGTGTGTCTCTACCGGAGGACTCCGTTAGGAAATTTTGAGGAAAATGTAACAATAGGACCATTTGAAAAAAAGCAAGTGTAGGCAGAGTATAGACACATGAAACATGGGGTAAAGATCCGGAGCTGGCAGCTTTAGGCCTGAGGAAGGAGAAGGTGTATTGTGAGCAGAAGGTGTATTTCCTGGGACCGGAAATAGAGGGCGGTAAAGAGACCTTAGAGACACAGTCACTTGCAGCCACTGAGAGGATGGGAAACAAGTCGCGTAGCTTCCACTCCTTTTTCTTTTCTTTCTCATAGCTGTCTCCGGGGTCCTCAGTCAGTCACACCCAACTTGAGGCCATTTGGAAGGGAGTTTCCCAAGGTCAGGGGCGTGGGCTGCCGAGCAGAACGGAGAAGGATAGAGTGGACCTGCGGTAAACTGAGCAAACTGACCCCGGGTGTTAATTCCCTTCATTTCTGCTTCCAACACCACGGCTTGCAGCGGTGTCACAAGTCACCAAAGTACTGCCTCTTATGAGTGTTCTGTAGCTAGTCCCAGACATAGCTCTGGGGTTAGAAGCGAGCACAGGTCAATCCGTATGGAGCGGCAGCTGGAGGAGCATGGCTGGGGTGCGGCCAAGTCTCCATGAGTGTGAGCCATGCAGAGCGCTCACTATGCTGGTCAAAGATAAACAAGAGCTCTTGTTTCAGAAGTAGCTTTTCAAGTTTGCCTGTTGGCATGAGGCTGACTTTGGCAGAGGGGATCATGTAAACAGGGCATGTGCCCAAGCACACCAGCCAGTCCCAGCTTGCTGGGACACCTTCACCTTGCAGCCCCGGACGCAGGGCTGGCGGACAGAGCTGATGGGAGGGTGCTCTCCCTGAGGACTGCCTCCTCAGATCTCTTCGACATTTGTAAATACCTTAGAGTCCGACTCTGGGAAAGAAAATGCATTTGTATCACTCAAATACAGCTTTGATTCACTCCACCTGCTGAACTCTTGACGTCTGTATAAATAACTCTTCTTTTTGGCCTCCTGCAGTGACCCGAATAGTGGTCTCCTCAAAGAAATGTCCCTGTCCTAATCCCCATTACTGGGAATATTGTCTTAGTTGGAAAAGAGGTTTCTGCAGATGTAATTAAGTTAAGTATATTGAAACAAAGTGGTCAACCTCGGTTTTCTGGAATAATCTCCAACCCAGTGACAGGTATATTTATAACAGATATGCAGAGGACAAGCACAGCAAGGCAAAGGCTCTGTGAAGGCAGAGGCAGAGACTGTGTGATGTGACCCCACGCTAGAGAAAGGAGCAGCTATCAGAAGCGGGAAGAAGCACGGACCAAACCCTCCCCTAAGCTTCGCGGGGAGGGTGGCCGCTGAGTTAGAAGATAAATGTCTGTCGTACAGTCCACCGCATTTATGGTGATGCTTTTCAGCAGGCCTAGGAAACGAACGTAGCTCCTGTGAAACCATCTGTGCTGACACCGACTGCTAAGCCGCCTGCAGAGTTGTAGAAATAGTGCGGCTACTGTGTACCTGAAAATCGGGCTGTCACAAGTAAGTCACAAACATGTGAAGGAATGCAAATATGAATTAATTTGATTTTAGCGTTCCACATTGTTCACATTTTAAAACATCCTTTTGCACACCCTGTTTTTCTGACTGTATTATCAATTAAAAATAGAATGTAAAAGGAAATAGTGCAGAGAATAAACATCTTAGTATACTTTTCAGAAGTCACCTGAAACCCTGGAGAGCTGGACTATTTAATTTGCACCATAGTCCTGGGTCAAGGCTCCATACATTGCAAGAAAGGCCAGAAGAGGTTTGGAGGAGAGGAGCCGTGTCCCAGGTTCTAGCTGTGGCTTTGCTACTCACTGGTGTTTGACCCTGGGAAAATTGTTCATTGAGAACTCCAAGTCAAGACTTCCTTGTGTGCAAAATGTTTGTCACACCAACTTTACAGCACTGGTCAGGATACTCAATTATATAAGATTCTTTAAAAGATTAGTGCTATGCACTGAATCACAAAATGTTACATAGTCACGGGTCATTTAATGATGGAGGCATGTTCTGGAAATGCCTCATGGGGCAATTTTGTCCTCATACGAACACCGTAGAGTATACTGCCATGAGCTAAACTGTCCATGATGTCACCAGGCAGTGTAATCTCATGGGACCACTATTGTATCTGTGATCCAAAGTTGACCAAAACCTTGTTATGCTGTGCTTGGCTGTACCTTTCTCTGTTCATTATAATAACAATACATATTTACTAAGTTGCTGGACCCTACTAACTCAGAACTTGTGATAATCTGAAACAGGGGTACACAGACCGGAGCTGAAAAATCAAGAGCTTAGTTTGGGCCTTGTCGTGAAGAAACCACGTACAGTATGTGGTCTCAGAAAAGTTCCTAGCTCTTTTAGACACAGATTTCCTGTTAAATGAAGGACTTAGATTTGATAATGTGGAGTTTTGTTGCCAGATTCCTGACTGTATAATATCTTAATAATGTTATGATTAGGAAGATGGTTCTTTCCTTTGGCAACCTTTTCCCTTCCCATGGATTAAATTTTCACTGAATTCTGATCACCTCAGCTTGCTCGTTTAGCTTCTGATGCATGTAACTATCTGTACATCACCAAGGAGATCAGCTGACTTCCAAGTGCAGGAAAGACAACAAAAATGTATTTTCATTCAAAAAAAGAAAAATCACAAGGGAATTTATGGACTCCGTTAAAAAGTTGTGAGTAGAGTAAATTTAGCTACAGCTAGATTTATGGTTCATGTTATGTCACCTGCATGCACTTTCTTTCCATTTGTCTCTTTGCATCTACTTTCCTTCCATGGGATTGGCTAGTGTTTCACTTCCTGGGACACAGTAGGAAGTTGCCTCATCTCTTGGTTGTTTGCATCGATGCACTTCCCAGGGTACAGGACAAGACTCTCTTCGCATCACCTTGGCTCTTTTGGACTGATATTTCCACCTCTGAACCAATCAACCATCATCAGAAAAAATTAAATGTACTGATTGGCTCAGGCCATTCAGCGTGAATTGATCTGGGTTGCCTGCCTACTATTTGTGAAATGCGTAAGTTGCATAAATCCACTGAAGTCTGTAGCCACTCTTCTTCAAATATGAGAAGCACCTACATTATAGATGTCCTAGGCTCAGTGAAACACTGAGGGAGGGAGATGCTGCTATGGTTTATATCTGGGTATTCACCAAAAGCCTCATAGACTCAGAGGCAGGACCTTTGAAAGATGATTGGGCTGGGTATGGTGGTGCATACCTGTAATCCCAGGACTCAGGAGGGACACTGAGGCAGAAGGATCACTGTGAGTTTGAGACCAGCCTGAACTGCAGAGCAAGGTCTTGTCTCAAAACACCAAAAAAAGAAAAAGAAAGAAATATGACTGGACTATGGGGCAGTGCAGTGTTAAGAAGTGGGGGCTGGCTGGAAGACAGGAGTCACTGGGGGCAGGGCGTGGGGGGATCTCTCTGCTCAGCTCTTCCTTTCCTCCTCTAATTCCTGACCAGCAGGAGGTGAGCAGCTTTTCCAGTGCTATAACCCCTTTACCATGCTGTTTCTTCTTTGTAGACTGCTGACCACAGACTAAAACCTGAGACAAAATAAACCTCTCCTCCTTCAAATTGTGAGCGTTGGGTATTCTGTCCCAGCAATGAGAAAGAGACTAAGACAAATTCTGGCTCCATAGAAGTAGGGTCCTTCCTGTGACACTATCTGACCCTGTGGTTCAGAATTCTTTGGAACTGAATTGCTGGAGGAATTCAGAAAGATTTTCGGATGCTGGCTGCAGCTGCAGCCCTAGAATTCTGTAAGCCAAGACTGATGGGAAATTCTGGTCAGACCTCAGATGGTAAAGAGTAGGTTCAAGAAGTGTTGGTTGCAAAGAAAGACTCCATTGAAATTTGGCCTAGCGGGCATGTATGTTATGCTCCAGCAGAAATTTTGCTCATGTCCTGAGACTTCAAGGGGGACTGAGACTGAGGATGCTAAGCTAGTTAACCTGGCAGAGAAATTTTCAAGGCAGCCTAACGTTCAGGCTGTAGCATGGGTACTCCCTGCTTCTTTTATAGCCAGGTGTATATGGAAAATCAGGAGCAAAAAGCCCATTGGAAAAGTTTTCAGTTTTCCTAGCAAGGAAGAGTCTGCAGAGTTTTGGCTGACTTCCTGGTTGCTGAAAAGATTATAAAGAAGCCAAATACTTTGGCTCAGGAGAATAGGAAAAATGATTTAAGGGCAAATCAGGAATTAGTAACACCCTTCCCTTCACAAGTTCAAGGGTCCAAAAGTGAAAGAATGTGATTTTAAAAGAGAATCCCAGGCCAGCCAAGGCCCACACAGAGAACTGATTCACTGGGGTTTGTTTTTCACGGCTTGGTCATATGGAAACCTTGACCTCTGAAGCCATAGTACAAGGGAGCCTGGCTACTGCTTGACTTGGTGACAGACCCTGGCACCCTTTATGTGGTGCTGATTTCACAGGCATGCAGATTGCAAAAGTTGTGAGGTCAGAAAGGCTTCCACCCAGGCCAGGCAGTGTGCCCTTGAGAGGGTCCTGTGTGGAGCTTTGAGAAAGGAGCTAAAAGTATAAGACAGGGTGAGAGGGGAAAACAGAACAGAGGTTGCAAAACGAATTAAGATGTGGTATGCATATGCAACAGTTCCCCAGAATGATTGTAATCATTGTGTACTGTAAACAGGTACCAATGAAAAAATTAAAATTAAAAAACCAAGAAGGTACGGTGGAAACCCCAGGACACTGGAGATGACAGGAAGGTGGAACATCAGCTGAGGAAGCCCACAGGCAGTGAAGAGAACCATCCCAAGACAGAAGCTATCTGGGGTGCTGTTGGCAAAGCCATAGGGGAGGGGCAGCCCAAGCCCTTTTGGGTTCACACCCTGTCCCCACAATTTTCCCCCACTGCTGGAAGTGGAAGAACAGGATTTAATGTTGACCTCGCTGAGTTTTGGTCTTGCTTTGGTTCCACTTGTTTCTGTTCTCCTGTTTCTGCCTTTTGGAGTGGGAATGTCTACCCTGTGCCATCTTTTCACCTTACCAGGGCTCAAAGCTAAGAGTTTGCCTTAACTCTCAGAGGAAACTCTGAACTTGGACTTTTCAGCAGTGCTGGAACTAATAGGACTCTGGCAATGTTTAAAGATGAGCTAAATGCAATTTGCACAAAGAGATGTCCATAAGCCTTTGGGGGGCCAGGCATGGACTGTTATGGTCTATATTATATCTAGATGTTCCCTAAAGCCTCATGTGCTCAGAAGTGGGATTTTGGAAGGAGACTGGATATGGAGGAGTCTAGCTCAAGAGGTGGGGCCTTGATGGGGCTCTTACATTGTGTCAGGTATTGAGTCCCTACAGGAGAATGTATCTAAGACAGATGCACTTTAGGAATGGTATGGAGAAAGTCTAGCTTTAATTTCAGGGGAGTGGTGCTTAATTATTCTTTCTAACATTTAGGGCATCTACTGCATGCCTTATACAGTCTACGTGTCCTATTCCTCTTAATGATATTTCAGTGTGGTTACCGTTGTTATCCTCCTTCCAAAGTGGATAAAAGCATGATGAGTTTTGAGAATATACCCAGTAACTTGTACAGAGTTTTTGTTTAAATTTCTCTTCTTGCTATAGGTCAGACAGTAGAGTGTGTATGTCTGTCACTGAGCCTTCTCCAGACCCGACACATTGTTCAAAATTCACTCCTGCATGCCGAGGGAGTGACCCTTCTGGCTCTGATTCCTGACCAGCGTTGGTACGGTGACAAGGTGGGACCAGAGTGGTGATGCGTGACTTTTTCAGACACTCTCACCCTGGTGCTCTCAGAGCCTGACAGCCCCAGCTAGCGCAGTACACTCATCCATTCTGAAGTCAGATCCCCATATGTCAACCCAATGCTCCACTGTGAAATTCATGATCCTGTGGCTAATTTGCCATCTTAGAAACTTAGCAATGACACAATAAACCCTTTATGAACAGGAATGGGATATTCTGATTACTGAGGTGGAAAAGAAAGGTCCTTTGTTTAACCCTCTTGGAAAATCCCTCCAGAATGCAGTGGTTATCGGTTATGCCTTGGTCAGAACTGGGTGGTGAATATGACTTCTGTCTTCAGATGGAAATGTTCATGAGTCTCCTATCTTACAGCTACAAGGACCTTTAGTCCTTATTCCAACATGATTACTTAGACAGGTGCATGTGAGAGGAAGTCGGGTTAAAAGTACCCTGAGAAGAGGCCCACCCTTTCAATGCACCTTGAAAAATAAAGGCAGGATAGGGACTTGTTCCCTGAAGGAGCTGACCTCTGACCTTTTCTCTTTTAAAATAACAGCAGTGAAGGAAAAGGGGAATTAAAGAAAGACTCTGCTGAAAATCCTAGGGCTTCCTTCACATCTCTACTTAATTTCTCCTCTTGGATGACTGCAAGACGTTTTCTGTGTCACCCAAACTGCATTTGCTTTGTTTGGTTTACCTTGTGCAACTTTTGGTCCATCAGCAGAGCGAGGAGGAGGAAGGGGTGGCAGGCAGCAGCGGGTAGAGTGGGAGGCTCTGTCTTCCCGAGGGCGTCCCCCTTGGGTCTATTTTCCCTTGGGGAAAAAGGGCCACGATGTGGTTCTGACAGACCCCAAGGAGCTCCTGCTGCCCAAAATAGCCCCACCTGCCTGCGGATGCCCCACATTCCTCTCCCCACGCAGAGCCAGAAAGGCCAGCTGTTCCCCCGATCCTCTTCCCACAAGCTGGCGCAGGCTGGAAATTCCAGCCTTGAACTTCAGGCTAAATTTTCCTCTGCAGTCTCCCCCAAAGCGCGTGCTGCCGGGGCCCACCCCCACCTCTGAAATAAAGGTGTCGACAGACACTGCCCAACAGAGGCAATGACACAGGTTTGTCCCAAGAGCGGACGTCATGGGGGTAGGAATATCCTTCACCCCCTTAGCCCCGAGAGGCTGGCCAAGTCCTGAACGGCCGATGCAGTTTTTTCTCCTCCATGATAAAGTGAAAATAATAAGCCAAATTAGCAGACTCTAAGGAAGAGTAAATAGCACAAATGTAGAGCATCAATTAATAACAGGCTGGAAGCAACCTGAATGTCATCAAGGAGAGATGAGTTAAGTGAGCTGGGATGTCCACACAACGCCGTAGACCGCAGCTGTGACCAGGAAGTGCCGCCTCTCCCTGCAGCGACACACGGACTGCCGAGGTTGTAACGTTAACTAAAGACAGCAAAAACGCAAGGCAGTGTTTACAGTGCGCTTGTTTGTACACTAGAAGTCAAACCATCCATCTTTCCTCAGCACACAGATGCCACAAGAACCTTGAGTGGAAGTAGGAGAAAAGCCTGCCGGGAATCCAGGAAGACTTAGAGGACAATCAACCAAGTGTAATGATGGAAGGTACTGGTTCCTCACGTCACCAGCTGCGAAGGTGCAGGGACAATTAGACAAGCCTGAACGTGGCTTATTGGGTGACTTTAGAAAGTAATTGCTAACTTGATAATGTGTAGTAATCACATCTTACTTCTGTAATGAACTTCTATCAAAGACCTGTGATAGAGAAATCATGGTGTCATGGGTATGTTTTTAAAAACTCCAAGGGAAAGGTGAGGCAAAATTAGTATGCTCCTGAAAATTATTAAAACTGGAAATGAGGAATGGGGGTTATTTTCTGGTATTCTGTGTATAAACCAAAAAAGAAGAGAAAAGAAAAGAAAAAAGCAAACCAGCTGTCTATTTCTAACAATAATGGACTTCAGACATGCTAGCCCCTTTCTTTTTATTTTTATTTTTAACCTGAATTCTGCTTTTGACATCAGCATTTCTTTCTGGCAAAAATGTACAAGCACGGAAAAGCCACGTTTGAGTTCCGTTTGGTCAGAGGAGGGAAGGGAGGAGAGCCAGGGGGTTTTTAAATAGAGGAGTAGAGACACCCCGCAGGAGTTCTCTGCACCTGTGGGGAAAGAGGACCACTGCTGGTTTTCTGAATCGCCCGTCCAGGCAGATCTCGGGCTGCTGTCTTGGTGCAGGTCAGAAACCAGGCTCGCTGGGCAGGGAGGCGTCCTTGCTGGATCCACCCTCCGCCCCTTACCCAGAAGACTTGCAAAGGGCAGAACAACACAGACCTGAGTTCGACCCTGGCTGTCGGCCAAGCAGGCAGAGCAGGGAAAGACAACCTAGGGGCTCTTGCGCCATCTCTCATGACGATGGCTGAAGCTGCTCACACGCTTCCCTCACACACTTCCAGCTCTGCCTTCCGCATCCACAGCTGAGAGACTGTGGGGTTCGCACATTCTTTGTTCTTTTTGTTTTTAAATAGTAAAACGTCCTCAGGGAGACGAGAGCATGAATAGCCACAAAACGCTGAGCAAAGGAAACCAGCCCTCTGCCACACACATGTGTGAGGTTCGGGCGAGCGTGGGCCTGGTGTCGGAGGGCGGCCGGTTGGCCGGTGTGTGGGAAGCCAAGGCCTGCGAGTGGCCCGTAGCATGCCTTGGAGCCGCTGTCCCCACCACTCAGCAGCGGGAAGCGCCTCTCTGAGCTGCACTCCTCTGACAGCCACTGGGAATGTCACTGCCACAGAAGACAACCTGACCGGAGCGCCGGGCCTATCCCACCTGCGGAGGCGCTTTCTCCACACCTGACACAACCTGGGCCATTTCGCGCTCATCCAAAGAGCGCGAGGAGCCAGGGCTGAGCAGTGGCCCCGTGGTGGCTTCCTGGGTGAGTCCTGCCCTTCTCCCGGGGTCAGTCACGGTGAGGCAACTGGAGCAAGATGCTGGCTGTGAGAACTCAGCCCTGGAGGCCGCTGTGGACCGAGCTCCCTGAGGCCACGGGCTCTCCCTCCTCTGTCTGCACGGACCTTGTTCCTCCCACTGGGGTCCTAAAGCGTTTTATCCAGGTGGAGCTTTGCTCCCGCAAAGGCGCGCCCCTCTTTTGCTGACTTCGTCTTGCACAAGTGCAGGGATGAACCCTGTGTGTTGACGTGCTCCACGGAAAGTGAGGTGAAAACACTGCGAGCTGAAGATTTGCCTAAAATCATGACCCGATTCACCCTCATTCAAATCTGCATGACCCACTGCAAGACCATATTTTCAGCAGTAGTTTTTTACGCTTCCAAGGGTCAAAAGCTTGTAATTGACCAACGGCATTCTGTTCCCCAGGGCATATTGGAAACACCACGGAGAGGGGTTTTCTCGCCCAGAGAGTAGAAGTTTCTGTACAAAGCCCACTGGCTGATGGAGGAAATGAGCATCTGGCCCTACTGAGAGACTGCTGACTGCTCAGAGATATGCACTCACCTTCCACCATGGAAACGGCTGCACCTCCCCAAGTGCTGCCTTGCTCAGCTGCTTAAAACAAAAACCTGGGTTTTTTGATCCCCTGGCCTTTGTTTTTTGCAAATACCATGCTGTTTTTATCACTGTGGCTTTGTAGTATAATTTCAAGTCAGAGATTGTGATTCCCTCTGCCTTGCCTTTGTTGCCCAGAATTGTTTTTGCTATTCTAGGCCTCTTATGCTTCCAAATGAATTTTAAGATTGTTTTCTCTAGTTCTGTGAGATACACTGTTGGAATTTTGATCAGGATTGCATTAAATTTGAATAACAATTTTTGGAACATGGCCATTTTCACAAATGCTGGTGGGGCTGTGGGGAAAAGGAACCCTTCTCCACTATTGGTGGGAGTGTAGACTGGTGCAACCACTATGGAAATCAGTGTGGAGATTCCGCAAAAAGTTAAAACTAGAGGTTTTAATTGACCCAGTTATTCATCTTCTTGGTATCTTCCCAAACGAAATAAAAGGATTGTACCAGAATAATATATGCACACCCATGTTTATAGTGGCATAGTTTATAATAGCTAAATCTTGGAAACAGCCCAAATGCCCATTAACTGAAGAATGGATTAAAAAGATGTGTACTTTTGTGTGTACTTTTATGCAATGGAGTACTACTCAGTTACAAATAAGGATAAACTTGAGACATTTGTGCATCCTTAAATGGATGCACCTTGAGACCGCACTCAAATGAAATAAATTGGGCAAAAGTGTAAATATCACATTGTCTCTCTGGTGTGAGAAACTGACAGTGTAAATAAGAACTAAAATGCACAATAGATATTGTGAAATAGGAAGAAATTGTTCAAAAGGAAAGCGGAACTAGGGAAGGGGAGGGAGAAAGGAAGGAAGGAAGGAAAAATTTTAAAAATGAGAAAAGAAGAAAGAAATGGAAACAGAGCTTTGTAAATAAGAGGCGGAAGCAGGAAGAGGAAGAAAGAGATTCAGATTCCCTATGGTGAATGTGATCAGTATGTCTATCTAAATTGTACCAATAAATTTAATAATTAAAAAAAGCAGGCCGGGCATGGTGGTGCTCATCTGTAATCCCAGCACTCGGGTGGCTGAGGCAGGAGGATCGCTAGGAGTTCGAGACCAGCCTGGGCTACAAAGTGAGCTCAGGGCCAGCCTGAACTGCAGAGCGAGACCCTGTCTCAAAAAAGAAAAAAAAAGCAAAGCCCGGGGCCCCGACTCCACAGTCCCTTGCCGTTGCTGCCACCTAACGGTGAGAGGTGGCCGCGCACGACAAATTTGAGCCCCAGGCGGAAGCCCTGCTGGGGCGGCTGATGCCATCGGAGGTGTCAGGACCCGAGGGGCGCGAGGTGGCACCGTGCACCCCGAGCCCGGGACCGAGCCTGGCGACGGTTCCCTCCCGCCCAGCCTTTGCGTCCTCCAGGTCTCCGGGGAAGGCACGGTGAGCACCAGCCTCGCTGTGTGCGGGCCGTAGTTTCCGGACTGCGGCCTGAGATCGTCCTGCGCGGCTCTGCTTTGGCGGTGCTGGTCCCGACCGCCCGTCACAGTCCAGGCGCAGCCGGGAAGGAGCCGGGAAGGAGCCCACCCCGGGGGCGAATGGCCTGGTGTAACCTCGCTGGCCCTCCGGAGACAGATGAGGTCGCTGTCAACACGCAGGTGCGTTGTGTGACCCGTACAAGAAGCTACTAGGGTTTATGCTGAAAAACAAACTAGAACTACAAACAGCGGACCGTGAGGAGGAAGTATTTGAGGTCCTCGTCAGCTTCTGGATAAGGAAAAATATAGGCAAAATCCAGATTTGAGCTCGAATGGAAAGTTAACTTTATGTTACAAGATTACAGGTAATCCTTCAAATTATAAAATGAAATTAAGATGACTTATTAAAAGATTGTTATTACTGAAGATTGTAATTAAAAGCATTTGGTTATATGCTCTTCCAAAAAGACGTTGCCAGGTCGCATGGATAGTAAACCTAGCTACAAAGGATTCTGAGTAGTCTCCAGGTGTGGTGGCGCACGCCTGTAATCCCAGCACTCAGGAGGCTGAGGCAGGAGGATCGTTGCAAGTTCGTGACCAGCCTGGGCTACAAAGTGAGCTCAAGGCCAGCCTGAACTGAATAGCAGGACCTTGTCTCAAAAAGACAAAGGGGAAAAAAAAAAAAAAAAAAGGATTCTGAATAAAGATGTTCTAGGAAGTTAAAAACAAAAATAAACAAGATTTAACACTGTTAATCTGAGACGAAATACAGTTCAGACAACAAATTTTTAGGGAGAAATTTGATACTGATAAATGCTAGCAAACCAGGAATATACAGCACTCAAGCACTTACACATTTACCAATGTCACCTTGAAATAACGAAAGCAAGAATTAACATAATATTGAGGACAAATTCACAAATCTATAGTTATGGCAAGTGATTTTAAGACATTTCTCTCAAAGCTTTACAAAGCAGACTGATAATTAAATGGAAGTGGGATTTGAACGAAATAAGCAACACACTTGATCTAACATTTTCCAAGCCTGCTGGAGAAGTTTATAAGAACTGATCGCATGGTGGTGATAAAAGGCCCCACAAATTCCAAACAATGGCGGTTATGTGGGTTACACCCTCTGAGCACAGCGCGAAGAATTAGAGTCTACAAATCCAAAGGTAGTTCCCAAAGCCTTGGGTTTTGTGAGGGTCTCAGGATGCTTAGACTCTGCCTCGCTGGAGAAGTCCGGCTCTGGAGGCGGCGCTGCTGGTCTGTGTGACGGTGAAAGACACGTGGCGTGCGTCCCTCGGACCCTCCCCTCACTTCCCACACATTCGCCTTCTGCTCTTGCCGCTTTCTGAAGCAGATCGGGGCGTCCTCCTCTGTGTGTGTTTTTAGTTCTGCTGCTCTGGTAGTTTCACGTCCTGAACTGATTCGGAACGTTTGCCTTTCGCAGTCATCCTGACTTTGGCGAGGAGCCAGAGTGGCGCTGCGGCAGGTCCAGTGAGTGAATGAGGACACTGTGATGCGTTATGAGCCTTTTTATTGGACGGCAGCATCTCCCGAAGTTTTGACCAAACTTTGTAAAGACACTCACGAAAGAGCACCTCCAGAAATGGCCTAGAACCTGGCAAGAATGACGGGATGAGTGCATTCCAAGCAAGGGGGAGTGTTTTGAGGGGAGATGACTGACGGTGTGCCTTTTACTATAACACGTTTTTAAGATTTGAGCATTCACCATCTATTTCAATCGCCCCTTGTGTGTAAAAGCATAAAGAAATGAATAGCAAAATACGTACTGCAGTAGGGAAGGAGGAAAAGATTTGAACGTGGTAGTGTAGGAAGAGGAGATTTCAACAATGTCTGAAGTATTATAGCTCTTATATTTTAAAAATGTAAACATAATGACCAAAATATAACTCTAGGCAGTGGGCGCTGGTTGTATTTCTGTGCAAATGCTACACTTTCTCATTTCGTAAACCTTTCAAGGACAGTGGGAGCAAAATGGCTTGTCATTTGGGGGTACCAGCAGCGCTGAAGATAGCACTTTTCTGAGCAGCACTTTTTAGGTTAGAGCTCTTCAGCAAGTATCACTTCAGCAATTTGGCCCCTAGATAGAAATTAGGATTTTCTGGAAGCGTTGAGAGGATCTGGCAGCTTACCCTCCAAGTAAGCAACTAATAATTAAAGACTAGGATCATGGTTGATTACAACCAGTAACCAACTTGTGCTCCAAAAAGAATTGACAGACTTTGTTCACTTTCCTCGTAGTTTCGTGTTAAATAGCTAATATGCATGAGCTTGTATTCTAGGAACTTTAGATGTTTTTCTAAAACATGAAAAGGATATAGTCTTCGTAACTCTGACAAATTGTCAATGGCATTGGTATTTTCCTTTGAAAATCCAAAGAATGATTTCTGTTCAACAGTGTGCATTTGTCACCTTAGCTTTTACCCTGCTGCTAAGGAGTTCTGTAGACCCTGCATTTGGTATTGGAATAATTCTCTTCATTTCATGCTGTAAATGTTGCATTTGCTGAAAACAGAAGTCTTGCGTGGAGAGTTTTCATTTCCGTTCGCAGGGTGCTGTGGGGGTAGGAATGCCGCCTGCTGAGGTGCAGCTTGGGGACCAGCAGCTGGGCATGGTGCCGGCGCCTGGCCGAGTGGATCCCGCAGAGCCGGTGCCGAGCTGACATCCACAATCAGGCCAGTGCCAAACGGGTCACCAGTGGGTGCTCTGTGCTGGGGGACCAGCTTGCCTTGCGTGAGCTTTCCAGTAGGTCGGTTATAAAATCAGCAGTTTTGCCATCTAAAACGACCTTTGCCTTCATTCACTCCCTGGGTTAGAAAGTTTCCCTAAAAACATTAGCAAGTAAGAAGGAGGGAATTAAGAAGCTATTTATGGGGCCTCAGCATCATCAGAAATTTGGAATTAGCTATTGGCCTTGCAACCTTGGTTGGCAAAAAAGAGTTAAGACAGCTAAGGGTAGGTGTTGATCTAAGGGTTTAAAAAATAATACACCTGCAGGTCTTTACTCTTCTGTTGAGATATCACTGCCTCATATTTAAGGCTGAAGCCCCGGGAGAATCCCTTGGCTATAAGGTTCTCTACTCAGGATCAAGGCATCACCCAAGACTGGAAGGATCTGGGTGAGTTAGCCACGATCATTTCACCCAGTTGCCATTTCCTGAGCACCTATTACGTGCTGGAAACTGTGTGTACATTATCTGCAGCTTTCAAAACAACTTTTATCTCATTTGACCAGGAGGGCGCTGGAACTCAGACAGGTTAAATATATGGATCAAGAACACACAGCATGTAAGCTGCAGAGTTACATCACATCAGCGTTTGGCATTTAGTGTGGGTAGGAATGGGCACCTGGGTAGCAATCCCAGTGCCTCCTCACATCATTGCCCCCCAAATGCTAGCTCTAGGGACCGGGGTGCAGCTCAGTGGCAGAGGGCTTGCTTAGCCTGTGGAGGGCACAGGCTGTGAGCCCCAGCCATGCAAAGCAAAGGGAAACGTCGAGCTAACTGTAACATATACGCTTTCCATGCAGCTTGTCTCTTCTGAGGGAGCTAGGGCACCAGTCTCTCTCAGCGTGCTGGCAGCGCTGGGTGGCGCTGGCCCTTTCTCTGCCTGGGGTCCTGTGTGGCTGTGAGGGTCTTGAGCAGGGCTGTGAACAGCAGCCCCACTAATCGTGCAGGCTGTCCCACCTGCAGAACACCCACGAATGGCATTCCCGGTGGCATCGCGCACCCTGACCAACCCTAAATCACCGCAAAGCCACCTACTCTCCGTAACCACGGCAGCCAGAGGAAGGGATGGGGCATTTAGTTGAACAGAGCAGAGAGAATCCAGACCGCTGATAGTTGCTTTTGGAATTTCTTCTATAATTTGGACAAGGGGGGATATTCCAATTTGTAATCACTTTCTTAGGCTTGTATAAAAACGACTCTGCCCCTCCTTGGTTCTCCTGGGAGAATAAAAGGAGCCAGGGCCCGGATGTTCTGCTCAGCAAGAGGAAGAAAAAGTCCAAGGTTAAAACACTTGGCTGAAAATGCAAATATAAGTAATAGCCAACCTGTTGTATTTTACCACCAACTCCCCCAGCGCATTTCGTTGTTGATGTGTGTTGGGTGCCAGGGATTTATGAATGCGTTAAAGTCATTAACCATTTTTTTCAAGTTGTTTTTCTGAGCATCCCTAGTCAGTCCTTTCCCCCGTATGTGCAGAAGAACCCCTCGAGTTTGCTCAGGTGCTCGGATCTGTCTCTGCTCTGTCGCACACAGCAGTGAAAGCCTCTTCCAAAGTCCCTTCCTGGAAATCTTGCTAACGGGATTTGTTCAGCAGACATTTGCCTGCTGCCGATTCCAAGGTAATGGTCTACTCTGAGCTTTGGAGAATTATCACGATTTCTAGATCACTGAGGAACGATCTGAAGTTTTACTTTATGAGATCATCGAGCTAACATAAAGTTTTACTTTATGTATTTGTAACACCAAGTACCAGATGTAAGATTATGTGTGTGTAAATTTTATATTTATGAACATGTAGTGTAAAATATATTAGATTATACAGAGCCTCTCTTGGTGCTTGTCGAGGCCCAGGAAGTTTATATTTGTGATCCCATGGAAAAGTTATCGGACTTCTATTGAGTTAATTCCAATCTACCACTTCCAGTGCAACCCATGGCGAGAATAAAGACACTAAGGCATATTTGTAGTTGTGGGGAGCCAAGGGGTCCTAAGTCCAGCTGGGATGATGGCCCATTTATCACTATGGAAACATTGTTTCCATAATACTCTTTAACATTTCCATAAATACTCTTTAACGTTTTAATTTACTCAACTTGTACTTTTTTTTGCTAAATCATGCCCATTCCCAAAAAAAGCTCAAGAGAAGTTCCTACTAAATTCACCGGCATGTATATTCTCTGTAACCATGACGCCTGGACCCTACCAAACACCAACTAGAAATTGAAAGTGTGTAATAAATTATTCACATATTCGCAGATATAACCTGTTAGAATCATGTCTACTTTGCAGAGTCTAGCAAAAGAAGCTTTGAATTTTATCATTATGAATTCTTATGAATTCTTATTCAATGTATCTCTGGAGCTTTTAAAAAAAATCTTCATATCTATAAAATGGAATTTTTCAGTGAAAAAAAACAGAAACTATAAATACACATAGGTGGTCCTGTGTGATATCAACTGAACTTTTGATTATTTATTATTTATTCCTTTACTGGTGAAAGTTTTTTTCACTGAAAAATTCCATTTTATAGATATGAAGATTTTTTTTTAAAAAATCTGGTACTTGCTGTTACAAATACATCAAGTAAAACTTTATGTTAGCTCAATGATCTCATAAAGTAAAACTTGAAATTGTTCTACAGTGATCAAGGCCTAACTGGATCAAAGGCCTCAAAAACCAGGGCTGAACCCAGGTTTTATTCGTTTGTGAAGAAGGGAGTGGCTTGAGGATGAATGACTGTGAGAATGGCAGGAAGTAGGTGAGCGCCTTGAGCTGGGGTAGGTAGGAGGCCTGAAATCACCTCTGCCATACGCAGGGAGCGGGATAAGCAGAAAGAGTCATCTGCATGACTCAGTTGAGATTGTGTCTAATGCTCTGGGCTCAGTGCTTCAGCTCTGATGTGTAATCTTTCAAGCCCCAGGAAGTCATAGCCTCTACCTCAAGGCTCGATCCCAGCCAGCATGGAGCATTGGCTCTTCACCCCGTGTCATCCCTGCTCACACAAGGGAACGATGGGAGGTCCGGGAAAGCACTGCCTGCTATCCTGCACATTTGCACTGCGACTGGACCAATATGCACTGCTTAAAGCCAACTGAAGGGATAAGGAAGAGTCCTAGCCAGCTCTGAACATACCACTACATGGAAATAGGGCCAGGTTCAGCCAAAGTGGAGGCAATTGCTCCTCCTTCAAGGAGAGTCACCCAGGTGACCCCCACATTGGATTATATATTAAATACGTTAGGTACAACACATCTGTGTATATAAATATGCATAGGTTGTTCTGCGTGATATCAACTGAACTTTTGATTATTTATTATTTATTCCTTTACTGGTGAAAGTTTTTTTCACTGAAAAATTCCATTTTATAGATAGCAAGTTTTTTCTTTAAAAGCTCCAGAGATATATTGAATAAGAATTTATAATGATAAAACTCAAAGCTTCCTTTGCTAGACTCTGCAAAGTAGACGTGATTCTAACAGGTTATATCTGCGAATATGTGAATAATTTATTACACACTTTCAGTTTCTAGTTGGGTGTTTGGTAGGGTCCAGGCGTCATGGGTACAGAGAATATACATGCCCATGAATTTAGTAGGAACATCTCTTGAGCTTTTTTTGGGAATGGGCACAATTTAGCAAAAAAAGTACAAGTTGAGTAAATTAAAAGGTTAAAGGGTATTTATCGCTATGGAAACAATGTCAAGACTGAGTTACACATTGAAGTATGACCAGGACATCGTTCTTGTTCTCTTATATGATGTTCAGAGCAGTAGAGGCAAGAAGGGAGGCCAACACTGTACTCACAGAGCTTTTATTTCTGAGTTCTTACCCCGAGCAGACTTCGCCTCCTCCATGTTGCAAGATGAGAACCGAATCTGAACGATAATAAGCAGCGCTCAAGTCGCACAGCTGACCGTCAGAGACAGGTCTGTATTCTGTGCATCTGATTCTGCCCGATCGCCTCTGTCCAGTACAGCAAGGTCCACAACCAAACACTAGCGCCAGGGGCCTCAGTTTGGCCGGGGTTGGCACATCCCCCCGTGGGGCTGCCGTCGCCGGGGTGTGGAGACTGCGTGGAGCGCTGGCACGGGCACAGCCTCTGGCACTTTGAGGTCAGTTCCGTCAGAAAGCACAGCCATTACTACTCCGCAGAGCGAGTCCACGGAGCTCTGGACAATGGGATAAGATTCAGGAATTCAGGGTTAGTCTCTAAATAATGCTTACCAGATTTTGCTATCTGACACTTTAGAAGTTCTCTTTATATTTATTTATTTCCCTAAATCAAATATGATCAGTTTAACCCATCTCACCTCTGTGTCCCAGAAGATCAACTCAGAATGGCAGAGCAGTTTTCCCACTGTGAGCTTGGGAGACTATTCCAGGGTGCTAAGGCTTGGAAATGGCCCCTGAGTTTGGTGTCTGTTTAAACTGGAAGGTGAACAGCCCCACAAAGGGCAGACAATTCCACACTTGGCTTTGAGTCATCCGGGCTGCCACCCTCCAGCCTCCCCGGGAGAGGACGTGACAGTTCTGAGCCCTGTAAGGAGGTGGGCCATGAGGCGGGTCACCCCTCTCGTCCCCTCTCCCGTCTGTCTCAGGGGAAAGCACCCGCACTTTCCTGCTCTTTCCCAGCTCCCAGTGTCTGAGTCTGGTCCTAGTTTTTTTCTGGGAAAATACCGTGCCCTCTTGTGTGACTACAGGGGCCCCGCTCACCCTGTTCCAGGTGTGAGTGGAGCTCTACGAGCAAATCCAATCCAGTTTCCCCACAAGGTCAGTGCTGAACCTAACCACTGAATTAGATTCAGTTCGTGACCAACTAGGTTGACCAGAATCCCGGCAGGAACGAGGCTTGTGAGCTGGGGAGCCACTGTACAACGTGTGTCATCTTTTCATAACCAAACGCTTCCCAGCTTTTCCCAGCTCAAGTTCTTCAAATGCAAATCCTTTCGAAGAAGTTCTTTCAATCCTTTTGGATATGGCTTAGACTATAAACATCCTTGGGAAAAGGAGTATGTGGTTATTATCAAACTATCTATTTTGTTTAGATTTAGAAATTAGGGTCGTTGGTTGGATGAAAGTTTATGTGCTTGGTTCTTCAGTGAGACTAAGTACTTGCACATTATCTCTACTTTTCAAAACAACCTTTATCTCATTTTACTAGGAGGGCAAGAACTCAGGTTAACTATATCGATCAAGAACACACAGCGTGCAAGTTGCAGAGCTCTTACTTAAATAAGGCACGTTTATCTTACTAGGGAATCACGTCAGTGTTCGGCATTTAGTATCATTAACTGGTAGAAATCCAATTGCCTCCTTGTTATGGTTTGTGTCTGGGTGTCCCCCCAAAGCCTCATGCGGCCATGGGGCAGGCTTTTAGAGTTTGATTGATTATGGATGTGAGAGCCGCACCCGCCCTGGGGTGGATAGTTTGCATATGTAAGGGAGAGGAAGAGGCTGCTTGCGGCCATTCTGCCCTGGTGTGTGCTTGTTGCTTTTGCTGCGTTCTGCCGCCATGAGCTGTAGCCCTCTGCCATGTGCCACTCTGCCTTGTCACCTGCCAAGTACGGACTGAAACCTCCACAAACTGTAAGCGAAATAAACCTTTCCTTCCTTAATTTTGGGTAGCAGGTATTTTGTCCCAGCAACGAGAGAAAAGTAACCAAGACACTCCTCATATCATTTCCTCCCCCCAAATGCTAACTCTAGGGACCGGGGTGCAGCTCAGTGGCAGAGGGCTTGCTTAGCATGTGGAGGGTACAGGCTGTGAGCCTCAGCAATGCAAAGCGACAGGGAACATCGAGCTAACTGTAACATGTGCGCTTTCCAGGAAACTCATCTCTATCTTTTTTTGCGCTGAGTCAAAGATTATCTATCACCCATATCGGTGTCTTTCAGACACCTGGGTTGTGACCCATGGCAGGAAACATTTGTATCACAAGCATAATTCATATAACAACATAGAACAGATGCAAATACTTGTATAAACTGAAATAGAGGTTCGCTCACCAATACTGTCCACACTGTGTAACTAACTGGTGCTGTACATTTTCTCTGTTTCTTTTTGTAAAAGACTGGTTAAGATGGACTGACTAACTGATTTCACACTCTGTAGGGGCTGCTGCCTATACTTCAAACAGCATCTGGCCAAGGTGATTTGAAATATTTTCACCGATCACCTGTTTTGGCACCGTACGGGTGCAGTTTTGGTGCAGTGGCCAAGTTTGAGACACAGCAGGGCTAAATCGAGTGATTGTAAAAGACAGAGACGCAGAGTGATAAACGCTGAGAAGTCTGAGCTCGGGATTTCCCTGCAGACACCTGTCTTTCACGCATAGCTTTCTGCAGGCTGGTGCCACAGGGGCACGGACTGCACAGCCAGCCTGCCCGGGTGAGTGAGCATGGACAAACCACGTAATTTCGTTTGTTTCCATTTTCTCATCTTTCAGATGGAAATATTACCCCTGTGATATATTATGAGGATAAGCACACAATTGATATTAGCTTTTATTGAAAATCCCAGAAGATTTTCAAACACCTCCATTTAAATCATATGGTTAAACGTCGACAGGTGTTGGCTAAGGCGTCTCTGCCACAGGCCTGGCTCTGCGATAATTCTGAGTATTTTTAATGTTTGGAAGACATTCTGTAAGCCATGGTTTCTCCTAAGAAGAGTAGGGAAACCTGCACTCCAAATGTTGGTGCTTTCTCGTTGCTTGATTTCGCTTGGTTCATTTTAAAAGTAGTCAGGTTATTGTTTGTAATTACCTTAATGAAGGTGGCGCCCGAAGCCCCTCGCCGCAATGCCCCTACGGTCCACAAGATGGCGCTCCCATCCTGTGGAAGTCAGTTGCCCATCCCGCGTCTGCCAGGCTGTATATTCCTGTTTTTTCTGGGTTTGGCTTTTGAATTCGCGAGGGCTTGTGTCTGCCTGTCTTCCTATCCAGATTTTTGTTTTTCATTTCCAGCTCTCTTTATACTTTATTTCACTTCTATTTATACCTTTTCCTGAGCAGCTTATTTTGAAAAGAAGTAAGGCTTTTCATTGTTTTGCAAAGCAAAATGATTTTTGAAAATTCACAACCCAGCTAGGCAGTGTAAATTCACAACCCACCAATCACAACCCAGCGAGGCGGTGTAAATCAAATGGACGGGGTGTTCATTCTGGGGTCCTGGGTGCGGACACAGGATGGGAAGGCAGACCTCACACGCACATGGATCCCTGCTGCCGTGTGCTCGGGATGTTAGGGAGAGGAACTTTCTGTGTGGGTTGTTGAAAGAGATTCTAAACATAAGAAAACAATGGAGAAAATGAAACAAGTAGCTTGTCCGGTGAATGCTTACCACGAACGATTATGCTGAGTGATATGGGACACTCAAAGTCGACTCTTACAACAGCACCCTACACTAGGCACCAGAAGCATTCCCATTCTACAGATTGGAAAATACTGACACTAAGTATTAGGTGTGCTTGCTGTCTGTAGGCAGCCTAGGGAAAATCACACAATTGGCACTTAGATCCAGCTCCAAAGCTTTGGTTGATAGCATCTTAAAGAGAATAAAAACTTTAAAAAAAAACAATGAAAACGGTACAGAATTTCAAAACAAGACAATAGGAAGTTAACAATGGTTGTTATATTGCATATGTTATCTTCAAAGTAGTTGTTCAGGTTGCCATATATATATATAGCGTCCACCACTATGAAATTTACTCTAAGACCCTACTGTAAAAAAAAAAAAAAAAAAAAAAGGCCTGTGGTTACATTGAAAACAGGGGTTTGCAGATTTATGCCCATAAATGCAATTTTAGATTCCGACGTCAAAGTTCTATATGGGTAGAATTAAGCTTCTTGGTCTTCACAAACATCAGCCTTCTGTATTACACTTTCCAGGAGAAAGGCTGCACCCCAAAGCTGCAGATAGATCAAATCTTTGTGCACGGAGCCAGCTTTTCCCGTCAGTGGGCTGTGGGACTCCCGGGTCAGCCACTAGAGGGGCTTACTGAGGGGCCAGGTCGTCTAGCAATGCTACTGGACAGGCCGTAAAGGCAGTCTACAGGACGGGGCAAGAGGTGGCTCGCAGGAGGAGACGGCTCAATTCCGCTCCTGGGAGAGCTGGTGGAAGACAGCCTCCAAGGCCGGTCCTGGAACTTGGATTTCAGGTTGCCCAAGAGCTGGACCAACCCACGGAAGAGCTCAGTGTCAGTGGCTGCGGTGATGGGTGACATTTAACACAACCGCTTCTCACTTTATGATGTCGCTGCTCTTGTGTATGTCTTATCTCCTAAACTATGAGGGTGAGCTTTGTTGGCACGAGACCTGCAAAGCCGCACAGTAACCCGGGTTTGTAAGGCCCCCCAAGCTTGGTTTAATGCTTTGTTACTGCCATCTTGGAATTCTTAAGAATGTTCCAGAAGGAAGGGAAAAGTAAATATATATATATATATATAATAAAAATAAGATAATTAAGATAGCTATACTACTAATTTCCACTAGTTCACTGAAAAGAAAGTTTTGTGCTTATACTGTTTGATCAATTTTTCATGCTTATATCTTGTAATCTGAGCAACTAGTTTGAAGATAACAATACCCAATGTACTAACCATTGTTACTCTCCTACGATCTAGTTTTGAAATTTTGTATCATTGTTTTTATTGGTTTTTTCCTCCTCAAAATAAAAAAAAAAAAGTTCCCAAAGTTGCCCTGTGTCTTCATCTTGTGCTGAGTCCTACAGGTGTCACGGGCGGTGCCGTCCTACAGGTAAGGCCTGGATCGAGTTCACCTTTACCTGCGCAGGTTTTATGCCTTTTGTTTATTTAGTTGTTGCTCATTTTTAAATTCTTGTTGAAGAAAATGACCATGAGGGGCCAAACGACTTGGGAGCAGGAGCCAGGCTTGACGCCCCCCAGGAAACTGGGGCATCTTGAGATACACGTTTCTCAAGGCCTGTCTCTGTGACAGGAGTCTCAGCATGTTCTGCAAACCACACTTGTGCTTTATGGGCAGTGACCAGTGTCTGCCAGATGCCGTGACCTCGGGACGCGGGCAGGGAGGCCCCAAGGCCTGGCCTGGGAACCATTACAAAGGGGCCCGGCCGTGGATGTGAGGTTCCTGGCCTTGTTCTGTGGCAGCCACGAAGCGGGCCAGGCCCACGCGTGGGGTTTCCTATGGTCATCTTTGGTTGGTTTGGACCAAGTGGGTCCAGGGATGGGGACGCGCAGTCTCCGTCACGTGCTCCTCGCTGGAGCGCGCTTCTTGACGCCCACAACTGGAAGGAGGCTGGTGTTGCCGAGCTTCCAGTCCGAGTTCCTCTGGGTGAGACAGGGCAACAGCGCGAAGGCCCGGGCGGGGAGCGTGGCACCCCTCACCTCATCCCAGAGGCAGAGAGGACGGAAGCGGGGCCACGTCCTCCGCCTCATCCCCTCCCACCACCTCTGCCCCACGGGCCGGACGGCCGCTCCCAACATCACGGTTAGCTGGAAAGCCACCCTTCCCCAATCACATTTCAAAACCCGCGCGTTTGAGTGTGCGACACCTCGGAGGCCGTCAGGATGCCGACCACGGCAGGCCTTGTCTGACGAAGGGCTCTGCAAGGATAGCAAGTGACGCACAGCAGCCGCAGGAGGTGACGGCCGTGGCTCGCTCGGTCCCAAGCAGCGTCCTTCGTTTCTGTCCTCGGCGGCCCGGACTCAGCTTTGAGGCCTGAGACTCACACAGCGACTTCCCCTTACCTCTCCAAGAGCTTGAAGCTTTCCTTCCCTGCCTGGTGGGGAAGGAAACGTCCATAAGCGCCGATGCTAATGACGTAGGCGGCTTCCCTGAAGGACCACAACGTCATGATCGCTTTAAAAAGAAGCGAGCCTGCTGAGTTTTGTATTGCACAGGTCTGCAGGGCGAAACGCTGGCCCTTGTCTGAGCGGGTAGGGGCTGGGGCGTCTGAGTCCTTGCCGTCCCCTTCCTCTCCCCTCCTCTCTTTCCCTGCATCTTTAGCTCTCTCTCCATTGCAAACAATCCATCTCTCTGCTTCCTCCTGCCTGCTTTTTATGTTTATTCTTGGAGTTTCTCGTAGTAGAGGAGTTCTGCCGTATTGAGGCTCCTGCGTCTGATTTATTTCACATTATGGTCTCCAGGTGTGTCTCTGTCCCACAGGTGACTCAGGTTTACCCTTCTGGATGGCGCGGTGGCCCCATTGCGTGTCAGTGCCACTTTCCTTATCCGTTCACCTGCTGATGGACATGGGGCTGTTTCCAAGACAGCACTATGAACTGTGCCACTAAAAACACGGGACGCAGAGTTTCTGTGCGGAGGTCGGAGGAGATGGGAACCATTCAGAGGAGCAGGGGCAGCCTTGTGCGACCATAACGGGGTGGGGGGCAGCGAGGGGCTGTGGGTGGAAGGCAGGCTGCGGTTGGCCCTTGTGCCGCAGTCTGCTGACCTCTGCATTCACACACTGGGAGGAGTTTGACCAGGACCCTTCTCCCGGTATTAGAACTTTTTTTTTTGTCTTTTTGAGATAGGGTCTCGCTATGCAGTTCAGGCTGGCCTCGAGCTCACTTTGTAGCCTAGGCTGGTC
Source organism: Chinchilla lanigera (assembly GCF_000276665.1). Classification (NCBI taxonomy): domain Eukaryota; kingdom Metazoa; phylum Chordata; class Mammalia; order Rodentia; family Chinchillidae; genus Chinchilla; species Chinchilla lanigera. Next base: position 26,243,134 of record NW_004955417.1, read on the forward strand.
TCGAACTCACAACGATCCTCCTGCCTCAGCCTCCCAAGTGCTGGGATTATCGGTGTGCTCCACCACACCTGGCCCTTCTCCCAGTATTGCTTACATCACCAAGCACTTCTAAAGGCCTCGCTCAATCCGTGGAAGCCGTGTCGGAGTGGAAATCGGCGACCCCCAGCCTCATGCATCAGCGTGCAGCAGCTCTGGGTCCGACAGGCAGACAAGCAGGGAGACACAGCAGGCCCATGCAGCCTGACCCGGAAGTGCGGCCTAAGGCAGTGCCGCTGAAATACACTCAGGGCCACGTGTGCGGGTGGGAAGAACTACAGAGTGAAGAGAGGACGAGCTAAAAGAGGGCTGAGGGGCCCTTGAGAAGGAGACGAAGCCTGGGCCTCTCAAGAGCACTGGTCAGTCCTACTTCTGAGCTGATCTGATGAATGGGAAACGTGTTTATTTCCTCAGTCAGCGCACACATTGTATGTGTGTTTTTAGGCAAATATACAGTTAAAAATTTAAGTAGGGCTAAGTGACCTGTGCAAGGTCGTTCGACCCAGAAGTAGCGAAATGGGCGTCACGCTTCGGTCTCCTTGGCTGCAAAGCTCAAAATCTTTCTAATCACTCCTCCTGCCTCCCGCCGAAGCCGGTGTCATTTGATGGTACTCCTCCCATATAATTACTTCTCTGCTTATGCCGAGATCTGCACAACCTCAATTTCTACCTGAATCCGTGGGACCTGTCAAGGTACTTGGCCATGATCCTGGGCATCCAGAATGTATGTAGAATCATCTGCTCCGCTGCGGGGGAGCTCAGGCAACAGCTAAGGGGCTGCGGAGGCTGACGCTCGCGTGGTGCTGTAACCGGAGAACAAGCTAAGACGGCAGCGGTCATCTCAGTGCCATGCTGCACACTAGAAAGTTGCTCTGCATCGAAATGCGAATCTCCTAAAAAGTATTTCCTCTTACTGCATGTGACTCACCCCACACCGAGTAGCCTTTGTAGTTTGCTTCTGAGCTGATATGCTTTTTTATCAGGTCCCCAAAAGTGTGGCTTAAGAGTGCACAGCTCGGCTTCCCTGCCTCAGTTCGGAAAGGGATGTGGGCGGGGCGGAATTTCTTTAGTATCCAAATTAGCTCTTACACTGCAGAGAAAGACCGCGATCACTGGTTGGCTTGTGGTTTTCTTTCCAGTCTTATAGGTCATAGAACAAGAAATAGAGCCACAGGTCACTGAGCTGAAGAGTCCCCAAGGGTGAAATTGCACCTGTCTGTCCCGCTGGGGGAGGGCAGGAGAAGGAACAGCATCCCAGGTGCACAGACTCTCACCCAGGGTCCTTTCTCCCAATCAGATTCTCAACCCCTTCTTCAGCTTTTATATTTGATCATTATCACCTGAAGCTGGGTATCTTGGCTTGGACTTGTAAAACCTTCAATGGAGCTGATGTGGTCAGTGCCACATTTTGGTTAAAATCCCAATTCTGCCCGCTTGCTAGCTGTGTGGAGTGAGTCAAGCTGTTTGTTGTTCCTGGGCCCCAACTTCCTGTCCTCTAAAATGAGTGTAATAATGGTACAAGTTTGAAAGGAATTAAAGTCAGCATACCATAGAGATGCATGCACACCCATGTCTACTGCAGCACGATATACAATAGCCAAATGTGGAACCAGCCAAGGTGCCCATCAAGAGCTGAATAGGTAAAGAAAATGTAAAATGTATACATAATGGAGTATTATTCAGCCATAAAAAAGAACAAAACTTCGTCATCTACAGAAAAATAGAGGAAATCTGGAGATCGTCATATTGAGCAAAATAGCCAGACTCAGAAAGACAAAGATCTCCCGTTCTTCCTCATGTGTGGGATCTGAAAAGGTGACCAGACGGTAGAAGGGGACTCTGACCAGACAAGAGGAAGGGAAGAAGGGAGAGAAGGGTACGTAATAGGGAGCATGAATAACATCAAAATACATGTAGACCCCCCTAAATGAGAAACTATGGGAGAGGGAGGGCAAGGGGAGGGGACGGGGGTGATTAGGTGTGCAGGGGACCTCTACAAACCCGCCCGATGAAGCCCTTCGATCTGTGTGATCAAATGCATTAAGAAAAATGTGGAAGAAAGAAATAGCTCAAGACACCTAAAGGGGTTTCTAATCACACTCTAATATACCAGGCATGTCTCAATTAAGCTTATATCTCACAGTATCTTAGAAAAAAAAACTTATAAAGTAAATACATCAAGTCTTCTTTGCTATATAGTTAGGAAAATGAGAATTTTAACAATTGAATATATACTTCTGAATGCTAATTTATAGGATTCTCCAGTTACATTTCTTTTAAATGCAAAAAAGCTCCACAATAAAGAATGTGCCCTTATCATTACCAGCGATAATTTGTCCCTTGTATTGATGTAATTACGGTAATCAGTTGTATGATTATACAGCCGCAGCTTTACTTTCTACTGTTTATGGGTTCGGGGGTTGTTTCCATTTGGGGTTTACTACCACGATGCCTCTTTATCTTTCCTGAATAAGCGCTTGATACAAATGTGTGCACACAAGCACTTCTGCTAGAAATACAGGCAAGAGAAATCACTGGGCCACAGGCTATGTGTCTGTTCAGGCTTAGCGGATAATGTTAAATTGTTTTTAATGCAGTTGTGTCAATTTGCATTACCACCAGCGCACAGGAGATTCAGTTCTCTGCCTCATTCAGTTATTTTTTTTAGTATCTGCAATGTTGATGGATGTGTAGCACTTTCTCACTAAGGTTTTAAGCAGAGTTCTCTAACACCTGGCAACATCGACCACTTCCTCATGCGCCTGTATCATCCGGGTATCCTATTTTGTGAACTGTGTTTGAATCTTCTCCCTACTTAAGAACTGAGCTGTCCTTTGTTTCTAAAATAAAGTAGAGTAAAAAGTACATTTGGGATACAAGTTGTCGTTATTTATTGCAGACTTTCTTGCGGTCCTTTTATTCTCTTAGTGATATATTTTGATGAACAGAAGTTCTTCATCTTACTTACTTTCGATGTGTCCCGTTTTCCTCTTCGGCAGCCTTACCAGACCCTGCTTTGTATGCCGCAGCATCGGGAATTGTGAGGCACAGCTGCGGCAGTTGGTTGTGACAGAAATGAAAGGGGCGCGATGACAGGGTTTGATTCTAGTGAGGGAGTGAGGCCTGGGGTGGAACAACGCGAGGTCTAGAAGGGTCCTGGCCCCCTGGAGAATTCACAGCACAGCAAGAGAACGTGGAAGAGACTGTAGACGTCTACCTCAAGCAAAGGCATCCGTCTTTATTTTGCAGAAAAGAGACATTTAAAAAACTTTAACTTCAAGACAAAACTCTAGACGGACTGCAGAGCTATGGTCTGATTTCTTTGCATTTTCCTCTGTATTTGTGCCCAGTCTGTGGCTAGCTGTGCACTGCTGATTGAAAGCTTCTCAGGTCGAAGGGCTGTGCACGCTGTAAAACCAAATCTAGATTGTCTGCAGGATCCATAGTTTAGCCGGGGCCGTGTTTTTACAGCTGATTTGCTTAGCAAGTGTCTCTTCCTTTCCTTATACATAATTACATACGCTTAAGTAACAGCGTGAAGGTGAGGTAGGGTCGTGCTTGTGTGAAAGCCAAAGCTAGGTTTTTTTGTGTTATTTCCTTTGGTTGTAAGGAATGGACAATGATTTCTATTTTTTTAAAAAAAATCTTTATATTCCTCTATTTGATGCTGTGTAATTTATGTAAGTGCTCCCTAGGTACTTCCACATAGATTATCTCACTTAATATCTGCAGGAAAGAGTGTGTTGTTATCACCTTTTCAAAGGGAAAGGGAAGCTAAGACATAACATTTAAGAAATATTAAGAAATAACATTAAGAAATAACCAGCCTGTGGCCCCATGGCTAATAAAACACAGAGTCCAGCTTTAAGCTATATTTTTGTTATGCAAACTCCTGTTACAGTGTTTAATTTTGGGATCTACATGGTTCCAAATAGTAGGTCTGTCCTTCAGGGCCCCCCATTCATAGTAACGGTGAGCCCCGAGGTCAAGTTCTCAGTCAAGTTCTTGGCCGCTGACTCACCAAGAGAACTTAGCCGAGCTACTCAGCCTCTTCATGTAAAACGGGCTAAATAACGCCCAAACGGAAAAGTTCTTCTGCATTTCTGCTTTCCTTCATTCTTCCACGCCCATAGGCATCCCCTCAGCCACCATGATGAACAAATGCACGGATAAATAAATGAATGAATGTTGTGTGTTCAGCTCAACCAGGAAGCGGTCCAGTCCCAACATCCAACTTCCTGTACTGTGAGGCTTAGTGGCTGTTTCATGGTCCAGCAGATTTAATGTCCACCTTACCACGACCGTTTCTCACTCCCATAACCCAGTCGGTCCAGGACACAGTCAACGCGCTTTCCCAGAGTTGCAGCTTCTGCTGCTCCTACTACTTTTTCTGTTATTGTTCAACTTCACCCCGCATCTGTGTCCTAGTAAACAAAACCTCAAATTTTATTTTCCACCCTCCAACATTTCTGCACTAATAACCCTAACGTGAGCCAGGATAGTCTTCTTTATTTTGCAGAAGAAAGACATTTTTAAAAACTCTAACTTGGATGGAATCCAGAGTTATGCTTGACTTTCATTTTCTGTTTTGGACTCCGGCTATAGGTACCACTTCTGACCAATCAGATTGCTACATGATCTTGGCCACCCTGATTGGCTCACAAATGGGCAAGTTCCACAAAGACAGCCAGTCAGAGGGAACCCAAGGCTTTATCAGCTGGAATTATTGGCTAAGAGTCCGTCTTAGCCCTCCGCCTTGCTGAGCCCATAGCATGTACATCTGAATGTGCTGGAAACCTCTTTTGCTGACTCCAAACCTAGCCAAGAGTACAGCCAAACGCGTAGAAGAGCTGGAGAGAAAAGCAATGTTATATTCACATTTTTGAGGCCCTACGTCTAATAGTTCCTGAAGCTGTACTCACTCCTTGGATATACCAAAGGTAGGAGCCAATATCTGTTTTTGCATTTTGAGAAACGTTTCTCTTGCTTGAAACTGAAGGACCCCTGACGAATACACGGACCCAGGGCACTGGTCTTCATCAACCCGGGGTGTCCCTGTTTCCAGGCATTGGTTCTGTTTGCCCTAATCTTAGGGTTGCAGAGTCTCTTGGTGTACAATACTGTGACCTTCGTACAGGTGCCTGCCATTGCAGGGGGTGACAAGCTCCGCCTGGATAATTACCAACAAAGCATGAATTTGTTACACATGCCACTGACCGTAATAGAACAGATGCAGTTACAAAATTAGACTGAAAATGATCAAGACAGATCTCAGCTATAACTTCGTTTAGCCAATTCCACATCCTTGCTCAATTGCCTGTGTAAAGCCCAAATCCTTAAAAACAAAAGCAGTCAGCTGTTTTGTTTCATGTACAATCTGTCTTCCCATGGCACTTTTTACCTTTCAATTTCTCGCTGGGTAATGGAACGGCAGTCGGTGTCTCAGATCCTCTGTTTACTGGCTTGGCGTCCACTGTCTGCGCAGTATGGTGCCCTGGAGGACAGAATGCCTGCCCACGTGGAGCCGGTGTTCTGGCTGCAGCCGCTTCCGTTCATGGTCTCATACGGCATCTCTGTCTCCCGGGTGGTGCTTGCGGTGTTGAATCTATGCTGAGGCAGACATTGGCAGGACACTGACTTAAATCATCACAGCCACTTGAGAGCTCCAGGACCCTGGCCAGTGACAGTGCCGGTCCTGCGGCATGAGTCCGAGAATCGCCCTGTGGCTGCAGTAGCTTCGTCACTGGGTCTCTGTCTCTGCTTTTCATCAAGGGCATCCTCCCTAACCCTTGGGAAGTTAGGTTCCCAGTGCAGACAGCCCGGGGTCAATATTGGGGCAGGTCCACTGTGGACCAGGTGTGTATCCTCAGGGAAATTACGTAACGTCTGTGACTCAGTTTCCTGCTCTGCTCAATGAGGTAAATGTCTGCCCACTTGGGTGGTTGTAAGATTGAGGGCATGCTTTTAAGAACTTAATCCTGAGGCTTCCAGGTAGCCACTTCATGATAAACGGCATCACCACGTCATTCCTAGCATCCTTGACCTTATTTGACCAGAAAGGCTGAGAGGAGGATGTCAGTGTAGGTGTTCTTCGGCACTCAGCTTAAAGGCTCTCTCCTTTTGAGGGAGTTCACCGCACTATGTCTTGTAATTCTCTGCACTCTTCCTTATAAGAGCAGCTATAGTGGTTTTCCCATAAGCTTTTCTGTTTTCTCCATAAATATAGCGCAGGCATAAAATCTTTGTGATGACTTTATCCCGAACACTTGGACCTGTGTACCATTCACTGATTTTTTTAACTCAATGGCTGGTTATTTAAGTGATTTACATTCAAAAAAATTTCTGACTCTTTTTCTGAACACAGACTGTAATGGTTAAAGACAACAGAATGGACCAGTTAGATTATTGCTTTAATTCAGGGCAGAAATGGTAGTTGCACCAGTTGGTGGTGGAGATAATAAAAACATTTCCTGTTCAGGGTATACTTTGGACTAGGGCCATCTATTTGGAAGAAGAAAAATAAGATTAGCTATAAATAAAAATATGAGTCATGGGAAATTTAAGCCAAAAGCTTCCTGTTCTCTAGTGACTAATTCAAAGGGAGTTTTGCTTGGAGGTAAATTGATTTGGCCTGTAGATGTCTCGCTTTTCCTAAAGGAAGTTAAGAGTTTAAGTGTTCTAGGAAATTTCTGTGCTGCTGTATGTTTGGTTTTCCTAGACTGATGTTACGGCTTCATTTTACATTAATAAGCAATTTTGCTTCTCTTCACTTAGAGGAAATGATGCGCTTTAGCTTACATTGCTAAGAAGCAGTCTTTATTCTGAGCCATCAATTATGAACAACTAAGAAACTTGAAAGTACAATGAAAGCTTGTATAAACTGGCTACTTTAATGGATCTCAAGGGGTGTTCATTTTATTTTTTATTTATTTATTCATTCATTCATTCATTCATTGAATGAGTGACTAGTGGGTTCCAGGAACGGTGATAGAGGCAGTGAAGAATATTGTCATGAATAAAAATATTTTTCCATTCTGTATCTAGTAAGATTAAGAAAGAACACCAAGACGCACACTCATAGATAAGATTTATTAAAAGTCCACCACATGCAAGGTATTAGCATCGTGCATACAGTCACCTTCCATACCTGCAGCCTCTGCATCCAAGACCCAACATGCTGTGGAGAAAAGTATTTGAAAAGATATGCGTCCATGATCACATGCTGAAAATATTAAAGTTGCGCTGGAATCACTGGGCTTCTATGTAACAGTGAAATGAACTTTTGCTTAACCATTGTATTTTGGGTCTAATGCAATTGACTTTGTTTTCTGCAATTAATACAGAATTTGATCATTAGAGCTGGGTCACTGTTCTAACAGATATGTAAAATGTTCTAACAGATATGTAAAATGTGTGCCATTGGCTTTGCGTTTGGTTTTAAGGGGTAGGCAACATAGTTAGTGATCTCTGCTATGCCTTTGTAAAATATTTGATAAAACTCTTGTCCATAATACCTTGGAAGACTGTCTATGCTAAGTTTGTGTCTAAGAAAACTTGCTGAGAAAAAGAAAAAAGTAAAACTTGCTGAGAAAGTTATACTGTTGAGGTAGACTGGCTTCGTTTTTCTACATTGAGCAAGATCCTCTGAGAGAGCTCACGTTGGACTAGTTGTTAAAATTCATGTTGGTGAAAAGAGTTTCACAAATGCAGGGCTTTAAGCCTTTATTCCTTCCCTCTCAAACATGTTATTATTTGAAAAATGGAAGAGACCCTAGTGCCATTGAGTTATCAGTGCATCCTTCCCTCAAATCCATTGTTCAAATGATCTCATGGTAGATATTAATTAAATTGATAAATATGTGGGTAGGAAAGAAACCTTTGACTATAGTTACTTATATGGGAGCTGGAGTGTATTTTGAGGGGATGTTACTTCCAAAGAGATCACAGGATTGGCCTGCAAAAGCCTGTGGTTCTGAAGATTGGACTCACAAACATACGTAGTACTGTGTACTATGTGTGGAACTGGGCTTATGTAAATAAAAGTCTCCATGATGCATGACATGTGACAATTGTAAGTCTATGACTGATCTTTTCCTACTCTGTAAAATGTACCTATTGAATCAGAGTGTTCTGAGAATGTGAGGCCCCTGTGAATTGGATGACGCCCCAGTGAGGGTGGATCCTCTTTTTGTACCAACTCACACCTTGATCTCTCCTGGAAACACCTTCACAGGACACCTGAAATAATGTTTTAATCACTATCCTGCAATCTGTTAAGCTGATAAAACAAGCCATCATGCATACCTTCACAAGGGCCCAGATACCCGAATTGGGATGTAGAATTCTGGAACTCCCTGGAGTCTTCCTGCAGCAGAGCATGGGCAGCCAACTCGTGGCTTGGAGCCTGCCTCTCTTATCTTCTCAGTCTTACTTCTGTCCTGCAACAAAGGGACTGGAAACGCACCGTCCACCCCTGAAGTCCACATCCCGGATCCATCCATCACTGTTCATCCACCATAGTAACAGCTGGCGTGATCAGCAAGTTACCCTCGGGGCTCTCATGGGGCACATATTTCTGAGCACGTGCCTCAGGATAACCCACTACAGTAGGGTTCTTCCTCCTCTTCCCTCCACTCTGCTCCTTGCTGTTATTAGCAACAGGAGATGCGTTCACTCCCACTGATCAGATGGTATCACAATTTATTTACATGCCAGTAAACTGAGAATTTCTTAGACAAAGGGCCAATGTGTAGATCTGTTTGAATTTCATGGCAATGATTACTTTGTCTTTGACCAATGCCCAGTGACTACTGATTGAGAAGACACGAATGAGCAAATGTGATTTCATTGTGTTACTCTGTATGTAATAAATTGAACATATATCCAGATATTAAGTAATTCTCATTTGAGAGACCTCACTGATACCTGGATAAATAGCTTAGGGGAAAAAAAGGTTCAGAAATGTGTAATGAACACCTGAAAATGGCCAGCTATGTTCTTACTTAAAACTGACTGGAAATATTTTGATTCTGCTCCAGCTCAGGAAACGCTCAGGCTTGAGATGAGGGTACATTTTTATCAGCATCAGTTGCCTCAATACTGTGTATCCAGCTTTGTGAAGCGGTGATTAGAGCTGATGGTTGGACTTTGCCAAGTATTTGGGTCAAAGAAACCATTCTTATGTGGGTGTGAAGATTCTCAGCGTTCTTCCACAGGCTTTTAGAAGAAGATGATCACATCATATGGGTTAGTAACCTTGACATCTCTCTGGACCCGTTGATCACTTTATCATTGTTCTCTTAGTAAATCTCAGAATGATGCAAAACTTCCCTTACTTTCACATTTCCACACTACTTTCCATATGCACATGCACAGAAACCATCTGTCTAAACTGCGGCAAAATCTGCCAGCTCCGGATTGGCCTCATCAGTCCCTTAAGAACACAGAAACAGAGGAATTACAGAAAAATAAATAACTCCTGGTCTGGGAAGGTTTTTCTCATCATCAGCATCATTTTCAGACGTGAAAAGGCTGAGGTTTCCATCTTAAAGGACTTGGAGGAGTTTTCTCTCCAGAAAGAGTGTAAGAATTTCCCAGTGACCCAACTCTTCCCTTATCATGGGTGGAAGTACCTTGGCTATGAGCCAAAGGAAAATCTAGCAAGGTCCTTCAGGGCTGAAATTCTACAAATGAGCCAGTAAAGGAGCTCATGGACAAGATATGAGACGAGAGAGATGCCACCATCAAACGCAGAGTCTTTATAAGGCGGCCATGAGCTAAGCTCCCCAGATGCTCACTTACTCTCCTGCACCAGCCCGTCCCCGGGAATGGAGGTAGCTGTGAATTGAGTTGTAAGAAATGCACCCAGTGGGGGCTGGGGATTTAGCTCAGCGGCAAAGCGCCTGCCTGGCAAG
>NW_004955417.1:26253183-26289750 GCF_000276665.1 Chinchilla lanigera
AAAAAAAAAAAAAAAAAAAGAAATGCACCCAGTGCACAAAGAAGACTCTGACACAGGAGGAGGCTCCTCCCTTCTCTCAACACCCAGATGAACCCAGGGTCTTTGCACTGAACTGCACCACCATCCCTTTATTTTTTATTTTTAATTGAGAAAAAGGATCTGGCTAACTCACTGAGTTGGCCAAGCTGAGCTCTATCTTGTGGTCCCACTGCCTCCAGTAAGAGACTCATAGAAATCTTCAGAGAAGATGAGTTAATAAGTAGAAGGAAGGCTAATAATGTGGTTAAAAAAATAAGGGAAATTATTCTCCTCAACTCCCTAAAGAAACAACAAAAACAATGTCTACTGGCAGCTTCTGCCATGTTAATTCTTTGAGTTCTCAAAGGTTCTTAAGAGTGAGGGTGTGTCAGACAGTTGTGTGTTTGAGTCTCAGTGACTTATTGTAATACAAGCTTATTTCTCATTCATGTCAAAGGCTGATAAAAATCAGATGGCTTTATTTTTTAAAAAAGTCTGAGGGACCCCACAGTCATTCTGTAACAGTGTAATCTGGGTCTGCATCTCATGAAATCAAAGAATGAAGTCACAGACAAAGGAGGTAGACAGGAGGAAAGTTTACTGAAAAGAGAAAAATAACTCCCAGTCGTCAGGAGGGGATCCACAGGTGGGGTTGTCACAGGGCTCTTTGTCTAGGAGTTTTTATACCAAAAAAATGACCAGAGTTCCGACTACTCTAAGTCAGGTTAATATCACCTACTGGCCTGACGTGTTTACTTAAACTAGCAAAGGGCCTATGGGGAGTGGAGACACACAGCAAGCGCGCGTCTGCAGGAGCCTCCCGGCCCCTGTGCTATCCAAGTGGTTCATTAAAAGAACAAAGAGGGAAGGAAGAAACATTTTCCATATAGGTAGGCACAGAGGTTGTCATAGCGGCCATCGTCACCTTGCTTATTACAGTCCTGGACTTAACTGCCCGGATGGTTCTTAGCAACACTTGACCTCAGACTCCTGCTCTTCTGACCGAGGTCTGACTCCTTGTCAGCCAGCCTCTCCCTCGCTGCTGCTGTCTTCAGCCTAATGTGCCTACTTCTAATACCACTGTTCTGTGATGTTGCCATGCAGGCCATGAGCAGGCTCTATTGCTGAGGCAGGGGACAGGGAAGACAGATCAGTTTAATGCTGTACCTGGAAGTGCCACGAAGCCAAGCATTTGGACCCCTGATCTCGCTTCAAGGAGACTGGGAAGTGGAGTTCTGTTTCATGTCTAGGAAACTGAAGTGGATCAGGTCAGCAACCAGCTGCACCCTGCTGTTTCTAAGCCTAGTTTCAGAAGACTGAGCCACTTCTGTGTTTGTCCTTTGGCAATGTTGTCCTAGGACTGCCATGTGAAGAAGACACTCTAGTCTTCTGCAGACCATGCACAGCCAATAAACACAACTGTGATACAGCACACATTGTTATTTTAAGTCAGTGACTTTGGAGTAGTTTCATATGAAACAATGGACCACAGACATAGGTTTAACACGTTAAACTAGGAAAGTCAGCCTTCATAAACCTAGTGATTTACCAAGAGGTGGGTTTGTTGGGTCTCTTTAAACACTATTGCTCAGTTTAGTAAGGTTTAGGGGGAAGATGGTCTTAGCTAGGATGTAGAAGGAGCTGGGGTGCTGGTGGGCATTGTGGTGGGGTACTAACAAGATAAGTAGAGAATCTCAAATAACAACTCCACATAACTCACAAACACCTACTGGTTTATGATTTTATGAGTTATAAAAATCAAAATGGTGAAGAGTATATTTCTTGATCTGGGAAAGATATTTTGGTTAAGTACACGCTGGAAACTTTTACATTTTTGCCATAATGGAATATATCCCTTCTTAAACATAACATTTAAAAATGTATTAATTATTTTTCACTACATTAATATATTTTTAATTTTTGAAGTCTTAACTGATACATAAAGATTGTACATATTTATGGGATAGTGTTTAATATTCCAATCCATGTTTATATGTGTAATCATCAGATCAAAACAACTGGTGCACCATCATCTCAACCCTTTATGATGGCTTTGTGTTGGTGACATTACAAAATGGTGGTAGACAAGATGACCCCTCAGGTGTTTCAGGGAGACTGCACAGTCCTCTGAGGAAGAATGAAGGAGTCAATAACTAGAAATAGAAGTAAAACTGACCCAAGAAGTGATTTGTGTATATTTTTACTACTCTGGTCTCAGATAGTTTATTTGAGCATATACACTTACTGAGACACTTAGAGAGTTAGCCCCCAGATTACCAAGTAAGTATTATAATTTGCAGTGGGGTGCTCAGGGAAGTGAACAGCATGTATGCACACATATTTTCTGTATAGTACATCTACAACACATATTCCATACAAATATATCAGTGATTATAAAATAACACTAAATGTGCTAGAAATCTCTTCACTCTGTTAGTGGTTTCTTTACTGCTGACAAAAACCTTTTCAATAGGATGAGAGCCCAGGTGTTGATTCTTTGTGATAGTCCCTGTGGGATGAAGGTTTTCTTCCTAGTCTTTGCCAACCTCAATGTCTTCAAGAGTTCTATCTATTCTATATTCCAGCAGGCTCAGTGTTTCTGTTTTAATATTTAGATCTTTGATGCATTTTGACTTTCGTTTAGTACATGGTGCTAGGCTTGGGTCTAGTTTTAGTCTTCAGCATGTGGAAAGCCAGCTTTTCCAGCACCATTTATTGAAGAGGCTATCTTTCTTCCAGTGAACATGTGTGGCCCCTTTGTCAAAGATACGGTGGCTGAGTGCGTTTGGAGTTGTGTCTGCATCTTCTGTTCCACTGAGCCTCAGGAGTGTGTGTGTGTGTGTGTGTGTGTTTGCCAGCCATGCTGGTTTTTTTTTTTTTTATCACAGTAGCTTTGTAGCATAATTTCAAGTCAGGGATTGGGATGCCCATGCCTTGCCTTTGTTGCCCAGAATTGTCATTGCTACCCCAGGTCTCTTACGTTTCTGGATGAATTTTTGGAATGTTTTTTCTAGTTCTGTCAGGTATGCTAATGGCATTTTGATTGAGATTGCATTAAATCTGTATAGCAATTTTGGGAGTATGGCTATTTTCACTATGTTTGTTCCTTCTATCCATGAGCAAGGGATATCTTTCCACTTTCTGATATCCTCTTTGATCTCCTTTTTTAAAGTACTGTAATTTCCAATATAAAGATCTTTTACTTCCTTTGTTAGATTAATTCCTAAGTATTTCATTTTTGGGGGATGCTATTGTGAAGGGTGTGGTTTCCTAAGTTCTCTCTCAGTGAGTTTGTTTCTTGTGTGCAGGAATGCTATTGATCTTCGAGTGTTGACCTTGTATCCAACTAAACTACTGAATTTGGCTATTAGGTGTAGAAGTTTTGGGGGGTTTTCTATGTAGAGTACCACATCACCCATAAGTAATGATACTTTAACTTCTTCCTTTCCTATCTTTATTCCTTTTATTTCTTTCTCTTGTCTAATGGCTCTGGCTAATATTTCCAGGACTATATTAATTAGGAGTGGTGACAGGGAATATTCTTGTCTTATTCCTGATTTTAGAGTGAAAACATTCTGTTTTTGACCATTTGATGTTAGCTGTTGGTTTGTCATAGACAGCTTTTATCAAATTAAAGTAAAGACCATCTATCCCAATTTTCTGTAAGGCTTTATCATGGATAAGTGTTGGGCCTTGTCAATGCTTTTTCTGCATCTATCAGGATAGTCATGTGACTTGGCTCTGTTGACTTGGCCCATGTATCCTTGACCCATGTATCCTTGACCCATGTATCCTTTGGCCCATGTATTCTTTCCCTTTCTTATAGTGCAAAATGCCCACCCCAGGGTGGGTGTAGCACTCACCCCCATTCCCAGGCTGGATTACATAATTGGCACCTGGTTGTAATCAGACTGGATTCCACGTTGTCTAAGGAGTCCAATGGTTATGTCACCAATTAATCCATGATGTACACGCATTGTGGTCAGTGGAGAAGAGAGAGGCCGTGACCCCACACCTAAACCCAGCATGGGGCAAAGGTGAAGTTCACATCTTGTGAGTCACCTACAATGTCCTGTTGATACGGTGTATTACATTTATGGATTTGCAGATGTTAAACCATATGATTAATTAATAACCATATGATTATGATTAATCCATGGTCCAATGCTGGGATTATGAGTGTGAGTGGTACACCTGCCCTGGGGTGGGCATTTTGCATACAGTGTAAGAATTTTGCATACAGTGTAAGAAAGGGAAAGAAGCTTGCTCTTTCCTCCTGTTCCTCCCTTTTCACTTTTGCTGCTTTTGTTGTTTTCCTCCGCCATGAACAGTTGCCCTCTGCCATGTGCCACTCTGCCTTGGAGCCAGCCAAGTATGGACAGAAGCCTCCACAAACTGTGAGCTAAATAAGCCTTTCCTTCCTTAATTTTGGGTGTCAGGGATTTTGTCTCAGCAACGAGAGAATACTAATGGAGACAATAATCTTCCTGATGACTTGCTGCATTCTGGTTGCCAGTATCTTATTGAGGGTTTTTGCATCTATGCTCTTTAGGGAGATTGACTAGTAGTTGTCTTTTTTGGTTGGATCCTTCTCTGGTTTTCAACCACTTTATCTTGCATTATCCCCCCTCTTCCCTTTAGCACAGGCTTCCACAGCCTTCCAGGTTGGATTACATAATTGGCACCTGGTTGGAATCAGACTGGATTCCACGTTGTCTAAGGAGTCCAATGGTTGTGTCACCAATTAATCCATGATGTACACGCATTGTGGTCAGTGGAGAAGAGGGAGGTTGTGACCCTACACCTGAACCCAGCGTGGGGGAAAGGTGAAGTTCACACCTTGTGAGTCACCTACAATGTCCTGATGTCACTTCAGGTTCTGATTACAGTGTGGTTTGAAGTGTAGATAAGCCTGGGGCCAATCAGAGTGGTCCTGCTTCCAGCCAGAGCCCATGTTTGCTGCCAGCCTGTGATCAGCATGCTGTCACCCTCTTTCCTTCCTGCCTTCTCTCCTCCAGTTACCTCAGAGTCCTGTCCATCTAACGAAGGATGGGGCGGAAGGAGGAAAAGACAGCAAGTAATTTTTGAACTGATGCTGGCAGAGTATGGTTTTGCCCTGTGGGCCTTATGGATGCATACAGCCCAGTGCATGCATGTGTGTGTGTGTGTGTGTGTGTGTGTGTGTGTACATGTGTGTATGTGTGCACAAGTGCTTCTGGGACTCCTGTGAGCCACTTCCAAAGGCCCTCGCTGCTCTGCTCTGTTCTCTGGGCAGTGCCCACTGCTCAGATGACTGCTTCTTTTCAGTGCCTGGTTCTTTAGGGAATCTCTCCTCAGTTACTTTTGGAAACTCTCCTTCTAAAAGAATCTCTCTTTTTTTGAGGCAGTGTCTCACTATGTAGTTCAGACTAGTCTTGAATTCATTGTGTATCCCATACTGGCTTTGAACTTGTGATAATCCTCCTGGTTCAGCCTCCCAAGTGCTGGGATTACAGGTGTGTGCCACTACACTTGGCATAAAACTCTTTGGGGTGGAACTTAAAAATGGTTCCAGGTCAGTTTGCTGCCCCCAAAAGCCACAAAGCTGGCCCATGGGAAGCACACCACATCCTTACATCACCTTCCAGAGGTGTTCACTTTCTCTGCAGATAATTTACCATAGCTCGGCTGGCAATGCCATCTGTCTTGTCACCTGTCCTGCCTCCAGGGTCCTGGGCAAGGGTCAGATCTCAGCCAACCTCACCTACAAACACAGGTGAACTCCTATGAGCTCTCCAGGGAGCCCTGGCATGGTTTCTTCTTCAGCTAACGGTGAAATGGTGCAGGGAGCTGCATGATCCAGAGTGGACTGCAATTCTGCTCTCACTCTCTCTTCTCTCTCTTGATCTCTTATATCCTCAATGTAGGACTAGGACCACTGGTTCAGGAGCTGAGATTTGGGAAGCCAGCCTGGAATACTCATGCTCAGAGTTTCCCATTGGGTCTGATGCACGGGAATGCTGTATGTTTACCTTCCCCTCCCCGTTAGCTCCTCAGTGGGGTTGTCCTGTGGCGCTATGCATCAGTGCACTGGCTCCCTTAGTGGTCTCTTCTCAGTCACTCACCTATACTTTGGGGCTAATAACATTGGTCTTGGGGGGAGTAGATGAGTGATACATGTGAAGCACTAAGGGCATCTCACCCACAGGAAGAAATTCATGGAAGGTCATTTCCTCTTGTCTCTCCCACAGAAGCGAAAAGCGCTGCACCTTGGAATACTCTGGGGAGAGTTTGGGGCCAGAGATGCTTTACAAAAGTGGTCAGAATCAGCCTTTGATTGTCAGTGACACCTGCCTTTTAGACAAGTGTTCATTTGGTGGCTGTGAAGTGTCAGGTATGATGATGGATGGGGTTGGGGGACAAAATAAACTTGGCGAGGGCAGTTCACTGAGCAGCAGGCACGATTGTCTAGGAGGAGCACAGTGGGGAGTGTGCACACTCACACGTGTCTGGGGCTCCTCATCCGAGGGATGTAACAGATCTGAAGAAAAAGCAGGAGCTCAGAAAACCTCACATTTCAATGGGCCACTCTGGGGAGGTCAGACAGGGGAGCACAAATGCTCAGGATCCCCGGATGAAGTTCATATGCTTCGCTTGTAACACCGAAAGGGCACCTGTTTGTCCAGCAGTGACTCCCACCGTCATCCCGGAAGGAGAGAACCCAGCTCCGGGATGCAACGGTGAATTATGATGGGAGGACTGCTTATGACCTTCTAACGCTCCAAACTGCTTAATCAATGGTCTCTTTTTATTTCACTGTTTGCTTTGGATAGTGTTCAAAAAAGCAACTGCGAGAAAGGTCTTTTGATATAAAAGTCCAGTGTGGTCAGAGACAATTAACACTTGGAAACACTTTGCTGCCCCGACCCTTGATTTGGTGGGGAGAGAGACTATGTAGTCCAGTGGCCGCAGACTTTGACTAGCTGGGTTTCAGTAGAGCTTGCTGGATAGATTGGCAGCCCTGCAAATTCTACAGGGCAGTTCTCTTCTCTTGGCTTTGACTTCATTTGTAAACAGAACTTTGATGAGTTTTTAAACCCTTGCTGACAACACATTTTGTGACTCCTTAAATTTATTTTACAAACAGTAAATGTGAAGAATCAAGGAGTTTCTTTCATCTCTATCCCAAATATCAAATTCACTGATATTTTTGTAGATAAAATTAGAGTATTTACTCCATGTAAATTCTTCGTGCCAGGTTTCAGCATTCATGGGCTGATAATAACTATAGCTTGATCTGCTACCTAGTTACAACCATTGTTTTCAGATCATATAGTGGCTTTAAAATTGGTCCTTTTGAATGGCATAAGCTCAGAAACTCCAGGGCAGAAGAGTTGTGAGCACAACTCCTTTCCAGCACAGATTGATGGATGTAGCAGTGTCTCCCCTTGCAGAGCCTGTATTTATATAAAGCAATTCACCAAAAAAGCCTGTTCTAAATGCAATGTTTCTTAGTAAATACCAAAAAAAGTAAAGAAGATTTCATAAGAGCAATGAGAATTTGAGCACAGCGGACCTGTTGCTTGTTACTTCTACCAAATCTTTTTTCTTTTCTGTCATAGAAATAGGCACAACCCTATGCAGTTTGTTGTCAGCTGAAGTAGAATCTGCAGACTGAAAAATTAGTATCTATGAATATTTCTGAGAGTACTTAGATGTCTCCTCATTTTTTAAAAAAGGAGGAACAGTGCTTTGTTTTACTATTCTGTAAATAAATATCAAAAAGTATATTTCTGTGACATAGAATGATTCTTTCCCTAGAGTAAAACATTTTTCTCTGCTTTTAGCTATACCATACTACCAAGTAGCGATTCATGTGCTATTGTTCATTTTTAGATGCTAATAGTACCATGAAAATATTCATTCTTTAGTATGTACTAGAAAAAATAGTCCCAGATATAATGAAAATGAATGATAAAGGATACTGAAAGAACTATGATAATCTATTGAATATATATAACCGTCTTTGAATATTCCCTTATGTAACATTTTTAGTTAGTCAACCAGATGAATTACAAATGAAATTCATGAAAAGATTTACTGCCCCCCATAGAATACTACTTACTTTCAGATTGAGACACAACAATTAATACCTCCTCCCTGGGTGTATCTGAGAACTCACTGCTCATTATCCATTGCATTTAATTTTAATATGAATAATACTGGCTTGTTTTATAAGACCCTAGAGACTTCTCCAACTTGTTCTTGATTTTGGACAATTGGGTTTTCAGTTTAACCTAAGAATGATTTGATCTTTATATTTCACCACTACAGAAAGCAGGGAGTTATAAACTGATTGATTTAGAAAGGATCAAATTCAAAATTTTCTAGGACACATATCCTTGACTTGGAAGCTCATAGTTAAGAAAATTTTACAAAATATCAATAAAACAATTCTGAAAGATGTCAGTAAAACTGTTAGCCAATATAAGAAATACTGTACAGACATTCTTTGTTTAACAACTGAATTCCGTTCCTACAACTAGGTCGTTAAGCGAATTGCTCAGTAAATGAGGAGTTGTATGTAGTATGTGCATTCCAATGTTCAGAACAAAGAAACTGTCAAAGGAAACTCCAGATTGATGACTTTGCTTTTATTTGCATAGCTCTCACATGCAGGACTGTAATGTATAACAGAACATAGAACTACAGTACTGCACTGTACAGAAAATACCATCATCAAAAATGACAGTATTGTATAAACAAGGTGTACTACATGCACACACAAAAAAAGACGTTGAGGCTCTATTAAATAGATGTATATAACAGTACAAAAATTTTTAAAAAGACAGGTCACCAGTCTGAACGGCAGGTCCTCAGTCTTAACAGTAGCTACGCAGGCAGGTTGTTAAATAAGGAATAGCTGTACTTAAGTCAGATGATTGGCAGAAGTAAAGAGGATATTTTTGACATTAAAAAAGCAAAGTTAGAGGGCCGGGGATATGGCTCAGTGGTACAAGTGCCTGCCTGGCAAGCGCAAGGTCCTGAGTTTGATTCCAGGTACCCCCCCAAAAAAAGAATTTAGGGGCTGGGGATTTAGCTCAGCCACAAAGCGCCTGCCTGGCAAGTGCAAGGTCATGAGTTCGGTTCCCGGTACTGGAGAAAAACAAACAAACAAAAAAAAAAGCAAAGTTTGGGGCCGGGGATTTAGCTCAGCAGCACAGCACCTGCCTGGCAAGCGCAAGGTCGTGAGTTCGATTCCTGATACCGGAAAAAAACAAAACAAAAAAAGGAAAGTTTGACTAGGGATAGGAAGAGGCCGTTCAAGATTATCACAGTCATGGGATAACCACAGCCAGAAAAGTATTCCTCTCTTTTGTTGTGGAGTAGGGAGAAGGAGCAGAGGCATGCGTTCTGTTGTGATTCAAAACATTCAGCAGTTTTCTGTTGGATACCTGTTGTTCTCCAGACCTTTCGCTAATGGACTCTGCTGGAGTCCATTAATATTTAAATCAAATATGTGATGTAGAACTGAATCTTTAACCTCAAACAAAAATATGTTTTGAAGAGGGGAAGGAAATTCTGTCACCTGGGCAAAGCTGTGCGGTAGAGAATCACACTGTGACCCGTGTCATGCTCCCGCCTCTTGCGGCTGTCCTCAGGTGACCCAGATCCAGCTGGGCGATGGGAATCCATGACGTCATTTTGTCCTCAGCGTTGGAGGTAGTGTTGCACACCCAGCCTGTGTGAAGGGATGCTTTTCAGGAGACTGTTATTTTGAACTATAATCAACCAGTGACCAGGTCATATCTGAAAGAGAGGCTGGACTCATCTCCTGCCTGTTTCCAAGCATTCAGGATCACCTCATGATCCATGGCATCAACGTGCACATCACAAATAGTTCTTTCCTCCCTGAAGCCGTCCCGTAACCTAATCATTCCCAAGCACACTTTTCACTCATCATTTTCTGTACAGTCTCTGGCAACATAAGAGCCAAAGGTATTGCTGGTCTTTGTGGCCTGAGCAGAGGAGCTTAAACTTTAAGTGAATGCACAGCTGTTCTGCATGATCTGTTCTACTCTTTCCAAAGCTATTTTATTCTTATGTTTACATGCCATTAGAGTGCTGCATTTGTTAAAGACAAAGATATGACTGCTGCTCTGCATTGACAGAGATGTTTAATCATGACCCCTGCTCCAGGGAGACTTAGAATAAATACAAGGTGAATATGAAGACCTGAAAACCAATAAGACCATTCAAGAAGAGAGCGGTGGTCCCTCTGAGAGCACACAGTGCTTTGGGAGTGGTGGAATCCCTCAGAGGTTCCGAGAAATCCTGCTATAGAGGCAGCATTTGAATTTACTTTAAGGGATGACCATGCCTTCTCTGTTCTCTTCACTGTCCTGTATGTGCAGACTTTCCTGGAGGTGGCTGAACATCCAGGTATAAGATACCATGAAGGGAACTTCCCAGATGACTCATGTGCAGGAAGCAAAGGAGGATACGCTAGAAAGGGTAGGGGCTAGAAAGGTAAATCAGGAACACACTGTGATGGATTTCTCCCTTTGACCATGGGCTGTTAGTCCCTGAGAAGTGTAGGTGAAGGATCTGCCTGGCAGCAGTGTGGATGCTGGATCAGACTGTGCAGGAATTAGAGACTGGAAAAAGCGCTGTGTTCGTGCTTGGAAGAGGTGATGTGGGATTAAATTGGGGGAGGGTGAGTGAAAGCGAGAAGAGATGTGTGAACCAAGGAAGTTAAGTATGCATTGCTAAGCAGCACTTTCAAGAAATAGTCAAGAAATTTAAGACTATCTGTTATGGCGTATGTCTAGATGTCCTCCCAAAGCCTCATGCACTTCCAGGTGGGGCTTTCTGCAGGTGGCTGTATCTAGGGTGTGTGAATATTGATCAAGTGTATGTGATACTAAATTGGTTCATGCTGATTGAACTACACTGATTGGTTTAACATAGTTCTGGTTATAGATAATGGGAAGGCTTACCCTTGGCTTGGATGGCACCAACCAATAGGCTTGCAGCCTGAATGGAATAAAAGGAAAAGCGCAGCTCAATGCTGCTGCTTTGCTGCCTCCTGCCTGCCCTGCCACAGCCTGTTTTTCCTCTGCCAAGCCCCTCTGCCATGCTGCCTTGCTTGGAGCCAGCCCACTATGGACTGAAACCTTTACAAACTGTGAACCAAAGTAAACCTTTACTTCTATAACTGGTGGGTGCCAGGTATTGTGTCTCAGGGATGAGGAAATAATTAAAACACCAATAATTTCTGTGATGAAATATATCTCCTTGAATCTGTCTGCCTTGGTTACTTTTCTCTTGTTGCTGAGACAAAATACCTGGTACCCAAAAGTAAGGAAGGAAAGGTTTATTTAGCTCACAGTTTGTAGAGGTTTCAGTCCATACTTGGCTGGCTCCAAGGCAGAGTGGCACATGGCAGAAGGCAACAGTTAATGGTGGAAGAAGATAGCAAAGGCAACAAGAGCAAAAAGAAGGAGCAGAGGCAAGCAGCCTCTTTCCCTCCCTTATATTGTATGCAAACTATCTGCCTCAGGGCAGGTGTAGCACTCACACCCATAATTCCATTGTTGGACCATGAATCAGTCAAAAACTCTAGAAGCCCACCCCATGACTGCATGAGGCTTTGGGGGGACATCCAGACACAAACCATAACACTGTCCATCTGAAAGTGGTGGAAGCTATCAGGTTCTAGGAAACCTTAGCTTGTATTGAGAATATGAATCATTCTCCATTGTAAAACAAATTAGAGCAAAACACAGTATTCTATGTTCCTATATGTGTCAGTTTGAACACTTATTTGCAAATAAGAGTTCTCTAACAAAAAATAGGTAAATTTTTCAAAGGCCATTTGAAGGAATTGAGAGATGGATTCTGAAGCTGTGGAACCAGGCGTAATGTGGAATCACATGGTAGCATCTTTTCAGACAGTGTGCCAAGGTCCTCATACCTAGGAAAGAATCTGGAACATCCCATTAACTGTCATCTCTGAAGAACCAAATGTGTCTGTTCTAGTTTCCCTTAATGAAGCTTCTAAAGGTCATTGTGTCGTTCCCAACTCAAGTGTCCATGGTTGTGTCCACTGGATGGGATGTAGGTCACAGGTCTGCATTTGTACTGAAAGGATGTTTTCTGAATTTTGCCCCAGAGAGGCAGGATTTATAATGTGGAGAAGATGATTAAACTATAAGGAGGATTCTCAAAATATAGAATGCTATTATTTACTAGTAATCCACAGACAAAATATTGTATATTAGTAATTTATAAGTGAAGTATGTCTACTTCACACACTAGAATTGATTATTTTCAGATAATATCTTTTGGTAAATTGAAATGGTTTCCTTTGCAAATCTTATTAAATGAAATACCATTCATATATACCTAATCATTTCTTGTTAGATTAGGCTATGCAAAAATGACTCAAAATTTCAGTGGCTTATAATAATTTTTCTTTTTTACTCATTTTTCATAATCATTGTGAGTCATTTATAACTCTGTTATTGTTGGATTTGGGGTAGCTGTGATTCTGGGCCACATGTTTTCTCCTTTCTCCATTGTTTGATTCAAGCCAAGCAGAAGCCATTATCTTGGGTGTGATGTTCCCATGGGGAGAGAGAGAAAAGAAGAAGAGAAGAGGATGAGGAAAAAGAAGAAAAAGAAGGAGGAGGAGGAGAGAATGAGAATGAAGCAGAGTGATGTAATGGCTCTAACAGATTCTTGGTCATGGCATGTACCAGTACTGATTGTTTTGGTCAAAAATAAGTCAAGTGGCCAAACCTCATATTATATGAGTAGGAAAATATATTCTTATCAAAAGATCAGTGAAGAAATGATAGCAACACCTTATTCATAAGGTATTGATCAACAGGAAATGCCAATTTTTTTTTTTCTCTGTCTTTTTGAGACAGGGTCTTGCTATGCAGTTAAGGCTGGCTTTGAGCTCACTTTGTAGCCCAGGCTGGTCTCAAACTCACAATACTCCTGCCTCAGCCTCCCAAGTGCTGGGATTACAGGCCTGAAACACCACACCCAGCTCAAAATTTTTCTTCAGAAGCAAAATGTCATTTGAAAAAAATGTACTATCTCCAAAGGAAGTACACTGAAGGATTAGTAATAAAAATAATGTAATTTAATTATTACATTAATGAAATTGAAAGCATGACAACAATTCTAGCTATTGCCTTAACTTTCTTTTAAACTAAGAACTCTGATCTTTGACCAAAGACCTGGAAACCAGGAAACAAAGAAAACAAGGTTATGAACCCAGTTTTATGATTAAAGACCAGTTTTCAGTCGCTAAGCTTGTGTACATACATTGCACAGATCTGTCCACATTTTACGATACATTACAGATCAAATTTTAACAGGGTGTGAACTGATAGAGGCTCAGGTGCATGTAGTTAGGGTGTAATTGATCTGGTGGGAGACTTTTGAGTCTATGAGAACAGAGCTCAAATACCTATACTATGGAGAACCAAGGAACTGAAAGCATAGAATCACAATTTAAAATAAGTCTTCAGGGCTGGGAATATAGCTCAGTGGTGTAAGTGCCTGCCTGGCAAGCACAAGGTCCTGAGTTTGATTCCCACTACCAAACAAAAAAAGTCTTCAGGACTTATTTAAAAGCTGTCGTCCATACCAAGAACTGATACGGAAATGCTCATGGAAGGCTCTATAGGAAAAAACTACAGTGTTCTCAGGGGCATAGCCACCCTCTCCGTGGTCACATCTGACGCTGCTCTGCAGAAGACAAGTGGAATGTTTAACCATGGTCCGGAGTTTGGGGCTCCTGCCTTGCTCAAGTGAACCTTACAGAGCCAGTGTGGGCAGAGGAGGAGCAAGTCATTTTCTACAGAGATGCTGTTGCACGATCATTTGCAGCTATAACACCTGGGTTTACAGTAATTCCACAGAAAAAGAGAGTCCTGGGAACTGTATATAACTAACATCTGTTCTCAGCCAGGTAGAAATGGCTCCAGGAAGGCTGTATGATCATGGGACGAGCTCCTTGTCAGGGACCTGAGACTGAGACCTGAGATGGGAGAACTCCAGAAATGCACAGGGATCTTATAAACGAGCTCAGCTGGTTCTCTTCTAACTCCTTAGCTGGCTGATTTGCTGACGGCAGTTGAAATCTTCTCGTAAGCCCAGTTGTGATCCATCATTTGCTAGATGTTCTAGGTGCACCAACTTGAAAGTTTCTAAGCCTGAGAAGAAGTGAGTTTTGGTTAGATTCCTTCTGTGTATTTACCACAGAGTCAGTGGTGGAATGAGATGAAAAATCTACTAGATTGTATTAAGAAAAGAATTTATAGTCAGTCTTATGTGTAGGGGGTGGGGATAAAGGAGAAAGACTAATAAAATTGAGGATGATCTGTAAATCTCACTTTAGATTGTTTTTCATTGCCGTGGATTAAAGATTACAAGTTACATCTGGGATAGGTTTCCTGAAACTCGGTAAAATGAAAGTAAGTTGTTTAAATTTAAATACAAGAACAGAGGAGCTGGGGATACAGCTCAGTGGCACAAGTGTCTTCCTGCCAAGGACAAGTTCGATTCCCAGCACCAAAAAATAAATAAATAAATAAATAAATAAATAAATAAATAAATACACAAACAAAATGGAGATTTTTAGAGAACAAACAGGACTGGGATCAAAAATAATCCTAAGCAATAGAAAAAAATATTGTAAAGGTATAAACAAATTGTAATTTATAATAGCAAAAGAAAGAAATTAACTTAACATTTCACAACCAAATTGTTACTTACTGGTTTCCAGGAGGTCCCCCGGAGAAGACGAAGGAGCCTCCAGTCATCCCTCCTAATAGGTTCTTGCCTCTGGTCATGGAAAAGAATTTCAGGATGCATCAGTGTGCAGCACAGGCAGATTTCTTAGGCAGAGCCAGAAGTAAGGGAGCAAAGGAAGAGGGCTCCCCGCTAGAGTGCCAGGAGGGGGCACTGTCTGAGGCATTGGCCTCCTCACAAAAGCACAAGAACAGCTATGACAGATTAGCTGAGGCGGGCTGACGTCCTGTTGGTCGTTATCTCGGGCTGCTTTAGTAGCTGTGGAGGAATCTGTGTGGCCAGAGGGATGGTGTGGGCCCATGGGACGACTGTCGTTGCCTCAGTTCCGGCCATGCGGTAACTGCTCCTGTTTGAGGGGTGGTCACATGATCATGGGGTTGTCTGTGAGGCTCTGCCTTTCCTGGAATCTGCCGTGATTGTAGCTTTGAATACTTCTTGGTGTTGATGTTGCTCCAAGGGAGAGGGGCCTGGAATTGGAGGTTGGGTGAGCTAGCAATTGTATATCCCTGCAAGCTCTGAAAATTACTGCCCTTCTCTTGGTGGGAAAGGCATTCAGTCTTAGCATAAAAAATGTCTCTGGACACTCCTTGCAAGGTGCTTGCCAGATGTCCGTGGCTTTGATGCTGGAATCACATTCTTTTCATCCTATCTGAATCATGGACCGTTTTCTGTCAGTACGAGAGAGTGGCTTGGGAGTGGACAGAGCATTTGTGGACCGCAGGGCGGCACTGTCTGGGGCAGGTACTGCACAGACGGTTCAACACATCAAGTTAGGCTTGCTTCAACGGTTTTGTTGCTATAATCACGTCCTCCTTTCCAGCCCACCTGGGTAAAGAAGCTTTGACTGTTTGTTGCTATAATCACATCCTCCTTTCCAGCCCACCTGGGTAAAGAAGCTTTGACTGAAATTTAAAAGTGTTTCCAAGAAATGTCTGCACACTGCATGCAGGGTGTAAAGCATGCCGGCTACCCACGAATGCAACACAGCAGTGACGTCCTCCTTTTCAGCTTGTCTTTGGCATGGACTGGTTGCTGCCAGTGTCAGAGCTTGGCTTTGGGGCATGAAGAGCTTTTGAGACGCTGCCACAGCCTGGGACATACGTCTGCACACTCCACTCAGTACACAAAGTTTGCCCCAGGTCAACAGAAGTCCATTTTCCTTTTCAGCCTATGGGTATTGGGGCCCATTGGATTATCACAAGGGAAATTTATTAGAAATTGCTACACAGCATTGTGAAATGTGTACCAGCTCAGTCTGGGAAAATCTCTGCAAGCCTTATTCAAGGTGTTCGCTGTGCTGGACATCTGTGGCTCTGAAGACACGGTCACACGCTCCTTTTTATCTGACCTGTGTGGTGGACCGTTTACTGCCAGTGCAGGGGAGTGGCCTGGAGTGGGGAGAGGGCACTGTGAGAAGCAGGGCTCCACGTCCTGGGGTGTGTTTGTGCATGCTGCACTCCACAGACTGCTTCCCTAGCGAAGGACCCAGCCCCTGGAGTCAGGTCTCCCTTTCAGCTGGTCACTATCACAGCAGTTGGCTGAAATAAGAGGGTCTTAGAAGTCGCTAAACAGCTTTCCCACAATGGATTCTCTCTCAGCGTGGGAAAGTTCTCTGCACACTCCGCTCGAGGAGTTGTTTGCCAGATGACCATAGCTTTCATCCTGGAGCCACACTCTCTTTTTCAGCCTACCTTTATAATGGACCATGCGCTGCCAATTTCATAGAATGTCTTGGAGTGGAGAAGAGCGGCTTTTAAACGCAGACCACCACAGCATGACATGTGCGTCTGCACACTCCACTCAGCACGTTACATTTCCTGTAGGTCAGTGTTTTCATTGGTGATGTCCTACTCTCCTTTCCAGGCTATAACAGCCTATTGTCCAATAATTAAGGGAAACGCTTAGAAACTGCTAATGCGTATTTGTGAAACTGACTCTACCTCAGCAAGGGAAGCGCTTCAGCACACTCTGCAAGAGGTTAGGTCTGCCAGTTGTTGATGGTTTTGATACTGGAGATGCCTCGTCCTTTCAGGCTCCCTATACAGTGATGTATTGGCTGACAAGAGCATGGCTTAGGACTTGATAAAGCACATGTGTAAAATGCGTGCTATCTCAGCCTGGGAAACACCTCTTCACGCCTGTCATGGTTGAGACATTGTGTCAACTTGAGGAGTCTAAAAGCTCGGCTAAGTGACTCAGCAGTTCTACATCCTGGGGTGAAAAGGACATGGCCTGATTGCTCTGGGATGTTGTTTATTGTGTCAATTTAAAAAGTTACAAGGTTAACTAAGAGACTGCATAAGGGGCCAGGGTCTTTATTTTGCATTTATCATGAGCCTGTGCAGGAGGAGGGCATGGAGATTATGTGAGCACTACATACCCACTGGGTAGGGGTAGCCTGCTTACAATAGAAGGGAGGAAAAGAGGCTCACAGACTTAAACCTCCACAAATTGTGAGCTGAATAAACCTTTCCTTCCCTAATTTTGGGCATCAGATATTTTGTCTCAGCAACAACAACCAAAAAAAAGTAACTAAGACAACACTGTACTCAAGGTGTTCATTTTGCTGACCATTAAGAGAATTGTTTAGAAATTGGTAAAGTGAATTCGTAAAATGCATGCTAAGCTTGGGAAACGCTGTGTACACTGCATATAAGTTTGCCAAGGGGTCGATGGTATTGTTTTATTCACATTTTCCTTCTCAGCCTGTCTGTGTAATGACACATTTCCTGCCAACCTAAGAGAGGTGTTTGGGGATGGAGTAGCAGCACTTATGAAATGCAGGCCACCACTGCCAGGGACACTGACTGCGCTTTCCAGTCAACATATCACGTTTGCCATAGTTCAGTAGTGTGGTTGCTGAACCCACATTTTGCTTGTTACCCTGTCTGTAGAATGGCTATGTACCGCCCATCCGAGATGGCCCTGGAATTGAGAAAGAGCACCGTCATAGGCAAACAGAAAACACGGCCATGTACCCTCATGCTAGCTGGCACAGTGACTTCTGGCTCTTCCCTAAATCAAAAGGACCAGGCAAGGTCAGTGTTTGGGATCAGTTCAGGACACTGGGGCAGCCACCGCAGCAGATGGGTGGTTGTTTCCCAATCTCCCTTCTCCCCCTGTTCCTCCCACAAAGAGGAGGGTACCTGGGGGCACCCTGAGGCAGACCGTGGGTGTCAGGCCAGGACGGTGGGCTGCCAGGAGGAAAGCGTTAGAATGGGCATTCTAACTGGATTGAGTACAGTTTCTCTTTCAGTCCTAAACCTTACACTTATGAAAAATCTTAACTTGATTTGTAAAGCGGTCAGTGACCCATCACTGCGTTTGTTCCAGAGTCCAGTGTAGTCGAGCTGACCACCAAGGCCCGGCATGTGGGGAAGACTTGTCACCAGGTTTTTAAATACATAGAGAAATGGGAACTGCAAAAGAACCCAAGCTCTAGCCTCTCCCTTCAGGAAAACAAATTTCCTCCCAGTACTTAAAACCTTCCTGTAAAATAAGTCGCTTAGGATGATTCCGGTGTCCGTGCGCTCTGACTTGGATGTTTCTAAGGATCTTCTGGCTTCAGTGGTCCCCTTTGTATCTTCCAAAATGAATGAGGATGTTTGACCTTGGAGGCAGCTGCCTCTCTTCCAAGATAAAGAATCTCCTTCCTAAGCTCTCCCCATCTCTGTCTCCCCAGTTTTCCCTGCTGGAACCAGCTAGTCTGCTGTCAGGACAAAATTCCCCCGGTGCTGCTCCCCAGGCTCAGAGACCTAGTGGAGATGGATCACAGAGACCAGCTACTACTCCGTCCCCTCTGCATTTAAATCCCAGGGAGCAAATCCCTTCACTTAAGTCGGAGAAAGATTACTTAGTGCCTCCTTTGATCCTTCACTTCAATTTTCATTTAAATGCATGAAAACATCACAATCTGTGCTTTGGGTTTTATTTTAAATATACTTCAAGGCTATTTAGGATTTAAAGAATAATCTTTCTGCCTTCTGTTCTTCTTTTGCCATTAGAATTAGTGTGATGAAGTCTTTTCTTCATAAGAATATTGCCTTTGTAACTTGGGGTTATTGTTCTTCTAAAAATGTTCTTGGGAAACATACAAAGCTCGGTATGCATGCGTATTATACCCAGAAACGAGGGGACAGAGCCATTCAGAGTCCTGCTCTTTTTCTTTCCTTTTCTTTCTTTCTTTCTTTCTTTCTTTCTTTCTTTCTTTCTTTCTTTCTTTCTTTCTTTCTTTCTTCTCTCTCTCTCTCTCTTTCTTTCTTTCTTCTTTCTTTCTCTCTCTCTTTCTTTCTTTCCTCTAGAACATAAACTACAGAAAGCTCTTATTTCTGTTAATGGTAGGGAAATAGGGTTTCTCTTTGCTTCTTTTGGTTAAGTGGAAGTTGACAAAGTAGCATGAGTGATGACCAAAATCCAAATAAGTATACAGCAAAAAAGTATTTATCCCTAGAACCACGTGAAACATTCTTGAATCTTCTAACGAATCAGAAAATCTTCTTGGTCTTGTAGTCTATTATTTGGGGTCTCAGGGAGCTGTGGTTTGGGGATTGAATATGTCATGTACTAGAATGAATGTGTCAATCATTTGAGCTTCCTGGAATTTGGTATTGAAGACAGTTGGGACTTTAAAACACATCAATAAGCGTGTTGACGTATAAATGTCCCATTTTGAGTAGATTAAATATTAGCAGATAAGAAATGATTTGGCTTTAAAATAGATAAGCAGATACAGATGCTGAGATCCAGTTGTTTAATTCCTTGCCAGGATGAAGCAGAAGGAGTAAGAAAGAAATGCACCCAGTGAACCATCTGGACTCCAGAGTCCACATTTTTTTTCAAGAAATTTAAAATGTGAAACCCATGAGCCAGCTTGCAATCAGTCTGCTTGCTCACTCATTTATTCCTTCTTTCAAATGATATTTAGTGCTTGCACTGTTTGGAGTATTCCAGGGTTCTTCAGCTGATAGGTCCCTGCAGGGTGCACTAGCTGATGTCCTTTCTCCCTTGTTTGGTGTCTGTTCTGACTAGCTAGGCTCATGCCACATAGGTTGTTAAATATTTTGAATAACATCCTTGCCTTATGAAACTGTAATGGAATAGTTGTTTACAAAAACAAACCAAGCTTTGTTTCTCTTCTTTCAAGGATCTCAGTGTTCCTGCTACTTCCAGAATCAATTCATAAAAGCATTCCAGTGGATGGTTGTAGTCTGATCCTTGGCTGTCACGTGTTCTTGGAGACACACTCTGTCCTGAAGGTCTGTGGTCCTCAGCCTTCCCTGCTTGTGTGTCTGTTGCATCTGTGTTTCCTATTCGCTCTTAGGTTATCTCTCTTTCCATACACCCTGCATGGTATTAGTCGGTATAGGTTATGCTATGCTGCAGTAAGAAACCACTGCACTAGCTCAATGGCTTTACAACAGTAGTTATTTCTGATTCATGCAGTATGTACTTCAGTGGAGGGCTCTGTTCCATATAGTCATTCAGGGACTCAGACCAATGGATGTGTCATCATTAGATAGCTGTACTACCTGGGTACATGTCCTTCCTCTCGGTAGCCACACACAGCACAGTACATACAGAGCTGTACATGGGCTCAGAGGCATGACACTTATCATTTTTACCCAAATTTCATGGCCAGAACTAATCAAGTGGCCTTGCCTAACTGCAAGGTGCTGGGGAACTAAGGGGTCAAGTGGAATTTCCACCTCAGGGAAGGGAAGATCCGACAGAAACACTGAAAGAAGGGAAAGAATCAACTGAGTGTCAAAGTAAACTATGAGAACATGTAGTAATAAAAGCCAGGGGTGATGGTCCATGCCTATAATCTCAGCTACTTAGGAGACTAAGGCAGGAGGATCAGGAGTTCAAAACCAGCCTGGGTGCAGTGAGACTTTGTCTCAAATAAGAGGTAAATAATAATAATAATCGCTAGGAGATAAAAAGTATAGAATTGCAGGTGCCTGGGATTTGAAGCTCAGACACTGTACCTAAGATTCCAAGCAAATATACATAGATATGAGAGAGAAAACAAGTGAAGAGTTTCAATGGTGACTGCAAAAGAGAAGCTAGTTGAAGAGAGGATTAGAACTGAGGATTAGACCCTGATATGTATTTCTGGAAAGAGCCCTCCTGGTTGAGATCTGGGGCTAGTGGGTGCACAGTGGAGATCCCAGGAAGGCCTGGTAGTGTTGAGAGCAGACAGAGCCGTATTTCTCTGCCATGTGAGTCTTGCCAGTGAGCAACCCCTGAGGGCATGGGTGACAACAGGCTAAAAGTGGCAGCAAGCCCATAGGATTTGGTGCATTATGGAAGTATCTTGTTTACATATTTGTTTATTATATATCTTCCTCCAGCATATCATAAATTCCACGACATTATTAGCCCAACATTATTATATTCCACAGCATCATTAGGGGGAGACAGTCAGAGACAGCCCTTTTGCACTTATTTCCTCAGGCGGTAGAAGAAAGAGCCCAACACTCCAGGAATTCCCAAGGAGATGTGCGAGGTGGACTGAGAGAGGGCCGGAGAAGCTGCAGAGGCCTGTGGCTGGGAGATGAAGGGTATGTGGAAAGACACATGGAAAACACAGATGCTACAGAGACACCAGTAGGGAAGGCCAGGGACCACAGACCTTCAGGACCATGGGTACCTCCAGTGACAACCAAGAAGCTGATGAACTCAGGTCCTGGATTTTCTTGACATCTTGTTTGATATGTGGCCTCTTACCGTGGACCAAGCACTCTTCTCCCCTGATCCTGTGCACCGTGGCTGGAGCTCTGCCCAGCCCTTGCCCTCATGCATATGTTGGTGTAAAGCACACACTGCACACCTCTGCCTTCTGACCTTCTCCTGGCTCCTAGCCCCTTGGGCACTGGAAGCCAGAGTCTCTTTGGGACTTAGATCAATTGTCACACCACGGAGGGTGGCATCTGGCTCCCTCAGAGGCCACCTGAGGGATCCAAGTGATGTCACCCAGAAGCAGAGTGGGCTTAACTCTTCCTGGGGCATGACTTGGCCAGTGGGGAGCATGGTATGGAGGAAACAAGACAACTCTTTACACCTCTCCTGGGTGGACTCCTCCATAGCCTGGCCTTTCTCTACGGCTCTTTGGAGATATCTCCAACGACCAGGTGATTGTACTATCTGGGAAACCATGGCCCACACCATAGTAACATCGCCTTCTTTGGCACCTCATTCATCCCTGTCCTGCCTTCCTTTCCCTCATTTTCCCCACTCTAGGATTCTCCTCCCAAGGAAGCAGTGCCTGAAGCTCTGTCTCACCCTCCGCTGTCCAAGCATCCCATGTGCTGGGAACTGTGTCCATGCCTGTAATGTGAACCCCTTCCAGCTCTTCAACAACCTGGGTCCTGGGGGCCATGGTCTAAAAAGGTCACACAGGAGCAAAGTGTGGAAGCCGAGTCTTCTTTAATGGCAAAAATACTTACTGTGTATGCTGTAGGTAGTGGGGAACCATTCAGACCTTGCTAACAATGTTGTGGAATTTATGATATGCTGGAGGAAGACATATAATAAACAAATATATAAACAGGATACTTCCATAATGTACCAAATTCTATAGACACAAGTAGGCAAAGTGGTAGAGTGTGGATGATAGAGTACTTGGAGAAGGCCTCTCCTAGCAGGTGGCATAAGTGCTTAGGCCCATGTGATTAGCCAAACCTGGGAAGTTTTGGAGGAGGTATTTTCCAGGCAGGAGAAAACAGCAAGTGAAAACCTCAGGAGCAGAAACAAATTTGAGAAAGAAGGCTGGTGATTTTCCATCATACCTACTGTGCTTGCATGACTGTTTGGCTTGGAATTTTTCAAGCATGGTGTAACACCAGGAATACTTGTATTAGTTATCCATTGCTACATAACGAGTTACCCTAAGACTGAGTGGCTTGTTTTCATGGTTTATATGAATGAGGAATTTGTGAGCAACTTAGCTGGGTAGATCTTGTACAGGTTCTCCCAGGAGGTTGCAGTCACAACAGAGGCTGGAGCTATTGTCATCTGGAGCTTAATGGCAGCTGGGGGACCTACTTCCAAGGTGACACACTGTGTCACTGGTGAGTTGGTGTGAGATGTTGTTGAGCAGCTTCAGTTCCTCTAAATGGGCTGCAATGGAGGACTGGAGTACCCTCAAAACAGAGTGACAAACTTTCCCCAGAGCAAGTGATCCAAGACAACAGGGCAGATGTCACAAGGTCTTTGGCAGCCTCCCCTTGGAAGTCACGTACCATCCCTTCTGCATTATTCTGTTGGTCCGTATAGGAGGCACTCAGCTACTCAAGATCTAAGATTCAGATGGCAAGGACTGGGGCCATATTGAAGACCGTTCATCACTGGGCCCACATGATATGATCAACACCCAGCTCTACGTGTTCTCTGCTCTCTTTGGTTTGGTTTCATTCACAAACACAGGATCCCAATATGGGGGACAAGGTGTCACAGAAGTTCTTTGCTTTTGTTTCTCAAGTCCAGAATAAAGGAGCTTCTTTTTCCAATATTGCCAACAAAATTCCTGGAGTTGAGTCTCATTGGCTTTGGTCAGTCTGACTTGAACCATTTCTCAACAGGTGTCTATGACTGGAATGAGGAGGCTTTGAGAGCCAAACCTATGTCATGGGTTTCCATATGGGAAGGGTGGGGTAACCCTCACCAGTGTCACTTGGACTGAGAGTCAGGGAGAAGTAGTGTCCATGTAGAATGCATGTGGGGTGGGAGGAAATGACCAGAACAGTGCGCTACACCCTGTACCTTGGATCTCTCTACCTGTCTTATTCACAGCCATGAAAACAATCAAGACAATAAAAATATTTGTTAATGTCAAAAGATTCTTTGTGTTCCTTTCTAATCCTTCCCTCCTCCCCCACCTGAGTCCTACCCTGGCCTCCCATAACTATTGGTCTGTTTTCTGTCACTGTAGATTAGTTTCCATTGTCTATAGTTGTGCATAAATGAAAGTGTATACTATGTATTCCTTTTTCACTAAGCATCATTATTTTTAGATTTACCCAAGCTGTGTTGAATATCAGTAGTTCATTTCTTTTGCATGGGTATATCACATTTGTTAATACATTCACCCAGGTCAGACAGATCTTTCACAAATTTTGTTATTTTACACCTAAAATACTTCAGGATTTTTATGCCAGTATAAATGGTATTTTAATTTTGATTTCTGGTATTCATTGTTATCATAAAAATGTAACTGATTTTTGTATATTGATCTTGTATCCTTCAGTATTTGTCTAAGCTCCCTTGGTGTTCCACAAAGATAGTCATGTTATCTGTGGCTAGAGATAATTTTATTTTTTCCTTTAGAATCTGGCTACCTTGTATTTCACCTTTATTGTCACATTGCATTGGCTAGAACCTCTACCACAGTGGTGATGGCAAGTGATAAAAGAGGACATCCTTTTCCCTCCTTTTAGGGAGAAAGTATGCAATCTTTGAAAGTATAGGGAAAGAATTGAAAGAAAGAAAAATTATTGAAACCATTCAGGTTACAAGTATACAGGTAGCTGTAGGTTTGTAGTTTCCTGTCATTTCTTTGTCTAATTTTGGAATCAGATTAATACTGGCTTTATAAAATGAGTTGGGAAGTATTCCTGCAACTGATTTCTTGAGATTTTGTGTAGATGTAGTGTTTATCCTCCTTGAGTGTTGGATGGAATTTACCAGTGAAGTCATCTGTTCTAGGAAGCTTATATGTGGGAAGAATTTTAACTACCAATTCAATTATTTTTAGCAGATATAGGGACATTTAGTTTATCTATTTTTTCTGGAGTAAGTTTTATGAATATGGGCTTTTCAGGAAATTTGTCCATTTCATTTAAATTGCCAAACTAATTGGCGTTAACATTGTTACTGATACTTCATTCCTATCTTTTAATATCTGTGGCATCTACAGCAATGTCATCTCTCTCATTTCCTAATATGGCAGTTCATGTCCTTTTTTCCTTCTGGTCAATTTGGCTACAGATACATTAACATTGGTTTCATCAGTTTTTCTCTATGATTTTGAGATTTTATTATTACAATAAAGATTTGGTGTCATAAGTCACTCCAAAGTACTGTGTTACATCAAAAAGAATCACCAACAGAGTAAAAAGAAAACCCACGAACTGGGAAAACATTTTAGTCAACTGTCCCTCAGACAAAGGACTTCTGTCTAGAACACATAAAGAATTTTTAAAAATCAGGCCCCCAAAGTTCAAAGACCCAGTTCAGAAATGGGCATCTGAGGTGAATGTACACTTCTCAGATGAAGAAATGCAAATGGCAAATAAATACATGAAAAAATGTTCAACATCATTGGTCATTCGAGAAATGCAAATTAAAACAATACTGAGATTCCATCTCACTCCAGAAAGATTGGCTGTCATCAAGAAATAGATCAATAACAAATGCTGGAGAGGCTGTGGAGAAAAAGGAACACTTCTTCACCGCTGGTGGGAGTGTAGACTGGTGAAACCACTATGGAAATCAGTGTGGAGATTCCTCACAAAACTAGAATTAGAGGTCCCACTTAACCCCGCTATTCCCTTTCTAGATATTTTTCCAGAAAACCTGAAGTCATCGTACCACATGATATATGTGCACCCATATTTATAACAGCACAATTTGCAATAGCTAAATCTTGGAAACAACCCAAATGCCCATCAGCTGAGAAATGGATAAAAAAGATGTGGTATTTTTATAGAATAGAGTATTACTCAACTATAAAAAAAGATAAACTTGAAACTTTTATAAGTAAATGGATGCAACTTGAGACCATATTCATAACTGAAATAAATCAGACCCACATGTGTAAACATCTTATTGTCTCCCTAGTGTAAGAACCTGAAAGAGTAATGGTACAAAAGTTATTGTGAAAGGGAAAGAAACTGATCAAAGGGAAGAAACAACTGGGATAAGGGAAAGGTGAAAAAGAAAGAAAGAAGGAAGGGAAAATAAATTATTTATATACATATAAAAATAGCTGGGATAACTATATTGCTGATGTCTATTCATTTATTGAAAGAAACAGTCAATGCTAAAATTTTTTGACCAGTTTTGCATGCTTATATCTGATAATCTGAACAGCTAATTTGAAGACAATAATATGCAATACAGTTTAACAACCATTGGTGAATTCCTACCATCTTGTTTGGTGAAGCTCTGTATCATTTCTAAATTTTTTTATTATTTTTTATTCTCTTTAATGGTTTGATCTGAGCAACTTCATTGAAGATAGCAATATGTAGTTGTCTTTGTTACTTTTCTCTCATGGTTGGGACAAAATACCTGACACCCAAAATTAAGGAAGGAAAGGTTTAGTTAGCTCACAGTTTGTGGACGTTTCAGTCCATACAGGGCTGGCTCCAAGCCAGGGTGGCACACGGCACAGGGCAACAGTTCATGGTGGCCAAAGATAGCAAAAGCAAAAGAACAAAAATGGAGGGGAAGCAGCAAGCCGCCTCTTTTCCTCCATTACACTGTATGCAAACTGCTTCCCCAGGGCGGGTGTAGCACTCACACCCATAATCCCAGCACTGGACCATGGATCAATCATAAACTCTAGAAGCCCGCCCCCATGACTGCCTGAGGCTTTGGTGGACATCCAGACACAAACCATAACAGTAATTTAACAACCGTTGTTAATTCCTATCATTTTGTTTTGAAACTCTGTATCATTTTATTGTTTTTGTGTTGTTTTGTTTTTGTCTGTGTTGCTGCTATTTTATTAATTTTTTTATTTTCTACAAAATAAAAAAAAATTTAAAAAACAAAGTACTGTGTCATCAGAACTTATTACACTTTTAGTTTTCATTTTCATAAAGTTTGAAATACATTCTATTTTGTGCTTTATTTCTTCTTTCCCTCATAGGTTAAAGAGTGTTACTTGATTTCCACATCTTTAGGGCTTGGGGGATCTTTTCTCATAATGGTCAGAAACCATTGTATAACTTAAAGCATTTTAAGTATATTGAGACTTATTTTGTGTCCTACATTATAGGTGAAGGCAGAAAATATTCTATGTGCACTTGAAAAGAAAGTATATTCTGCTGTTGGCTGGTGTGTTCATAAAAACCAGGAAAAGTTGTTTGATTATGTTACTCAAAACTTAGATACCGTTATAGATTTTTTTTCACTTGTTCTATCAGTTATTGTGAGAGGTTTTGAAATTGTGTACTTTTTATTATACCTGGCAGTTCAATCAGTTTTTCCTTCATGTATTTTGAATCTCTGTTGTTAGATGCATAGACATTAAGGATTGTTATGTCCTTCCAATGAACTACCCTTTATCATTAAGAAATGACTTGCATTTTTTAATCCCTAGCAGTAGGCTGTGCTCTGAAATATATTCTTTCTGGCATTAACAGAGTAAGTACTTACTTTTTGCCCAGCATGGACTACTTCACTTAACATTAGCAACTGTCCTACAAGTAAAGGGTATGGAATTTAGGCAGCCTGTTTAAGACTGGGATTGAGCCTGTCAGTCTGCCTGTAGCATCTACCTTCTTACCCAGGTCACTATCCATAGGGATTATGGAGCACTGTTAAATTAAAACAAAGCAAGTGCAGTGCTTTGAGAAGGAGGCATTTTATGTCAGAATATCCGATAAACAAAGTCAGCTGGGGAGATAAACTCTGCTCTCTGAAATCAGACCCACGTACAAGTCTCCCCTCGAGACTGGCTTGGACAGTTGCTAAAGGTCAGTCACCCAGATTTCTGCTGCTTCCCCAGATAAGAATCTTGCATTATCTCTAAAAAATAAAAGGTACATTTTTAAGAGTTTAACTTTACTGTGCTAAACTCTATTTCTTTGGTAAGCTAGTCAGTGAAAATTATTGGCCATGCTCAGACACTTCCTTGTTGCTGGGGTGGAATATCCCAGACCCACAACTTAAAGGAAGAGAGGCTTATTGTGACTCACGGTTTCAGAGGCTGCAGTCCATGGTTAGCTGGCTCAAATGCAGAAATGGCGTGGTGGACAGACCTGGTGCGGAGGAAAACTGCTCAAGACACAGCAGCCAGGAAGGAGAGAAAGAAGGGAGGAACGGGGAGGGAGATGAACGTCCCACAAGGCCTCAGGTCCTAACTGCACACGCAGCCAAGAACCACTAGTGGGTCAGCTCCCTGAGGAGCACAGCACCCCCACAAGCCAATCATGTTCCAAAACCCACCTCCAAAAACAAGAGGCTTAGGGAGACCCCTAGATCCAAACCATAATAACCACGAAGTTAAAAGCAAACTCTTCCACCATCTCAATTCTATTTTGCCTTTACCGTCTTGTACGAGCTTTGTGCTTTCAAAGCATATTTCTGTTTTGCAGTTCTGGCAGAAGTATGACAGATACGCACATATTTAGCTAACAGAATGTTTATTCCTTTGATACAGGAGGCTGAATTGACACAGACTGAACTACGTGTTCCTAGCATCCTATTTGCGCTCTTTATTTTGCATGGCTGCATTCTGTGGCAGGATTTCTTATTTCCGTTCTGCAAATGAAGAAACTGAGACTTGGATTTACACAGCCAGTGCACGGGAGGGGGGTTGTAAGACTAGGTCTTTCTGCAGCACACAGCATGATTCCTTTCCATTACCAGGCAATGCAGCTATTATCATTTTTTAATAATTTATGTTTATTAAATGTCAAGGATAAAGTAAAATTTAAAAACAAAAGATTGAAACTTGTAATCTCTGATTTTAAACTGGAAGCCTATTTTAGCAAAAAACAAAACAAAACAAAAAAAAGCATTGTGGTTGGAAATTGGTGCTTGGATTTGCAGACTCTAGAAATGTCATAGCAATTAGTGGGTTGGAACACAAATAGCTGTAACCCATCTCTGATTCCAAGTTTGGTAGCTAATTCCATTGTGAACAAGCTGGACACCCACATTCTTCTGTGATGTTTCAGCCAGTGGGTGGCAATATTGTGTTACAAGAATGAGATGAATGATAACATTTTTATTTCCATAACAATTATTATATTTTAGAATAACAATGGGCTCAGATTTGATCCTTCAGGTTCCATTTTGTCCCATGACACCTCCCTTAGGAGGTGCAGGTATTTGGGGAGGCACCCTTAAAGCAATGTCCACAGCCTGCTCTCCTAGGACCCAGTGAAGAATAGGTGATCCTCCGGAATCTGCATCAGGGCCACAGGGCTCTGATGGGACATCGCGGGTCCTGAGAGCAGGTGCCAGTCACTGAGGTCAGGGTCACCGTGCAATGACAGTGGGTGAGATGACAGACTTCCCTTCTGTGGAGGCCACCAATGCAATCGTTTCAGCTGTGAGGTCCCCTCTAAAAAGCAGAAAACAAAGGCATTTGCTCCAACAAAGTCGTCATGGTGCCTATGTCCAGAGATGAATTTCTGTAACCATCTGTGAGGGACGCACTGCACACCTTACCTGGGCTCTACTCTTATTTCAGACATCAGGCCAATCTAGCTGGTTTCCTGGTATGAAACAGATTTAGAAAGTCATTTGGAAGAGGGGAAAAGGTTGGAGGAAGTAGACTCAAGTTTGAAAGCCAGTCGTAAGATTGGGAAGGAAAAATGAAAAGAACCAAGGATATGGGGCCCTGAGGGTGTGCTGGAGCCAGGCCTGGTCACAAAGGAGGCCCGTGGCCCGGATGTGAGCCATGTCAGGTGCAGATGACTGGATTTATTAGGCAAGGAGAGAAGGAAAGATGCCTTCATGCCAGGAGCGGCAGCAGAGACCAAGAATGAACTCTGCCCAGTGGGAGGCCTGGGAGTTCTTGGCCTGGGCGCAGACCCTATGGAGATGTTTTAGGAGCACGTGAGCTCCCTAAGCCCTTACTTCCTCCTCTCTGAAGTGGGGATTAAAAGGTTTTGCTGAACACTACCTGAGATTGAGGCACAATCTGGCACGTGTGAATTTTCATCATATTTTTTGTTTTGTTTCGTTTTATGGTTTCTTTTTTTTTATTGGTACACTTTAGATATACACCATGATCACACTCATTACAGGGAGTTTGCATCTGTACATGACATATCTTGATTGTCTTCTTTTTCCCCCATTCCCCCCCTTCAATCCCTCTTTCCTTCCTTATTTACAAAGCTTTGTTTCCATTTTTCCTTTTCTCATTTTTTATCTTTTCCCTTCCTTCCTGTACCCCTCCCTGATCCCTTGCTCCCCTTTCCATTTGAAATATTTCTTCCTATTTCACAATATCTATTATACATTTTGGTCATTACTTACACTTTCAGTTTCTCACACCAGAGAAACAATGTGACATTCACACATATTTATCCAATTTATTTCACTTAGGAGTATGGTCTCAAAAAAGCATCCATTTACCTAGAAATGTCTCTAGTTTATCCTTCTTTATGGCAGAATAGTACTCCAGTGTATAAAAAAATCACATCTTTTTTGTCCATTCATCAGTTAATGGGCATTTAGGTGGCTTCCAAGATTTCTCTAGTACAAACTGTGCTGCTATAAGCATAGATGTGTATTTATTCCTGTGATATGAGATGTTTTAATTCTTTCAGGAAGTTATCAAGAAGAGGAACAGCTGGGTCAAATAGAATCTCTAAAACTAGAAGCTGTATTTGAGGAATCTCCACACTGATTTCCACAGTGGTTGCACCAGTCTACACTCCCACCAGCAGTGGAGAAGGGCTCCTTTCTCCCCACAGCCCCGCCAGCATTTGTGATTGGTTGATTTATTGATGATAGCTGTTCTTTATAGGGTGAGATGGAATCTCAGTGTTTTAATTCACATCTCTCAAATGACCATTGATGTAGAACATTTTCTCATATATTTATTTGCCATTTCTATTTCTTCATCTAAGAAGTGTCTATTCCTCTCAGATGCCCATTTTTGGGTTTGGTCTTTACATTGCAGGGGGCTGATGTATTTTGAGTTCTCTGTATGTTCTAGATATTAGTCCTTTGTCTGAGGAACAACTGGAAAAAAATTTTTCTCACTCTGTGAATTGTCTCATCATTCTGCTGGTGATTTCTTTTACTGTGCAAAAGTTTTTAATAAGATGAGATCATAGTTATTGATTCTCTGTAATATTCCTCATGCAGAGTTTTGTTCTTAAAGTCTTTGCCTACATCCATATCTTCAACATTTCTACCTATTCTCTCTTCCAGAAGATTTAGTATTTCTGTTTTAATATTTAAATCTTTGATCTATTTTGACTTTAGTTTAGTGCTTGGTGATAGACATGGGTCTAGTTTTAGTCTTTGGCATGTGAAAAGCCAGTATCTTCAGGAGCACTTATTAAAGAGGTTATCTTTCTTCCAGTGAACATGTTTAGCCCCTTTGTCAAAGATAAGGCGGCTGAGTGTGTTTGAAATTGCTTCTGCATGTTCTAATCTGTTCCACTGATTCATGGGTCTGTTTTTTTCCAGTACCATGCTGTTTTTATCACAGTAGCTTTGTAGTATAATTTCAAGCCACAGATTGTGATGGCCTCTGCCTTGCCTTTGCTGTCCAGAACTATTTTTGCTATTTTAGGTCTCTTCTGGTTCCAAATGAATTTTAGGATTGTTTTCTCTAGTTCTGTGAGGTATGCTAATGGTATTTTGATTGGGATTGCATTAAATCTGCATATAACAACTTTGGGAGTGTAACTACTTTCATTATGTTGATTTTTCCTACCCAAGGGCAACAGATATCTTTCCATTTTCTGGTGTCCTCTTCAATCTCCTTTTTCACAGTACTATACTTTGAATGTATATTATCATGCCATGGTGCAATGAAATTGGAAATCACTGGCAAAAAAACCACAAGAACTTCATAAAAACATGGGAATTAAACACTTCTGAACAACCAATGTGTCACAGATAAAATTAAAGAAGAAATTAGGCAATTTCTACATTTAAATGATAATGCCACTGTAGTGATTAGGAATGCAAAGAGTGAAATCAAAACAGATCTTGCAGAAACCCAGATCATCAATACCTACTGCAAGAATCTGTATTCTAATAAGATGAAAAATGCAGAAGAAATGCAAATGCTAGATACATATGAATTACCAAAGCTGAATCAAGAAGATATAAAAATTCTAAATAAACCAGTATCTGTCAATGAAATTGAAGATGCAATTAAAAACTTACCAACACAGAAAATCTCAGGTCCTGACAGATTCCCTGATGAATTCTACAAGATATTTAGAGAAGACCTAATGCCACTTCTCAAAATCTTTAATAAAATTGAAAGGGAAGTAATACTCCCAGAATCATTCCTGGAAGCAAGCATTACCCTGATATCAAACCCAGAGAAGGCTCCAACAACAATAAAAAGAACTATAGGCCAATCTTCCTAATGAATGTAGATGCAAAAATTCTCAATAAGCTACTGGTAAACAGAATGCAGCAAATCATCAAGAAGATTATACACCATAACTAAGTAGGATTCATCCCAGGGACACAGGAATGGCTCAGCATATGCAAATCTGTAAATGTAATACACCATATGAACAGAACCAAGAACAAAAGCCACAGCCAGAGATCCTCTTCCCACTCCAAGGAGCACTGAACTTGTACAGATTTCTCTGAAAGGTTTCTCAAAATATTCTGAACTTTTAAAGTAACTACAGATGTTGGTTCTCCAATGTAAATCTTGATGACTGGTGACACTAAGGGGCAAAAGGAGTTTTAGACTGTGACCCTGTAGGATTCATAATAGGAAGACCTGCTCCTTATGCTGCCTATGCAGACTTCTGCCTACACGCAAGTGGATACAGCTGCTGAGGCCAAAGGCAAAGCATCCTTCAAGTCTTTCAGCCTTGGCAGCCTCTGGCGTCCTCAGAGAAGTGAGCACCCTGGTGGTTCTCCTTCTAGCTCATAAAACCAAGTATTAGTAGTTGATCCTAGCATTGTTTGCTGGGTTTCCGTATATGCAACTATCTTCACATTTGCTGATTACCCACGTCCTCAGTGGGTTTGTATTACTCTGGGGGTTTGGTTCAAAGCCCTTACC
Organism: Chinchilla lanigera; assembly: GCF_000276665.1. NCBI lineage: Eukaryota > Metazoa > Chordata > Mammalia > Rodentia > Chinchillidae > Chinchilla > Chinchilla lanigera. The sequence goes on from NW_004955417.1 coordinate 26,285,969, forward strand.
CTGAACTAATATTATCAGGACGCTTGCAACCAAGAGCTCCTAAACTGGCCACTAGGGGGCCACCTTTACCCGGCCTTGCTCAGTCCCAGGCGACTACCGGAAGCAGGAAGTCCTAAGGCCGAGAGGGAGCTGCACCTTCGCTTCCTGGGTTAACACTGACTTGTGGGTTTGTGAGGCGGCAGTCAAGATGCTTTCATCAAGATCCTACCCAACTCGACCCCGCTGCCTCAGGACTCCCCCTGTCTTGTGTACACTGCCCGCTACCATCTGTCTGCACAGACTCGTGTTTCCCAACAGAAGCTGAAAAATGAGCATTAAGATCCTCTCCGTGTTTGCTCAGGTCCTTGTCCTGGACTGACTTTCCCCTTGTATTTCCTCCTCCTCCTGGGCGTCTAGGAAGCCTTTCTGGACCTGCCTAGGACCCTTGATCCCACACACCAGCATCGGACGGCCAGGCAGAGGGCCCAGGGTCTCAGTCTAGGTTCGGGTGTACTTTTCAACACCTGTCCGTGGTGGGCGTCGATCCCAGGGAAGCACTTCTTTCCCTGCGTCCCAGGGGTGAGCACTGTTGCAGTCGGCGCTTCTGGAGAATGGCATGATGTTTTTATCTGTTCGTTTTGTGGCTTGGCTCCACAGCAAGGTAAATGTCATCAAGAATATGCGCTCAGTTCTGTAGACTGCGTTAATAAACTAGCATTTTCAGAGCGAAAGGAAAAATCATCGACTCGAGAATTTATTATAGGTCCAGAGAGGTGAAACAGCTCAGCTAAAGCTAGAGCAGAAAGTCACTGTCCAGTAAAGACTAAGGCAAGCCTAGCGACTCAGTGGTGACAGATACTGTTTTCCCGTCTTGTCTGGGGCACAAGAATATTTTTCTTACAGGAGAAACTCGTGCTGCGGTGCTCCAGCCACGATGTAGTCAGCCCTCAGCAAAGATTTGCTGAATGAATCAATGCATAAACAGATCAGTGAGTGAATGACCTACTCCTTTGTATTTAAATTCTGTACTGGGAAGCAGGCACACTTAAGGAAACGCACACAAACTGTGAGTAAAGAGACTGAATTCTCACCAAGTGAACACATTGAACTACCACATGGCAGGAAGTGATGCCAGTTCCCCGCCACGGGCCTCCCGCAGTCACTACCCGTTCCATCCTCTCCAAACGGAGCCACATGCCTAATTATTATCACCCTAGTTTTGTTCTGCCTAAATAATTGTTATGTAAGTGGAAGAATATAGTATGATCTGTTTGTGTCTGGCTTCTCTTACCTACCACCATGTTTGGGAGATTCTATTACAGTATGTTAGCCGTAGTTTGTTATTTCCTTTGCTTGGTGGGATTTCCTTGTGTGGTTAGACCATGTTCCTCCAACTACCTTCTTATCCGGGGTTCTTTCTGGCTTAGGGCTGTTCTCAGTAACACTGTGAATGTTTTTGTCCATGGATGTTGGTGCACATGAACATGTATTTTCCTCTTGAATATTCACAAGAATAGATTTGCCGTGGCATAGGGTATTCATATATCTAATATGAATAGGTAGTGCCAAGCTATTTTCTATCAATTTACAGGCTCATTATAGTATTACCATTCGTCCACATCTTCATCAACATTTGGTGTCGTCAATCTTTTTAACCTCAATGATTCCAGTAGGTGTATTACCCAGTCATTCTTCATCTTTTACCTAAAACTAGTGAATCAGTTTACTGACCATTTGAATATCACTTTTTTTGGTTAAGCATCTGCTCCTGCCTCTTGCCTAGTTTTTCTTTTTACTGATTCCTAGGAACTCTGTGTCTATGTGGACACTGTTGTATCTTCTGGTACTTGACGACTCTTTTCACTCTCCTATGTGGTCTTTTTAAAAATGTAGAAAATTAGGGCCAGGAGTATAGCTCAGTGGTTCAGCACCTGCCTGGCGACTGTGAGGTTATGAGTTCAATCCCTGGTACCAAAAAAAAAAACAGAACTAAACACAAAAAGCCTAGAGAATTTCAACAGATACAAAAATAGAGGAAAGTAGCATAGGGAACCATATATAGTCATTGTTCAGCTTACATTTAGGCCAATTTTTTTCGTATGTACCTTATCCTGTATCCTTACCTTCTCTTCTACCCCACTCCCACAGCTACAGAACGTTGTGTACCAAATCTGGGCCATCGTATACTTTCATGTGCAAACGTCTTAATATTAATGAGAACGCCTTGATATTTATCAGCAAATGCCAGCTTGTTTTCCTCTTTACCTGATCAGTGTTTTCTCTGTACGTGATTACTTGGAGAATAAAAACAGAGGGGGTGTTTCCCATCTGTGAGCATTTTCTTTCTTTATTGCTCTGGCTAGCTCTTCTAGTACAGTGTTAAATAGAACTGTAAGTGCAAGTGGCTTTTAATACTCCATCTTAGCCTCCCTGTTGGCTTTTTAAAGAGTGGTTGTTTGGGGATTTACAACATATATCTTTTCATTTGTCATCTGTGCTTCAGTTTGGATAGTTTCCATTGTTATGCCTTCAAGTCAGGAACTTGAATGTCTATTCTGCTATTAGCCCCAGCCAATAAAAATTTTATTGCAGGTACTGTATTTTTATTTATAGAATTTCCATTTATTTCATAAATATCTCCTATGGCTTTCCTCAGAATGCTTATGCTATTCTTTGCATCCTTGAGCTTGTGAAACATATACAAATGGATATTTTAGTATCCTTGTCTGTGAAATTCATCCTTTTTGTCATTTCTGGATCTTTTTGTACTTAATACTTTTCTCCTGGCTATGAACTGTATTTTTCTGCTTTTTCTTAAGTCTACTACTTCCCATTGGATGGTGGACATTTTGGGGCATGTTGAAAGATTTTGTGTATTCCTTTAGAGACCATGACACTGAGTTGTAGCAGGTAGCTCAGTTACTTGGGGACCTGTCTAATCCCGTATCATTTATGAAAACATTTGGGGAAGTGGCTCAGAACAGTCTTTGCAGTGATGTTAGTCCCTTGTATAAAATGTGCATCACCCTCTATATCTAACAAATGGCCACGTATCCAACGAGACCTGTCCACTCTTGTTGGTAGGAATTTGAACATTTGTTGGTCCAGGGTAAACTCTGGAAATATTTTAGTCTGCCCCAATTTCATCAAAGCTTGAAGAAGATTCCAAATTATTCCAAATATTTTCATTTAATTTTTCTAATTCTGAAGATAAAAAAGTTGGGAGAAAAGCAAAGTGAAACTGTCAACCTTGGAATCCAAGGGGCAACCCATGCAGGCCCCCTTCTGTCCCTCTCTCAGACAAAAGCTTTCTTTCCCTCAATAAATATTTTCTGCTCTTAACCTCTGTTGTTCCTCAAATGTATTCTTTGATTTTAGAGAACACGAATTAGTATCCTTTGGAGGTCTTCCACTGAGATTATTGGATGGAGGTAAGAGTGTACTTTTGTTTATCTGCCCTTCAAAACAAAACAAAACAAAAAAAAAATTGGAATTCAAAACCCAAGAAGGCGTAACAGTCTCAGTCACCCCTGACCATTTGCCTCATTTATCCTCACCATAGTACCTGAGTAATCTTGGGTGTGTTGATAAGTTTCCCATGTCTCTGTTTCTTCATCTGTAAACTGGGAATGATAATAACATATTATGCAAAAGGGATTAGATCATAACTATTTATACATGAGTGGCTGCATCTGAGCCCCAACCTTCTCTCTCAGCAACAGTGAACATCAGCCACATTGACTGTGGAAAATTCAAAAGGTGCAGTAAAGAGGTGCCTTGGTTCATGAACTTAATTCTTTCCA
>NW_004955417.1:26290030-26294088 GCF_000276665.1 Chinchilla lanigera
TAAGAAAAATTTAAAATTCTTTATGAATTTAAGGGATTTATAAACTAAAAAACAACATATTATCGAATTCTCCCGGCTTGTCATTTATCACTTGAATATCTTTAACCTGCATAGCATAGCTATTTACAAACAACAACAACAACAACACAACTTCCTTACAGCAGTTTTAGCTGCGTAGCAGGATGGAGAAGAAGACACAGAGATTCCCCACAAACTGACATAGCATCACCAGCCCAAATTCATGGTTTATGTGGTTTACACTTAGCTTCTCAGTACTGTCCATCCTATGGGATTAGACAAATACTACTTACCCACCTTACTATCCCAAGAGTATCTCTACCCTAAAACACTACGTGTCCTGCTACTGATACTTTTCCCTCCACCTCATCCCCAGCCCTTGCAACCACTGATCTTTTAACGGTCTCCATAGTGTGGCTTTTCCAGAATGTCATCTGACTAGAATCATACAGTATGTTACCTTTGACATTAGTTTCTTTCACTTTGTAACGTGGACGCAAGTGCTCTCTGTGTCATTTCACAGCTTGATAGCTCATTTCTTAATGATGAATAATATTCCACTGTCCATATTACCACAGTTTATCCATTTACCTACTCAATGACACGTTTGTTGCTTACAAAGTTTGTCTGTTATGAACAAAGCTGTCATAGGTATTCATGCACAAATTTTCATGTGGACATAAGTTTTTAACTCCTTTGGCTAAATACCAAGGAGTGCAATTGCTGGATTGCACAGTAACCGTACGTTTCGTTTGGTAAGAAGCTGACAAGCTAGCTTCCACAGTGGCTGAACCATTTTGCATTCCTGCCATCAGCAAATGGAAGTTCCTGATGCTCCACATCCTCGCCAGCATTTAGTGCTGTCTGTTCTGGATTTGAGCACTTGGTTGTCTGTCTTATCATGTTTGCTTTAGTGTTCTGGGTCTTGGGCTTGGCTATGCCACTCTGAAATTTCATTTTATTTCAGGGCTTCTGTAGTTTTTTAGTCAATGTTGCAATCTCTGTTGTATTTGGGATTTATTTTTATAAGGAATGGGGAAGGATCAAGTTCTGTGTTTTTTCCAGACAGCCAGGCAGTTTTCCCACAATTTATTGACTAATCTAACTTGTCCAACTGGTTTGAAATGCTATCTCTGCAAGATGCTAACTAAGCTTGTGTATTTGACTTTCTTTGTGAATTCTCTTTTCTATTCATTGAATTATTGGGAGAAAATGGGACGTTATATATTCATGGGCTTTAGGATCTTTTAGAGCCGCTCTTACTACTTGCTCTTTCCTTCAACCACCAGGAATTATCTTACATTCATTCCTTTGAATTCTGGTATTCAAACATACCGTACTATCGAGGTAACATACAATGTGAGGACCGACCACTATGATTTGTCCCCCACCAAGATTCCTGTAGAGACTTGGTCTCTAGTGAAAGTGCTGGGAGGTAATGCAGCCTTTGTGAGACATTTGGGGTCCTGAAGGATATGCTCTCAAGAATGGATAAACATTTCTCATGAAAGACTGAATTAATTTTCTGGGATCAGTTACCACCACAGTGGCTTATCACAAAGCGAGTTCAGCTTTCTCGGTTAGTGTCCTGCTTCCTGTGTTGCCACTTGGTGTCCCCCACCACAAGACCTGAACCAGAAGCTGGTCCTGATGCCATACTCTCGGACTTTGAGAGCTACAGGTAAGTGGATCTCTTTTCTTTGTAAAGTATACAGCCTCGGGTGTTTTTTTGTAGCCACACAAAATGGACTAAGACACTAATTTTGACATATTTGATTTTATCATTTTCTTTTCTAAAAATAATAAATCTGTCATATTTCTGTCATTTACATTTCTGCTGTATAGATTTTCCATATTTCTTATCTTATTTACCTTTTTATATTTTTTTACTTGCTATGGTAAATGAGATATTTCTTCTGTTATAATTCCTAGCTGAGATTTATTGTTTATATTAAAATTATTGTGTGTTTTGATTTAACAGATTAACTACCTTTTAATGCTGTCTTTGTTCCCAGAATTTTGGGGTATTTTGAGCTCTGTAGAAGTGTGATGACATTATGAGTAATTCACAATGTTGCCTTGTTTTTGATATTTATACTTCTCATTTCTTTCCCTAACTGCCTTGGATGGGGCATGCAGAACTCAGTTAGGTGACAAGAGAAAGTGTGAGCCCCTATCTGGCTCTTGGTCTTAATGTTCTCCCTCTCTGCTGTGGGAAGGTGTGGAGTTGAGTCAAGGTCAGAGAATATTTGTTTTGTTTCCAGGCCATGCTGAGAAACTAAATGTAATCAGGTAGTTCGGCACAGGGTCTAGTCATCTCACTTTGTTTACTCACTTTGTTTACTGCATGTGTGTGTGTGTGTGTGTGTGTGTGTGTGTGTATGCTCTATTAGAACCTCTGTAGAAAGGCGTGATTGAAAAGAGTAGCTCCCTGTATATGTCACTTCCTTGTCACTGGGACAAAATATCTAACACCCACCACTTGGGGGGAAGTTTATTTTGGCTCACAGTTTCCATGGAGTAAGTCCATGGTAAACTCCAGGGTAGAAATGGCATGGCTGAAGGGCGTTGTGGAGAAAAGCTGCTTACTTCATGCTGACCAGGTCACAGAGAGAAGGGATGAGTTAGGGAGAGGAACACATTCTTCCAGGTCTCACCCCCAGTGGCCACCTCCCAGCAGGCTCCACCTCCTCACAGCATATTCATCCTTGAGCTCATCCATGGATGGATCCACTGATGAATGGAGCATCCCATGGTCCAGTCAGAGTCCACACACTTAAGACTTTTGGGGACGTTTTAGATGTAAACCATAATAATGCCTGAGACATGATTAGGCTATGTCTGGTTTCCTAGCCAAGCAATTTCCCCACACCATTTTCCCATTTCCAGTGATACAATTTTAGTTATTAATAATTTATTTGTCTTTTGTATCTTGTATGTGCTTATTCAGATAGTCTATTTTTCCAACTACACTTTAAATTTCTGGAGTTCTGGAATCAAACCATATGCCGAGCTCTACACCCAGTCCCAGCATAAAGTCTTGCACTCATTACACCCTTAACAAGCAATTAACTGAGGCCAATTATGTGAAAGTAGTTTGAAATTAGGAAAGAATGCTTTATCTAAGACACACAAGTTATTCTGTGTGTGTGTGTGTGTGTGGCAGTGGGAGGAGAAGCCAGGACCTTCACCCTGAGCTACATCTTTCACCCTTTTAAAATATTTTTATTTTGAGACAAGGTCTCACCAAGTTGCTAAGTTGCCTGCACTGGAGTCGAACTTGCAATCCTCTTCCTCAGCCTCCCAGAGTGCTGACAGTGCTGGGATGATTGAGGGTGTCACCACACCCAGTTTGCAAGCTGTTGTCCATAACAATGAAGGTGTTTTCTTTACTCAGTGTTGTTTCCAGGGTCAGATGAGACAATGGATAGGACCAGACTCTGAGTACTTGTACCATTATGAGGGCTGCCTTTCCCTCCCATACCACATGGTAAGCCATGACCTCTCCAAGGATAGGAACCAAGTCTTATTTATCCTTGAGTGCCTGGCACTGCCCCAGGTCTTGGCATGTTGTGAATACTTAATCAATGTTTGTGGAACTAAACACAAGTACAGTCAACAAACTCTTTTGATAGGAGGCTACTGTGCTCTTGGTCTGAGGGTCACATGTAAAGAAGCTCTCGTTCTACACTTCCACAATGGGCCAACCACCAAAAAGATGGCCTTGCTCTGGGGACCACCAGCCTCAAGCCTGGGAGTTTCCCAGCTCTGGCTTCTAAGGCTTCACCTGGTGGTGAGTCACTCCTGCTTGGGTCTATCTCCACTGCTGTTAAGTGTTATTAAGTTGTTTTATCCTTTTATCTTTTCTCGTGAGGTCACTTCCTAATCATGTGGTGTGCGACTTGAGGGGAGTGGGATAGGATTGCATTTTTAAAAGTGTACTGTGCTGCTGGCTGCAGATGTCCCCCCACGGACGTGTGTTAATCATTCAAACATGGAGAAACCCCTGGGAATATGTGCCATACAACAGGCCACTCTTG
>NW_004955417.1:26294708-26297249 GCF_000276665.1 Chinchilla lanigera
ATAGTACAACTATTGATAATCTCCTACCTCTTTTGTCTGTAACTCACTATTATTTGTCTATTTGTTTTCCTGAGAAACTATCTTGTAGATAACAATATGTAAAACAATAACCATTGATAATTTTCTACCACTTCGCCTGTAATTTGGTAAGCCCCCACTATTATTATGTTATCCTTCTTTTACTCTTTAAAATAAGTAAAAAATAAAAAATAAAAAAATTTTTAAAAAGTATACTGTGCTGGCTCCATGGAGCATTACCTCTAGTCCTGACCCACAGCCATCTACAGTTCTTTTTCTACTCTTCTATTCCTGGACTGAGCTCTTTATTTCCTTGGCTAAAGTCTCTCTATAGCTGCAAATTCCAGAATCTCTCTTTTTTTTTTTTTTTTTTTTTTGCCACCCACTATATCCCTGGGCCTCTTCCTGATACCAGTAGTCACCTTTTGCAGAGGCACTTAATTATCCCAGGGAAGGCGTTCCCACACTCACGGTGCCAATGAGCTTACATCTAGAAGTTCTCCATACTGCCCGCCTGAGACAAGGCCTTTGGGCTTCATGGACACAGGAGGAACAGTCTCCTTGCTTGGCTCGGGCATTTTTGTTACTGCAGGTGACAGGGTCCCGGATGGGTTTCTAAGTTCTTGGGCTCAAGGAACAAAGAACTGGACATGGCATGTGACCGTAAGGAAAGAGCAACAGAGTTTTAACTGGGGGCTAGTGCACTTGCACCAGCGGAAAGGAAAATGGCCCCACCGCTTCCAGTGTTGCGTTGAAGAATTTAAAGTGTTGCCCTGGGGTCTGAGGTGCCTCCCACTGGCTCTTTCAGAGTGTGACTGACAGTGTGATTGACAGTGCTGAGTCGTGTCAGCTGTGCCTGTTGTACATGTCGTTTCCCATAATTCACTCCGTTGTAATTGGACATATGAGATACAGTCCATATGCATGAACCTCCAGTGAGCTCCAGGTGAAGAAGGTTCCTGCAGGTCATGTCAGAGGATCTGGCCAGCACACATGCGCCTTATCTCTACCTCCTGGCGGTAGGCCTTAGGACAAAGCTCAGAGAGTTGGCCCAGGGCATGGTCGTGGTGCCCCATGGTGCTATCTGTATTAGCCTTGCCTCATCCTGTTATGGGGAGAAACACACTAAAATTTAAGGCAGTCATTAAATTACTTGGACGACAGAAGCACCTAAGACACTGCACTCAAAGTATATCTGGGTGGGGGCTGGGAATATAGCTCAGCGGAACAGTGCCTGCCTGGCAAGCATGAGGTCATGAGTTTGATTCCTCGTACCAAAAAAAAAAAAAAACGTCATAAATAAATAAAGTATATCTGGGATTTTGTAAGTGTGACACCAGAAGTTGGGTATTTTAAAACACATCCACCAGTTTTGCCCTATTCAGGCAAAGAGCTTGTTTGAAAGTATGTTCTGGGTTTTTTAGTTTTCGCTTTTATTAGTCCGTGTCAGCAGCACATGGTGGTCACATGTCGTGGGGAGTCAGTGCGTGCACAGCATACATCCTGATTCTTCTCGTGTCCGCTCCCTCTCCCCTGCCTCCCCCTCCCTCCTCCTTGGTCCCCTTCCCTTTTGCAGAAGATCTGTCTCCTTGTTTCCTATTGTTTATCTTTTATTTTGCTCTTTATTTGTACTTTTGGTTTTTCATGTAAGAAAAAATATGAGATATTTAGGCTTGTGTGTCTGATTTACTTTACTTAACATTATGGTGTCAGGGTGCATTTATTTTCTTACAAATGTCTGAAATGTATTCTTCTTTACGGCAGAGGAGTACTCCATTGTGTGTAAATTCTGCATTTTCTTTATTCATATGTTGAGGGACATCTAGGCTGCTTCCAAGGTTTAGCTACTGTGAGTTGCGCTCCTATAAACAAGGGTACGTGTGTGTATTGCTATCATGTGATATACGAGGTTTTCCCATGAAAGCTTTCAAGGACCTTGGAAAGGGCCAGGGGAATGAAGCCACAAGAGGTCTATACTGGCAAACACATCTCACCGACAAAGGCCAACCAGAAGTTTGGATGGATCAGAATAGTCACCACTAAACTTTTTGAGTGATGTCCCCTAAACTGAAACAAACATCTCTGTCCATGTCTCTGTGCGTGTATACATCTGTTTAATAACTATGCACAGAAACAACTACACCGTTATGCAGACCCTCCTTGTTTAACGACGACTGAGCTGTGCTCCTGTGACTACGTCATTAAGCAAATTGGTCGTTAAATGAGGAATTGCATATGGTATGTACACTACAACAACCAGAACGAAGAAGCTGCCCAACTTGATGACTGATTTATTTTGTATAACTCTTACATGCAGCACTGTGATATATAACAGAACATAAAGCTACAGTACTGTACTATACAGTACAAACAGCAAGGATTACAGTACTGTACTGTAGATGAGGACACCACAAGGCCACAGAGCCATCAAGCTGGGTCATAAGTCCCAGTGGCAGATGTTAAAACTGAACAGCATGCCTTGGTTATAAGTCCAAGCAGTCATTAAATAAGTGGGTCTTTAAA
>NW_004955417.1:26297349-26300198 GCF_000276665.1 Chinchilla lanigera
ATGTATTATGACATAAAATATACTTGGAATATTTTAAAGAATGTGAGAAAATTGAAAAACATTTTTACAATAATTTTAATCATTATCTGTATAAAACCGAAATGCAGTGGAACTTGTATGGCTGGAGTTTCATTATTCTTGCTACTGTTTTAAAGTCTATCTCAATGCTTAGTAATTCAGTACCTGAGTCTAAACTCAATTTATTTCAATACTAGATTTTAATGTCTATCTAAGTCTTACTATATTGTGTCAGAAAGACATGTAAATCCAAGCTGAAGAAGTATCCAAGCTTCCAAGCTCACAGGCCATATTTACTAATGACATGATATTTGTTTTTCACTTTGTTCACATTATCCCCTATACAGACAATATAAAGAAAGTCCCTGGGATGTTCAGAACCTGCCAAGGGCCTTGGTTTCCTGACCCCAAGACAACACTGCTCTTTTTGTTATGGAAAATCATTTCCCACGCACTGGCAAATATTCTCATGTTGTTTTGCATGTGTGTGATGAGGTTGTGTCTCTTTCTCCAAGTGATTATATGGTTGTTCAAGGCCAGAACAATGTCTTCACTTTTTTTTATTCCATCAGTGCCCAGTGGACAGTGAGGAAAACCAAGACAAGATAAAGAAATCTGCTTTCATACCTACCAAGGCATAGGCTCCACTAGCTGGAATCGCGAGCACATAAATGTCCTCCTCTGGAGGAAAATGTCCCCACCTGCATCCTGTAGGCATGCTGTCTCCTTCACCCTCCCATCAGAAACTACCCAGTGGCTCCTGGCCCTCCACACCCAGCATAAGATTGCCAGGTTTTACCTTTTTGCTCAGAAACACTAGGGAAGTTGGTTCCATGTTGCAATGGCTTATTACATCACGTACTAATTCATCCGGAACCTCATGGCCAAACGTTAAAGCGCAGGCTTAGAAGTGATCATTTATTCTATTAAAATTTCAGAGATAGGGTTAGCCAGGACTAGAACTTCCTCTGTTCCTGGGGGACACCTGTGAAATGGCCCAGGGAAACATCTCTGTGTGCTGTCTCTTCTATTTCCTGGTGTTTTTCTTGTTGCTCTTACGGCATACTTATTCCAGGAACACACAGTATCACACCTGGATACTTCCCACTGGCTTCCTGAGAGTGAGCTTCAAGTGAAGCAACCATGTCCCTGCAGACAGAAGAGAACACAGGGTCCATTTTTCCTCGTTAAGCAGCACAGTTCTAATTCCACTTCCATTCCACAGCACTGTATTGCAGCCCCATGGTAGAAATAAATTGTCTTCTTTGTCTACACTGATGCTGGCTCCCGGAAGATCTGTACACACATGTACACACGCATCGTTCACATATGTACACACACAGATGGCCTCTTGGAGGGGCTCGCTCCTCCTCCCTGACCTCCCCCTACGGCGCTACTCATGGCTGGCAATCATAACATCCACGCTACTCACTGGGAGTACGGCTGTGACTCGAGCCATGGCAACTTAGTTCTTCTTGACCCCATGGAGCTTTGGGTCTTTGGAGGTCTTGGAGTGGAGGTCTTTGGCGGTGTGCTGGCTGGGTCACTGCCATGTCACTCAACCAAGTAGGAAAGCTGTATAAGGAGCACCCTGTAGCCATGTTTCCCAAACCCAGGAGATTCATTTCATCCATTCCTGAAAAAGTCTTGCAGAGAGCTCATCCCATGATCTTCTTTTACGTTCTTTATTTATAATTTGAGTTTCTCATATAAGAGAAATCATGTGATATTGAAGATTGTGTGTTTACTTCACTTTAGACTATGGTCTCAAGCTGCATCTATTTTCCTACAAACAATTAAAGTTTACCCCTCTTTATGGCAGAGTAGTACTCCTTTGTGTGTAAACACCAGTTTCCCTTTATCCATTGTCTGTTGATGGACACATAGGCTGCTTCCAAGCATTGTGGAATGAAGAACTGTGCTGCTATGGACATGCACATGTGTGTATCTCTGTCATACGATGTCTTAACTGCTTGGGGGAGACTCTTGGAAGGGGAGTAGCTGAGTCCAAGGGTTTTAATAATTTTCTGCTTGTTAGTCTTCACAAAACCCATGGTTTGGGGTTGATTTGTCAGCTTTGCAAATTAATAAACAATGAATTTTTTAAAAACGAGATTAAATTCCAAATCTGACTTTTTAGTGGCCATTTCCCAAATCCTAAGGCCAAAAGAGTCTCGTCCTGATTTTTTTTTAGTGTATTCTTCCTCAAACTGAAGCATGAAAAGATTCAAATGAGCCAGGCATGGTGGTGCACGTCTGTAATCCCAGCACTCGGGAGGCTGAGGCAGGAGGACTGTTGCAAGTTGGAGACCAGCCTGGGCTACAAAGTGGGCTCAAGGTCAGCCTGAACTGCATAGCGAGACCCTGTCTCAAGCAGATAAATAAATAAATAAATAAATAAATTAGTTAATAAAAGATTCAAATGAGACTTGACGATTGGGTAACTAAGTTTTGGTTCTTTTGAAATCCTGGCATACATCACCTATGAAAAACTGTTGTGATTCAGCAAAATCAGCACGGAACTGCAAATCTAGCTCTGATGACAAAATGGAACTACTACAAACACAGAAATGCTAGATAAAATCACCTCCTCCTCCAGGTGAGGCCTATGGAACTACAGAAGAAAGGATCTAAAGCAATCGTGACAAAATGCTAACCTGTCTTTTGCCTGGCTGCTGAGTAACAGGGTGTCTGTAATATTATTTTCTTTATTTTTCTTGGTTTGAAATGTTTGCTAACTGAATGCTGGGGATATAGCTCAGTGGCAAAAGCACCTGCCTGGCAAGCACAAGGTCCTGGGTTTCATTCCTGGTACCAAAAAAAAAAAAAAA
>NW_004955417.1:26300298-26333351 GCF_000276665.1 Chinchilla lanigera
GTTTAAAAAGAGAGAAGAGAAAAAGAGAGATTTGCATTTCGTGTAGTGAGAACATGTGAGTCCGAGGGCTGCTGCTGGGGCATGAGAGAGAGGTGACAGCAGATGCCTGGGCCACAGGCTCAGCACCCTCTTCTCCACGGTCCCTTCCAAACTAAACCTCACAAGGCACGGGGCGCATTCTTAGAGGCTCCTTCTGGACCAAGGGCACATTAATATTCGACTCTGTAACAAATATCTCCAACAAGACCGGAATAACCTTTTTATCCCTTTGATGACTTCTCTGAAGAGTCCAGCCCCAGTTTTTTACCATATCTCTCAGTATTCTTCGTCTCAGTATTTCCTCATGATTAGATTTGTGTTAAATGTTTTCCCAAGAACGTCACTTAGCAGACGGTGTGCTCCTCCTGTTACATCAAGCCAGGGTCCTGTCAATTCTATTTGCCCCTTTATTGAAGATCCTGCATTTATCTCTCAGTTGAGGTGGGAGCTACCGGATTTGTGCATTGCAAAGGTGGCTTTTTCCTTTTATAATTAATGAATGATTGATGTGGTTAGATTTTTAACCACATCACGCAGCTGTGTGAACGTATTATCCCCAGGTGCATCTCATACAACGGTTTTCACATCCACTGATGATGTTTGTGTGGGTTGTTACAGCAGTGGCTGTCACATCCTCTGGCTTCTCTGTCTGATTTCCCATTCCCCATGTTGGCTCCAGTTTAATGCTTGACTCAGTCCACCCCTTGGGTGTTGGCAGCCTTGAGTCCCTCTTTTCTAAATCTGTGTTCATTTGCCATGTTGTCTCCTGGGTCGCCTGCTCCTCTTGTCCCCAGTGTCCCATCTCCCTAGCTGGTATGTGTCTCCTTCAGAGCTTAGCACTGCTCACTTTGTATCCCTGACACCTACTACTCTGACCCACCGGGGTTCGCCCCATGTCCCTCTCTCGTGAATGTTCCATCCACTTTGCACAGACACACCCACGTGGTAGGAAACAGAATTGTGGGGTCCCTGTCAAGCTTTCACACCTTCAAAATTTTTTTCTTAACTTACATTCACAGTAAATAACACACACAAACACACACACACACACACACACACACACACACACACTAAACTGTATTTGTGAGGCATTCTGCTTCTAGTCCATTGTATGTCTTACTAATTACCCTTTCTGATTTCCTAAGCTCAAATCCCCAGTACCCCTGTACTCTGGAAAGCACCAGGGAGGCCCCGCGAGCCCTCCTTCCTGTGAGTACAAAGAACTCCCTGGCTGATCTCTCTGTCCTGCCTTATTTGAGTTCTAACGATGGAACCCTAGGGTTAGAAGGCCCTTGGACATCTCCAGCCACACTGTCCATCTGGTACTTGAACCCTTCACTGTCACCCCTGCAAGTGGACCTCAGTACCACAGAACGTGCTCCCTTCTCAGCCACGCACACCTTCTGTGGGCATGGTCCCGGTCTGGGCTAAAGTCACCTGTGTATGTACGGTGCTCAGGCCAGGGAGGACAGCCCGACTCTCTCTTCCAGGCGCCCGTGGTGGAGGTCACCATCAGCCCTTTGGTCCATTCTAGACCCCTGCATCAGGGCTACATTGTTTCTGCAACTTTCACTTCTCAGATCACCCTGCTTGGGGCATTTTTTCAATATCGCTCTGTATGACACATTCTTCTAGCTTTCTGCTGCTTTGGGAATCTTATATGGGTACCCAGTGTCTTGTGGTTTTATGTCTTTCTGCCCCACTAAGGCTGTAGTTTGTAAGATACAGCTCAGAATTGTGTCATCCTCCTCCAGTACCACGAGAGAACTTCCAGTGGATCCTGTAGGGGTGACGTGCTCCTTCCATCCCTACCCCGAGCCCTCCAGTCACCCTTTAGAGACTGCATTCACTCAGAAGACATCTGGGGCAAATCACACAGAGGACTTCTAAGGTCGAGGCTGGCTTCGTGGCAGTCTCTTCTCAGAAGGTCCCACTCTCAGTGCTCTACTGTCTGGGTTTGGAGGTCTTGACAATGTGACTCTTAGCTCACCTTTGGCCATGAAATTTGATGGGAGGGTGGGTCATGTGAAATATACTTTGAAATGCTAAACAATATACTTTGAGTCACTAGCTTACTGAAAAGCTTCTGGACTGAACTTTTGATTGGGTCAGTGATTATTGGAAGCTCCGGTTCTGACTGGATTATGTAGAAATTAGCCAGTCCATCTGGAGTCCATTTTTCGACCCAGTCCTTGAACACAGAAAAAGAATAATAAGGATTTATTTCAAGATTTGTTCCTCTAAACAATTTACGAAAAGTTTGCTCTGCACAACAGTGTAAGTGATGTGTTACTGGTAATGAAAGTGTATTTATTATTTCGCTATAATTTCTGTAGTGAATACGGAACACAGTGTCCTTGACCAGCACCATACCCCACCTGTCGACTTCAGATAAAACTGAAGATTATGTTCTTTGCTTTTAACTGATCACCACATTTTCCCTTGCTCTGCTTAACATGGAGTAGGACACTAGATTTATTTTTCAGAATTCAGACATGAGAATGGACGCATCTTTTGATCTAAATTAAGCCAGAATGATTAAAGTCACAGAAAAGAAAACTAAATTACCTTCAAACCGTGCTCTGGGTAATGGCTTCTGGCAATAGTCACACAGTGGACATAATTAATGACACTCATGAGCTACATTTTCCATGATGCTGGTTTCTTATTTTCTCTGGGAAAAGGAGTGGAATAAAGAGTCATTAAAGTGATAAAATAAGATACCATAGTCCATGCTATGCTTTAGATCTAAAAATATCCCCCAGTGTCTCCCATTTGGAGTGTGGCTCAGACCAGAGCTCACTGGAGGTGTAGACTGGCATTCTCATCTCTGGTTCCTATCTTCTCTCTCTACTTCCTGGGCGCCAAGCCATGCACAGCCTTCTGCGCCATGCCCTTTTACCATGACACTTCTGACACTTCTGCCTTAGAACCAGCTGGCCATGGACTGAGCCCTCTGAAACTGTGGGCCAGAATAAACGTCTCCTCATTTAAATTGCAGGTGTTGAGAATTTTACCCCACTGATGGGACAGTGACTAATACAGACCATGAGATTGCACATCATGATTTCACATCACAGCACATCACTCTGTTTTCCCGCTTGGGTAAGTCAGCGGCGAGCCTGGCCCCTCCACCTTCCATTAACAGAAAGAGAAGTTACGGGACTTGGTCACAGTTGCTAGGGAGCCAGTCCCCAGGATTAGAGATAGTGGCTCCTGGAGCCAGCTCCTATTAGCTTGCTAGAATTCAATTTGCACATCTCTTCCCAACACCATGTTGAGTAACTTCATCCTGATACCCTGAAATTGGCCCTGGTGGGATTTATTTGCACTCGTGGAGCTAGTGAATACAAAGCTCTTCTTTTGGAAGAGCTCATTGTTAACCATTTACCAGCACCCCACTGGCTGAACCCTTGAACAATGATATCAGTGATCCTGGGAGAGATCAGCAACAGGCCTTTTGTAGGTCATGATTCACCTGTTGATGCTGCAGGGGAAAATCCAGCACAAGGACCATGCCAGTGGGTACTGTTCTGGAAACACAAACTTCAAGCTTCACTGACTCTTGCCAGCTAGGAGTGAACTGGATTTATCAAATATCTCTTCCATTTTCCACCCGATTGTTTTGGGAAAAGAGGCCTGGCCATGCGCAGGCCTGGCCTCTCATAAGAGCCACAAGGATGTTTGAGGGAATTCCACATTCAAAATAGATCCCTTTAGTTCTCCCTTTTGATATGTGATCATTCCTGGTCCTCAAAGAAAATATAGGGAATTAGGTAGAATTTCATTTGCAAAACAAAAACAAAAAGACATTAACTGGAATGTATATAGCAGAAAATGATTGGATAGCATTTTTCTCTGTCTTTATCCTGTTGTGATGGTGTGTGTGCCGTATTACGCTGAACTGTGCAGGTGTTTATACGTCCAAGTGGGATGTGTGCATAGAAACCATTTGAACAACAGCGTTGTCATCTGCGATGAACTGGCTGGGAGGAGGTGGTGCTGGCTGAACACGGATGTTGTTGGAGGAATCCGGGACTGATCGTGTATTAGACAGCATACGCTTCGTGGCTGCTACCTCCTCGGCTGTGAAGTCTGAGTCCGCTGCTTCTGCTTCAGCTCACATTCTCTAAACTGAACAGAGAGGATGAAGGATTGGACCCACTTACCAGGGTGACGTAGACAAAGTAATACCCGGAAATGTGTGGTTTTGAGTACTTTTGTCTCAGCAGAAATGAAGTAATTTCTTTTTCTCCTTTCAAGACTGATATCCAGTTCCTAGGCTTATTAAATTGTCATTTTTTTATATTCAGAATTCACATTTTGGGACACGTCAGTTTTAGTCAGCTGAACATCATCATTTTTGTAGGAGTCATAGAAACTGACTCAGGAATGTCTAGAGACTCACTTTTATTTCTGTGTAAAACCATTGGTAGAGTCAGGGCAATGGCCACAGGAGGTGTGGGAGGCAGCAGCATGTGCTCAAATGTGCTCTGGGTACTAGAGGAAGCAATTTAGGCTCCATCAATATTTAGACTGCTGGTACCCTTGTGGACTCCAGCTAATATTTATCTCTGGAGAAGGCTCCTAATCCCAGGACTTATTAAATGCGAAATGCCTTGCTAAAGAAAGAGATTGAGCCTGAAAACGTCGTCAGCTCTGAAATGTCAGCCACAGCTGAAGTTCTGGGGCAGTGTCAATGCGCTCCTCTCCCGAGACATGCCCTAGTGAAGAAGGGAAAATGGAGTCTCCTCCAAGCGAGGCGGAGGGAACCTGTCTTCATTAAGTCGCAAGCTTCCTCTACACACTGGCTGGACACAGAACAGACTTTGTTGGTCTTGTAAAACAAGAACAGAAAAGCCCTTTGTGACAGGGATGGGCGGAGTCTACGGCGGGGCGGTGCCAAGCAGAGAGACATGCTCTCGGAGCAGCTCTGAGCCTCAAAGGCTGGCTCTGGCCGCCAGTGTGCTCTGTCCTGAAGCGAGCTGCTGTGGTCTGGACATGGTTCGAGGCCCCAGAAGGTTCGCCCTGGTCTCCAGGGTGGCAGTGTTGAGGTAGCAGACCCTTTCAGAGCTGGGTCCTAGCGAAAAGTGATTTGGTCACAGGGGTGCACCGCAGAACGGATTAGTGCAGTTCTGAGGGAGCCCGGTTTGTCCCTGCGAGAGTGGCTGTCATAAAGGAGCCTGGCACTGCCTCCTCCTCTCTTCCACTGCCGCACTCATCCTCTGCTTGCTCCCCCTTGCTCGATGCCTCACGCGGGCACCTGCCTTGTTGTGATGCAGCTAGAAGACCCCTGCCACAGCTGAGCGGATGCCAGGGCTGTGCTCTCCAACCTTCAGAGCCTCTTTTCTTTCTATTTCTATTTTTTATTTTTGATTTTGAGACAAGGTCTCAGTATGTAATTCAGGCTGGCTTTGAACTCACTATGTAACAGGTTGGCCATGCACTCGTGATGATCCTCCTGTCTCAGCCTCTCAAGTGCTAGGATTACAGGTGTGTACCGCCATGCCCAGACAGAACCTCTTTTCTTTATAAAGTATTCAGCTTCCTGCACTTTGTTACACCAACACAAAATGCACTATGCCCTAAGTTAATAACAACTGAATTTTATACCAGCTGCTCACACTGTGAAGACAGGGTCCTAGGGACTCTTGAAAACTTGAAAGAGTGGGGAAAGCCACACAAGAGAGCAGTTTTGGACTCCAAACCTCACAGTCTGCTTTCAGGGACTAAATCTTACATGTACTGGTAGACCGTCCTGAATTCCTGAGTTGCTCCTGAAGCTGCAGCCAATGTCACTGGGCTCCAACATGTTCTCTGTCTCGATTTTGATAGACCATTACTTCATAAACAGTAGTAAAGTCACACAGTCCAAAATAACCTTTGAGACCTCCCACTCTGAGTGCCTCAAGCCCAGAACGGGGAGGGCGAGTGTCCAGGGGACATGCAAAGCCACTCAGGGAGTTAGGGGCAGGAGTTAGGCGGCATTTCCTGACCTCAAAAGCTAACTGGATGATCCTAGATAAGGCATTCAAAGCTCTGCCTGGGATCTCACATGAAACAGAACTAGAAAGGCCGAGTCCACATCTCCTGGTTTTGAATTAAATGAAATAGTAAATTTTAATACTTAACCCAGGATCTGACCTCTGACATAATTTCATCCTCTAGAGTCCGTCCCTCCTCCACTCCAAGCCCTCTTCTCCCTGGCTGTACACACGTTGTTTTAAAAGCATTTCAAATGGGATTCCTCATGTATATTGCTCACTTCCTTCTCCTCTCAACTCCTAACTCTTTATCCGCCTACCTGGGATTTTTTGGTAGAAGAGAAGAAGAAATTTGAGAAAGTGAAGCCTGATTGGTTCCTTTCAGCCAAATCCATCCCATGTGCCCCATCTGCTTTCTTCTGGTCTTGAAAGGATTTCAGTATATCTCAGGTCCAAGCAACTGGAAGTGGAGGTTCAATAATTAGTCAAAGGCCATTGGTGATTCCACCCTGTGTTTGCACATAGCAACCCTTTGGAGACTTCCAAAAATACTAATGCTTTTAGGAATCATAAACTCTTAAAATTTGCATACCACTTTACCCAGAAATTCTGCCTGTAAGCATCATTCTAGTCTAAGAAGAAAAGAGAGATGGACTAAGATATACGCCTAAAGTATCACGTGTATTTTTTTAAAGCATCTAAGAAAGCATCTTCCAAGTCCAACTGGAGCAATGGAGAATTATTATATAAATATGCAGAGCCATTAAAAATCACACTTATGCTGTGGTGTTAGAAGTCA
This sequence comes from Chinchilla lanigera, assembly GCF_000276665.1. Taxonomy (NCBI): domain Eukaryota; kingdom Metazoa; phylum Chordata; class Mammalia; order Rodentia; family Chinchillidae; genus Chinchilla; species Chinchilla lanigera. The sequence continues at coordinate 26,307,121 of NW_004955417.1, forward strand.
GTCTATGGTGAGCCTTGGGGTGGGAGAGAGGATAGAAGTTCATGAGGTGCTGGTAACTCCAGTTTTTTACCTGCATACTGTTTGTATATGAACATTCACTTTGTAAATGCTCATCAAGCTGCACTTTTGGGATGTTTGTTTGTTTGTTTGTTTTTCCTTCTGGTACTGGGAATCGAACTCACGACCTTGCGCTTGCCAGGCAGGCACTGTGCCGCTGAGCTAAATCTCCAGCCTTCAAGCTACACTTTTGAATGTACACTTTTAACCAATACAGGGACAAGCACTTAATTTTTTAAGTGCCCAGTTCAGTAGTGTCAACTGCATTCATACTGCTGTGATATCAGTATTTTCCTCTTGCAGAACTTACACTTCATACCAGTGATGATGGAGCTGTCAGAGCTCTCGGTGATAACAAACAACCTGCTGCGGTGTGTGCGCCAGAGGCTTGATATCGCTGTGCCTACCCCACCAAGCAACAACTCCACATCCTCCTCCCCCGCCCCAGCCCCTGGCACCAACCATCCTGTTTTCTCTCTCTTCAAATTTGTCTGATCTACATATCTGTGTTAATGGACACACGCAGTGTCTTTTTGTAAGTGGCTTACTTCACTTACCGTAATGTTCTTATGTTTCACCCGTGTTGTAGCATGTCAGAATCTCTCTCCTGGTGAAGGCTAAATAACATTCCCTTGTGTGTCTACACCATGTTGTGTTGGTCCAAACCTTTATTGATAGCTCCACGTTTTTGTTATTGTGAATAATGTTCCTACGAGCACCAGTGAACAGATATCTCTTCACGATCCTACTTTCAGTTCTGTAGGGTACAAACCCAGAACTGGAATGGCGGGACATATATGCGCTTCTAGTACGCATGTTATATTTCAATAAAAATTAACACTAAAATACTATTGCTTGGGTATCACCTCTAGAAATTCTCGTTTAAAGGTCTGAGGTAACCTACAGATCAGAATGTGCACAGCCTCCTTAGGGAATGCTCCTGTGTCTCCAAACCCAGGAGAGTCATTTCACCCATTCCTGAAAAAGTCTTGCAGAGAACGGTGTAGAAACAGCGCGGGGTCGTGGTGTCCAGTGTTCGCGCCAACCTTCACCTAGTTGCCTTTTGATCCTGCTCTATCCTTTGACCTTTGAACTTAAAAATCATTCCCATCGTATGGGGTCTGGACCAGGAGGGTTTGGCAGTCACCACTGTGCTTCCCACCAGCTGCAGGTAGGGGGAGACGGCACACCTGAGTCCTCATCATAGCAGGCTGGCAGGTTTGATCTTTCTACAGGAACAAGCAGGTGGGTGTTGCCTAACGAGAAGAGGGCATATCACAGCGGGCCAGCTCAACATACAAAATACTTTTCCCATGAACTGCCTGAAATTCTTCTTCTCCTTTTTTGCTTGCATTAAACTCCTGCCAACAATTGGGACCCTCTTTCAAAAACCAACTGGCCCCGGAGGATTCATGTGTGGAGTCTCAGCCATGCAAACACTATCGTGAATTAGTTCAAACAGATGCCTTTCAATAACACAGCTGCGGTATCAGAACACGGAAGCAGGGTTTGCGAGCCCCGGCACTGTTGACTTTTGGGCTGGAGAATTCTTTGAAGTGGGGAGCTGTTCTGGGCACTGTGAGACACTCAGCAGCCGCTCTGGCCTCTCCACCTTTAATTGCAGTGGCTCAAAGTGTCTCTAGATATTGACAGACATCCCCTCGAGGGCATCCTCCTCCCCAGGTAAGAATTACTACACTAACGGAATGAGAGTTGGGAAGAATGAAGGGAGAAAGAAGAAATATTCAAACGAAATTTAGAGGTATTTGGGCCTGGATAAGGTTGTTATTTCTCAGGATCCATTTATATCTATCTCAGCTCCAGAAAACTCCCTATTGTGGGGCTGGGAGGCAGGTGCACCATGGGAAATAGGGCACTGTGAGGAAATCTTGCCTCGAGCCTACACAGAACCCAGCTCCTTTGGCACCTGCCCTCTCTCCTGTAAGCTCTTCCTGCTTCCAAAATGTGAAATGCTGTGCATACAGGTTTATTACAGGAATCATTCTACTTGTCTCCAAACTCAGGAAATTACTTCCAGCTTTTGTTTGTTTTATTTGTGTTGTAGTTTTTTTTTCCACTGCCGGGGACTGTACCCAGGGCACTGAGCATGCTAGCCAAATGCTGCAGTGCTGAGCTAAATTCCCAGCTGTTCTTATTTTTTATTATGACACAGGGTCTCACCAAGTTCCCTCAAACTTGTGATCCTCCTGTGTCCGCCTCCCAAGTAGCTTGGATTACAGGTGCGGGTCACTTTGCCTGGCTCTCTAGGTTTTCAGGGTGGCAAAATTACCTCTTGTGAATGTCACAAACTTGGCTTTGTTGACACAGCACAGTATCATTTATCATATTGAAGACAACACACCAGTCCCAAAATGCTTCCATTCATAACTGCCCTGATTTTAAAGGACTCCACTGCTAAAGCAGAAACATTTTGAAATATCCAGATGGAAAAGGAGGCTATCACTGCCTGAGGCCTGACCCCTGCTGCTAGAGTGACCGGAACCTCTAGCCCAGTCTTCCAATCACCCTCCTCCTCTGGCACATGAAGCTTCATAGCTACTTTCCAAGACCTTCTCTGACAGAAACCTATTTTCCCTTCTATTTTGTTCTTTTCACTTGGCTTCTGTTACATCAGGATCCTAAACCCCTCTCTGTGAGGAAGATTCAGCCATCCTTGGCCTGGGCCTCTGGGGGCAGCCATTTTGAGACCAGAGGTGCTGACAAAACAGCCATTTTGTGATGAAAGGCACTGAAGAAACACAGCTGTGCTGGAAGCTGGGCTCAGACTGAGTGGAGGCCTTGTGCGGGCTGCCCAGCTCCCAGCTTGCAGCTTTACCCACTGTACAAACTGGTTCAGAACTCAAATGCACAGCTGTTTGCTTAGGGCCTCTGTTGACTCAGTGCCCCGGGCCTCTGGGTGGGTGGCCTGGCAGCCACTCAGTCATTGTTCCGACTGGGTTCCCCTGGGTGACACTGCGGCCTCCCTGCTGAGAGTTCCTTTCTTTATTTCATTTTCTGGTCCTTGAAAAGCCAGGCTATCAACTCACACTTGCAGGTGTCGAGTTTCATTTTTAAGGAGGCATAATTCACCACTCTCGGTGTTTTCGGCTGTGGGATGGGGTTTGTTGCGTAACAGGGACTTTTTCACTTTCCTCTTGGAAAGCGTCAGGCTGGCTTGAGTGCTGTCACTGTTCTGGTGCGTTAACTCTTTCTGATCCTGGTGCCTCGTGTGTCAGTGGTTTCCAGGGTGCCCTCTGAGATCGCTGAGATGGGCCACAAGGCTTGTGCGGGCCTCGAGTGACTTCTGGCTACCGTGTTACTAGGCCCACAGTGGCAATCTGGAAAAAAGAAGCAGAAAAGGACATGTTTTCATCGTTCATGGGACCAGTAACATTTATTAAGCAAATGCTTTGTGTGAAGCACCATGCCTGGCACCTTTGGTTTCAGATGCGTTGGCTCCTGTGATCATCCCCGGGGATGTCTGTCCTGAGTATTGTTGCTGTCTTTTGTCACACAGGGAAGTTGAGGGTCAGAAAGGCGGCGGCTTCCCCATGTCCCTTAGTGTCTGGAGGCACAGCAGGAATTTGGGCCTGAGGTCTTACTCTAAAGCCTGGGTCCTGGCCACACCTCAGCTCTCTGTGGCCCTGCTCACCTTCCTCCTCACCCCACAAGGTCCCAGCAGGGGACAGCAGTCAAGAGGGGCCCAGACAAAAGCACCTGCCTGGCAAGCGCAAGGTGGTGAGTTCAGTTCCCGGTACCGGAGAAAAACCAAAAAAAACAAGAGGGGCCCAGAGAACAAAGCCCACAGTGGGCAGGGTCCACCTGGCAACTTCTCCCAGGCTGCAAACTGACATCCCTTCTTGGAGACCACAGCTGTTCTTTGCCAACTTCCTCAAGCTTTGCTCTCACAGGGCAGAGTGCCCATGTCACCTGACCCTGCTGCCAAAGAAAGCAGGGAGCAGCACACTTATGGACACACAACATGCACACACATGCACACATACCTGTGTCACACAGACACACATATCCAGACACACACAAGCACACTTAGACACATGCATGTGTATGTTTGTATGAGTACACATGCACACATATATCTGGACATGCACTCACACCCCCACCATACACACTCACATATAGCCACACACGTCCATCCTTAACATGTCCATGCACATATCCATTCACATTTTCTCTTACATGCACCATATGCACCATATATCATGTCTCACACACTCACAACGCTCTCACAGTCATAACCCCCCACTTACACAAATTTACACTCACACCCTCATATACATTTGTTGACACACGCACACACACATGCATGTTCAAACGCATACACAGGAACACACTCACACTTCTCCCACTAGCGCACACAGGTGCATCTCATGCTCTTGCAGAGGCCTGGAGGGCAGTGCCCAACATAAATAACAGGTGGTGTGCCATGGGTTTGTGTGACTTTCCAAAGCCACTGGAAATGAGAACTTGTAGCGAGGACCCTGGATGTTAGCAGGGACATTTGAGCTCAGTGCCCAATTTCACCAGCCCTGGAGTTCAGGAGGTGGGTGGTTGGGCACCGGCCGGGTGCTCGGAGCTCACCCTGTGGAGCCTCACGCAGTACCTCATGACCTTTCCTTGCCTCTGTTTCCTCACCTGGAAAATGAAGCTAACGACGGTGTAGGCCTTGTGGAGCTGTACTACACAGATGCGTGTGGACCTAGGGACCCACGGTGTCTTAGTCACTTTCTTGCTGCTGGGACAGAATGCCTAAAACCCATAACTTAAAGGAGGAGAGGTTTATTATCACTCAGGTTTCAGTCCGCAGTCAGCCAGCTTCAAGCAGGACAGCGCAGCAGAGGGCCATGGCGGAGAAGACCTGCTTGTGAGTTGGGGGACAGGAAGTACAGCGAGAGAGGAGAAGCCAGGGAAGAAAATGAACCCTTCCAGCCACGCCCCAGTGTCCCACCTCTTCCAACCAGACCCCACCTCCTAACAAGTCAGCTGTGAGCCCCCAGATCTAGTCACCTTCCACAAGCCCTGCCTATGAATGCAGGAGGCTTTTGGGGGGGGGGGCTCTGAGTATAAACCGTAACACAGGGCACGGCACGGACAAGATTGCCAGCTTGGGTCTCCTCCTCATTGTGAGCCTGTGATGAGGGGCACAACCAGCCCACAGCAGTGTGAGGTTTGGATATGGAAGCATCTGGGAACATTTCTCCGGCTTGAAACGCTTTCTCTCCTCTTTCGGTGGCTGCAGTCTAAACCTCTCATGCTTTAGACGCTTCAGCAGTGGAAGAAGAAGGTCCTTTCTCCTTCCGGCTCTCCTCAGGGTGCCTTGGCTTTGTATGGTCAGTGACAAACTCAGTCACCAGGGGAGATGGGCAGCATCTGAGCCCAGCATCTGCACCTTCCCGCCACCCCCACCCCAAGTTGAATTAATGCTCCTCTGGTGAGGGTTTCCAGAAAGCCAATTGAGGAAGGACCCATGGAGAAATCAGAATTTCATGTCTGAGCTCAGCTTACACTGGTAGAATCTTAGGGTTAACATCTGTGATACGAAGACATCTCTCCAAAGCTACAAAAAAACCTGTGGAATTATTTTAATTACGACCAAAAGAAAATACAGTTAGACAAAAGAAAAGAAATAGTAGTTAGGGGGTCAGGGTGGGGCTCAGTGGTGAGCTCTTGCCTGGCATGTGTGTGGCCCTGGATTCCATCCCTGGCATCAAAAAAAGAAGAAGAAGAAAGAAAGAACAGTTAAACCAACAGCACCTATGTTGTTCTGTTTCTTCCCTTGACCAGTGTGGAATCATTTTTCGCCTCTTCCAGTCTCCGTTAGGCCAGGCCCCTTCCTCCTCTGGTTCATGGTTTGTCCATCTGCTCAGCCTCCCGGGGGCCACGGCTGCCCGCTTCTGTCTCCTCTGCTCTGTGAGGCTCCACCTGCGGAGGCCTCTTACAGAAAGTTCCCAGGGCAAATCACCTGCAGCCTTTCCTCCCCTCCCATCTCTGGCCCTGCTGGAGAGAGGTCCCCGCTTGATCCAAGGGCTCTATTTGCCTTAGAATCCCAACTATTTCCTTATCAGAGCGCCCATCTCATCAAAGCAGTGGCCAGAAAGAGACTAGTTAGCAGTCTCCAGGAGCACAAGCTTTTCTTTCTCCTTCACTCCAGGAGAGATGAATGGGGGTTGCCCCGTTCATGATTGTGTGATTCACATGATTGTCATTTACGGTTTATTTTTTGTTTACACTTGCACCCAAGTTTACAAAATAAGCCCTACTTATGGCTAGAGCATTGTTGGAATGATATTCACTGAATTCCAGTAACACTTATTTGGGCAAGTGGCCTGCAGGGAGGTCTATTTATCATGTTGGTTTCTGCTTCATACTTCGCTGGATTGATTGACTTAAAAGTGAACATGCCATCCTTGTTGTAAAAAAGAAAGCCTTTTTTTTAAATGGTGGTGATGGTGGTGCTGGAGATCAAACCCAGGGCCTTGTATATGACAGGAAAGTGCTTTACCACCCAGCCGCCAGACTAAAGCTGTTTCAAGAAGGAATGTGCGCACGCGCACGCACGCGCGCACTCACGCAGAGAGCGACACCGGTTACTCTCGCACAGGCTCCGCCCCGCGCCATCCCTCGTTTCTGCGCACCCCACCCTGCAGGCTGCTCAGCCTCGTGGCTGCATAAGCAGCACGTCTTCCTGAGCTCTGTGCAAGGCACATTCAAGGTGAAAAGTTCTGATGGGCATGGGGATGCACTCTTGAAAACCCAGTGCTCAGGAGGCAGAGTCAGGAGCTCAAGGCCAGCCTGAACTACATGGCAAGACCTGCCTCAAAAAAATAAACAAATAAAAGCTGAAAAGCAATTTTTCTGGATATGTGGCCAAACGTTCCCCTTCGCTTTGGAAGGCAGAGCTGAACTACAGAATCCACTCGAAAGGCTCCTGTGGAACATACCTATGGGCACAGTACTTTTCAGTTATGTTTTGTAGAACTTCCCTGAAGAGGACAGGATGATACAGAACTGTCAGAAGTGTTCCGGGGCAACATGGTGTGGGCTCTTCTCAGCAGAGAGCAGGACAGTTTCCCTCCATAAATCAGTGTCAGCTTTTCTTTGGCTCAGTCAGCAGCTGCATTTTGGATAAACATTCTTGGAGTTGATTTCAACTTTTAATTGAAGTATAAATTGCATAGGACATAGCACAGAGACTTAACTGCAATTGTTAATGAACTAAATACTCTTGTGTAACCATCACTCTGAACAAGAAACGGAGTATTAGAAGCATCCCCGAAGTCTCAGCAGGTTCCCTCCAATCACAAGCTGCCACCACCCCAAAGATAGCCACAGTCTCCACTCCACATTGCCATGTTTGTTCTTTATGTAACTGTGGTGTTGATTCTTTTGCATCTAGCTTTGGGGGGGGAGCGGGGAGGGCAGTTGTTTGTTTCTTTGAGAGAGGGTCTCATCCATGTAGCCCAGGCTGGCCCTGAGCTCACAACACTTCTGTCTCAGTCTCCTGAGTGCTGGGATCACAGGCATGCACCACCACACCCAGGTAGCTTCTTTCATTCAAACTCTTGTTTATAAAATTCATCCGATTCCCCATGAAAATATAGCTAATTCATTTTCTTTTCTGCATAGCACTCTGCATGTGAACACATCATAATGCGTTTACCCATGCAGTTGTGGGAGGTATTTGAGTGTTGTGACAGGCGCTATGGACATGCTGGCGTTTGTCTTTTCGTAAGCACAGGCACATTTCTGCGGGACACATTGTTCCGGGAGTGAAGTTGGGTAGGCGAAAACTCAGCTTCCTAGATAAGGCACTGCTAACGTTTTCCGGTGTTCACATTCCCTCCAGTCATGCATGGGATGTTCAGTGGAATTCAGTGGGGAACTTCAGTTTTTACAACATTTGTGCTGGAGGATAACCCTGGAAACGTTATCATGAGCCCTACGAAGAGAGTACATGACATCTTCCCAAGGAGTCCATCACACTGTTAACTCTCCACAGGAATTGCAGACGAAAAGGTCCCTGGGAAATGGACCTATTGCTTATGTTGCTCCCTCCTAGAGCTTAGGAAATATGGCAAAAAGATGGAAATGCCTTCTCCGATTGCCTGCTAAGCACTCTATCTCCTGCTCAGGCCCCAGGACTCCGATTTGAGGGCCACACACCTACCTCTCCCTCCTCAGGGGAATGTCATGCTAATGCTGGCCTCTGTACTGTTTTGTCACCAGCCTCAAACAACAAAATCTGAGTCTACTTCTCCTGTGCCCGAGGCAAGTGATACATTGTCTGTGTTCTTTCTGTCCTCTGTCTAATGTCAGTTTTTTGCATTGCCTGGGATTGTCAAACTTTCACAGAGAAAAAGAATAAAATTTAAAACCTCCCTACAGTTTTGGTGACCCAGATGGGACAATAAAAATCGCTCTGCTCTTACTCAGACCCTGGAGCTCAGCTAAATCATCGTAGATTTAAGAAAACATACTAGGGGTGGGGGGCGCATCTATAGCTCAGAGCAGTTAGGTGAAGGTTGCAACTATCAATAGATGTGACCAAGTCTCTGTCTGAAATGTGGCTTCTTCAGATGTGACCAGACCGAGGACTGACTATACAAAGCCAATCATAGCCCTTGGGGAAGCCAGCATTAGGTAGCATTGATTGTCAAGAAACAAGACACTAGTAGCCTTGTCTATCCAAAAACTGGGGCCAGAATCCCATCCCTCTCCAACACCTGAGGGACCCAGGTTGGACCCCTTGGAAGGCAGAGCATGGGCCGCCAGCCAGGCCCAGCATCCCTGTTTGGGGACCATCCGTTGGCCATTGGTACCATCACCCTCCTAGTGACCCTCTCCCCTGCAGCTGGGGCCCTGAGGACATGACAGAGTGTAAGAAGGCAGGGACAGAGGGGACACAGATCCCAGCACCTGCTTCTCCTTTGCTGTGGAGCATGGTCCCCCTGGCCATCCCACCTGCAGACACTTGGAGAGGAGGTTACAAGTAGCAGTTAGACGAGTTCTTCTGAAAATACGTTTGCTTTGAAATTAAAACAGAAATTCTCCTAATGAAAAAAGGAACACAAGTAACACAAGCTAATGCCGTAAACCCTCCCACATTTTCCAGACGACCAGCCAGAGAGAAAGGGCAGAATCATAAACTCTCTTGTCCCAGCTTGATGGTGTCCTGCCCATTTTAAAATGGAAAAAAGAAGCCCTTTCCAGTGTGTGTGTGTGTGTGTGTGTGCACGCGCACACGTGCACACTTGTGTGCTAGCCACAGGGTCCAGGGCCTTATGCAAGCCAAGCATGTGCTCAACCACTGATCAACATCTCCAGCACCCAGACAGATTTTTAAAATACAGATTTCCCGGGGCTGGGGTACACTAACTTAGCATGTGCGGGACCCGGAGTTCCAAACAGCACTGCAAAAAACAAAAACAAAAAGCAAAATAAAGCCAACAGCTTTTTCCCTGTCTCCAGTCTAGGGCATGAAATTGAATTCCTTGGGTATGAGATATGCGAGTCTGTATTTTTTGAGGTTCCCGAGTGATTCCAATTTGACTTCAGGCTACCAGGAACCCTGGGGGATTGCCACTACTTTCAGATGGTATGAGAAAATCACAACTACCCCGTGCAAATACTGGCCAGCCAAACACTGGAAAGACAAAGGAAACGTGAGAGCTCAAAATCAGACTCTTTTGCTCCTTTAAAATATTCTACCCGCAATACCATGCTTCCCCAAGCTCAACGCAGAGGAGAGGGTGCAGCTGAAGACAGCTTCAAGTGCGGGTGGGAATAGTAACAGTCACATGCAGGTGAGTGTCTGCGCAGTGCTCTCAGATTATTTTCCCTCCTTTAATCCATCAAGACCTCTTTAAAGTAGAAATGGTAATCCATTCCAAAATGGACAGCAGAGGCCCCTGAGGCCAGTGATAAACGGTCTTATCTAAGGACAGCCATGTACCCGATGGCGGAGCTAGGCTCCGGATCCCTACAGGAGACCCCAACTCGCTTTGAGTATTCCCACTTCAAAGGGGGACTGTTTATTTTGAAATAATACCACCACCGCCTTCAATATCCTGCTAGTACACACTTCCAAACGTGTCTTTAGATCTTTCACCTGTATTTTATAACACCCGTTTGGCTTTCCCTGATGGGGTTTAAGAGTGTACCATCTGGGAAGGGAGGTGCACACCCATAATCCCAGCCCAGAAGGAGGCGGAGGCAGGAAGATTGCAAGCTGGAGTGCTACCAGGGCAATTCACTGAGATGCTGTCCCCAAACAAAAACAGAGAGAACTTGAATTAGAGGCATGTGCCACTATGCTCAGCTGAGAGAAATTGTTTCTACTGAGAATTCACTATAACATAAGTTGCTCTGGGAAGAGGTTCTGAAGTAAATAAAACAGCAGCCAGCATTGAGAAAAGCTGGGTGTGGTGGTGCACACCCAGCATCCCAGCATCCAGGAGGCTGAGGCAGGAGGATCACTGTGAGTTGGATGCCAGCCTGGGCTACATAGTGAGTTCAAGGCCAGCCTCAACTGCCTATTAAGACCCTGGCTCAAGAAACCTAAAAACAAACAAACAAAAAAATCCTAGACATAGTCCTAGTACAAATCAGAAGTCTTTCCGTGAGGAAGTGAGGACTTCCTGGGACAGTCTCTCCCTGAGGGGGAGAAGAGTGGCAGTGGCTTGCAGGTGATCTGGGATTGTGTGTTTAAAGCTTGTGACATATGTCCTTCAAAAGGAAATGTCAAATATAGTCAATGTACGCATGCAGGTTCCCAAAGCAACCTCACAACATTCGATGTTACCCTGCCAAGAAATGTGGCCACTGCATTCAGTTCTTTGTTTTTATCTAGGAAAGCAGGGCCATTTGACGAGTCAGGAAGACTGTCCTGACACTGGAGCCCAGGCTCTCTGGGGACCCTAGGAGCACTCCCAGCCTTACCCTCCAGGATAAAGGGAGCCACCACCGCCCCAAAACTGACCTCAAGCAGTGGGGGTCACGGACCAAGTCCCCTCCCCTAAAAGCCCATTGGTGTCCTAGCCCGTAAGACCTATGACCTGCATCCTACGACCTGCGACCTGCAACCGACGTGCTTGCCTGGAGCTTTGGCTTCTGTGCCCCAGGGCACCAGAGTCTGGGAGATAAGAAAGGCGCTAGGGCTTGCGTTTTGCAGATGAGGTTGGGAGAAGTTAAGGAACTGCCCCTCATGGGACCATGGTGAGTCGGACCAGGTGGGACCGGGTCAGCCTAGGATGACTCTGCTCCGTCTGTGTGTTAGAATCGCCCTGGGGTCTTGGGACACTGACTAAGTCACACTGGCTACTGCAAGGACAGAAAGCAAGCATGGGCACGCATTGTCCGCAGGCGAGGGTCGCTCTGGAGAACCAGCGCGGAAGACAGGCAGAGCGCTGTGGGGGAAGGGCTCGGCTGCAGTTGGATGGTAGCAGGAGAGCGGCGGTGGAAATGCTCAGTGAGTGACGGTCATCGTGCAGATCTGCAGAACCGAGGCAGGGCGCCATGTGGACAGCTGGGCCAAGTTCCGGGCACAGGGCTTTGTCCCGAGCCAGCGGCAGGCCTGCCTGAGCGCCTGGGGTGGGAACCGGGGCAGAGACAGGGATGAGCTCAGAGAATCATGTGAGACTTCCTCAGCCGCCTAAGACTTTTGTCCTCCTTGCTACCTAAGCCTACCGGTCACTTGACTCATGTTCACCTTTGCACCAACGTCCAACAGTTAACGTGGGTGTGCTAAATGTCAGTGTTCAAGTTGGAGCATCTGAGCGCGTTTGGGACCAGGGCGCTGAGAAGGACGCCAGGAGCCCTTTTGCTCTCTGAAAGAAGGGAATAGAAGTCCAATCTCAACAATAATGGCACCGTGAATTTAAATATTTGCTTCCCAACTGCTCTCTCTAGGAGAAATCAGCAGTTCTTCTAGTCCGCCCAGCTCCTCTGACTGCCACCTGCCTGCTGTCTTTGATTTGTCTTCTTCTCTCCTGGCCTGGCCTTAGTCCGTCTCCTCGGTTTGCTCCCCCCGCCCCACCCCTAACTCCAGGCCGGCCACCCTTGGGGCGGGGGCCGCATTCCTGTTCCCTGCCACGTCTCCCTGTCACACCCTCGCCCCACCTGTATTTCCTGGTCTTGTTTCCTGTGACAGACGCAGACGGTGGTCCTTCCAAACTGAACCCCTGGCAACAGTAGCAGTGTGTGGCTCGGGGTGGGCCGCGTGCCTTGCTTTGCACAGAGGGAAATGGGGTGTGGGCAGAGGCACCACGAGTCACGCACATGCAGACGTGTGCTCTGGAAGCCGCCGTCTGCCGCGCTGCAGACCCTGCGGCCTGGACTCCCGGCTCCTGTGCAGAGAGAGACCCTGCGGGGCAGACGCCCTCCTGGACCACCCACCCCAGCCCGGCTCCTGGCTGCTACAGCGAGGGCCCTGGGAGCCGGCAGCTGCCAGACTGTCAGACCTGTGAAAGCTTCATGAGCATGTCATGGGCTTTACACTACAAGTTTTGTGGTGCTCTGTTTCTGAGCGATAGATAACCAAAACTGTCTTTATCTCAACTGCTCCCAAGCCTGTGTGTCCCAGGGAAGGCTCTGCTGTCCGCTGGCCATTCCCCTTCCCCACACCTTTAGGCCCGCTTCCCCTTGCCCCAGGGTCACCCGACATGTGGCGTGGAGCTTGGGCTTGAGCCTTCTGAGCAGGAAGAGAAAGCTGGGTGTGCTCAGCATTCTCCGGCTGTGTTGTGCCTTGCGAGAGACTCTCCCGTCCCGCCAGGCGCTGGGCTCCACCTGCCCTGCTGAGTCACTGTGCTGGGAAATCAAGGGCTGGCACCGCCAGCAGCGAGCACAGCTCCAGCTCCTTGCACCCGCACCCTCTTCCTCACAGCTGTCCTCCTGCCCCGCCTGCCTCTTCCTCCCGCTCTGTACAGCAAGATGGTCCGCCGCTTTGTTCACTCTTTTACTTTTAAAAAAGATTAGCTGTTTTCAAACTAGACTCAAAAAAAATAATGTTGCTGGCTATTCTTCAGAGGACAATTATCTAGAGTATACACAGAACACAAAAGATTAGCACCCCCAAAAATAAAAGACACAATCCATAAATGAGCAACTGAAATGACCAGACACTTTTCAGAAGTATGGGTGGTCAATATATACACAGAGAAATGCTCGGCATCACGGGCCATTGGAGAAATGCAAGTTAAAACAGCACCGAGATCCAGAGAATGGCCGTCATCAAGAAATCAAATAACAAATGCTGGCAAGGCTGGGGTGGGGGAATCCGTCCACACTGTTGACGGGAATGTAAACTAGTACAATAACTGTGGATCAGTATGGAGATTCCTCAAAAATTTTTCCTTTTCCACCATGAGAGGTGGAAAAGAAAAAAATCAGAGTAAAGGAGGTGCTGCTCCTACTGAGACAAAAATAAGTTTAAGACTGGGAGCAACTGTGCATGCCTGTCATCCCAGCACTCGAGGCTGAGGCAGGAGGATCTCTGCAAGACCAAGGTCAGCACCGGCTAGCGAGTTCAAGGCCAGCCTGAACTACACAGCAAGACTTTGTCTCTGAAAACAAGCAAAAGCACGTTTAGTGCACAGTCAGTTCCTGTGTCAGATACTGGTGTGACAGCAAGTTCAAGACCTGAACACTACAGAATAAGGGCTGAGGCAGTAATGAGCGAGCTCTGTGGATAATCATGAACTTCGTTTGCAGCTGGAAAGCCAAAGTGAAATTTTGAAAGCAAAAGAGATCTCAAAGGGCCATTTTTCTGATGACAAGGAATGTACATTTATTTGAGATACTTTAGAAAATATAGATAAGTAAAGGTGACTACAACAGAAACTACTTCTAAAAACAATGAAAAATTGCTGCCTTGCCTAACCACACATAAAATAAGGGATGATGTTGTTTTGCTTTGCTTTATTTTCTTACCCATGTATTACATATCACTTTTCACTTGAGTAATATTTTCCTGTGTTATTATTTCTTTTTTCTCTGTATGGTACTGGGGATTGAACCCAAGGCTTGCACATGCTAAGCATGTGCTCTACCACTGAGTTACACCCCTGCTGGCGAGGGACCACTTGGAGTGGATAAATTGTATTGCTTTACTCCATTTGGCCAGAGAACTGATGTTTTACTTTCCCTTTAACCACTGAGCTTTAGCCCCAGTCCACTAAAAGATTTTCAGCCGTTCTCTAACTTTGGATATTTCCATAGGTCATAATTTTTCTTTTACTACTCTCAACAGCAAGAATAAACATCCTTGCATAGATCCATGATTATTGCCCAAGGGCAAATTCCAAGAAATGAATTTCCTGAGTCCAATGTTTTGCGTTTTGGTCTTTTATACATATGGTCAAATCTTACTTCAGAAAAACCTCCTCCTGCTTTTGTTACATACACTTAGCTCTTGGACCCTCGCTGCCACTGATTATTATTATGCTTTTGTTGTCTTTGTATGATCGATCAGGGCCACAGCTCATATTTGAAGACGTATTACTACGGCAAAAGCACCTGCCTGGCAAGTGTAAGGTCGTGAGTTCGGTTCCCGGTACCGGAGAAAAACCAAAAAAAAAAAAAAAAAAAAAAAAAAGACGTATTACTAGTGAGACTGGACGTTTCTTTTGTCTGGGATCAGAGCAAGTCTGTGAATGCTCCTCCCATAGGAACAATGCAGATTCCTTGTCATAGAACTTGCAAATACTTTGCCTGTGTCAGTTTGTCTTTGTTATTGTTTGTAGTGATTTTGACATAGGCAGTTCTTTAAAAGTAAATAGATTTATCTATCTCCTTCCTTCTGAGTTCCTGCCTTAGTTGCCGCACTTAGGCTGTTAGCATCTCAACTAGTTAAAAAATACTTGTTTGCATTTTTTAAGTGTTATTATGGTTTCTTAACATTTTATATTGCATTTAATCTTTTTTTACCACTACTGTTCAATAGTTTTTTCCTACTACTTTTTTCTGTTTATTATGCATTCAATCTCTTTGTGTTTGTTTGTTTGTTTGTTTATTTGTTTTGAGACAGAATCTTATTACATAGTTTAGGCTGACTTGAATGCACTATGTACTCTAGGCTAGCCTGAAACTCTTGGCTATCCTCCTGCCTCAGCCTCCCAGAATGCTGATATTACAGGTATGATTTCTTTAACCTATGGATTATTTAGAGATGTATTTTAAATTTCCAAATATATGGAGAGTTTCTAGTTAAGATTTAAAAAAAACATTGATTTGTAGTTTAATCCTACTCTAGAGGACACATTTGGTATGACTTATAGCATATGGGCAATTTTTGTGTATGTCCTATGTGTGCTTAAAAAGAATACCCATCTGTGGTTGGTGGATGTGACAGTCTACGTACGTCATTTAGATTAAATTATTAGTCACCTTACTCAAGGATTTTTTCTGTTGCTTCTATCAGCTCTATAGAGCATTGTACTAATCTCCCACTTTGGTAGTCACATTTCCTGTTTCACATTTCCTGTTTAGGTGTGGTTTGCTGCCCAGTGATTTGGTCAATTGTCACCTGTCCAAAAGCAGGTAAGTCATACGCTGAAATAAGCATTTAGCCACTCTACTAACTATTTTATTTTTTTATGGATTTTGGGGGACAAGGTCTCACTAATTTTTTTTTGTTTTGTTTTCAGTACCAGAAATGGAACTCACGACCTTGTGTTTGCCAGGCAGGTACTGTGCCACTGAGCTATATCCCCAGCCCTAGGGTCTATTCCAGACTGGTCTTGAACTCACTATGTAGTCTAGGCTGGCCTCAAGCTCATGGTGATCCTCATGCCTCAGCCTCACATCTATTCACAATTTTTGTTGTTGTTGTTGTTGTTTTTCTGGTACTGGAAATTGAACTCACGACCTTGTGCTTGCCAGGCAGGCGCTGTGCTGCTGAGCTAAATCCCCAGCCCCTCTATTAGCAATTTGACATTGCTATGATGTGCATGCATGTGATCAATAGCCTTGTATTTTGTGTGCTTTCTTCTTTATATTAATTCTTTTTTAAATTATACTTTTAGAGCCAGATGTGGTGGTGCACACCTGTCATCCCAGTTCTGGGGATGCTGAGGCAAGAGGATCACTGTGAGTTCAAGGCCAGCCTGGGCTACAAAGTGAGCTCAAGGCCAGCCTGAACTGCATGGTGAAACCCTGTCTCAAAAAGAAAACCAAAAAAAAAAAGTTTAAATTATAGTTTTATGGTAGAATTGACATGCATCAGATTAGAAAGTTTTTAAATATTCCTTTATCACAGATCACATGAAAAACACTGTTTTATCTTGTAGCTCTATCAAAGTGTGCTTCATACCTTTCAAATGTTCTTCAAGGTGTAAAATCTTAGAATTGCATAATTTTCCCAGTGAGCTGAAGATTTTATCGTGAATCACCTCCTGGATCTCTAGATTACCTGTTACCTTAAAAATCCACTTTTGCTGTATTTCTATAGACCGGCCCCAGCCTTCTTTTTTCCATCCATTTATATATCTTGCGACTTTACCAAGTCTTTTGTAAGCAACGTATAGGAATGTATAAAAATCCTGTCTGGCAGACTTCGTTGCTCAGTTAGAGCATTTAGTTTACTAGGAGTAAATGTAGTTGCTGATGTGTTTACACTGAATCTGCAGTTTTCCTACTTGCTCTCTCTTTTCCTTGCTGGCTGAACGCCGCTCTTCTCATTCCTTGCCTTCCCTGGGGCTCAGCATTTTTTAATGCTGCACTTTTTGGCCACTGGCTTGCTAGTTACGGGTAAGCTGGGCTGTACCCTGCGCTGGCTGCAGTGACTGCAGTGTACGTACAGGTTTCGCTGACAGCGGCGTGGTCTGACTGCCTCTGATCTCCCCGGAACAGTAAGAACCTCTGCACCCCATTCACACCTCACCATTTCTGGGGCGTTGTTTTGTTTAGTTCTTTATCTGTATTTTTCCCTAAGGCTTTGCTATGTTTTCCCCCCATTGAAAATTTGAAGCTTTATTCTTTTAAAACAATTTTGACATTATCTTCATGTATTACTTTTTTTTTTTTTTTGGTCTTTTTGAGACAGGGTCTTGCTATGCAGCTGAGGCTGGACTTGAGCTTACTTTGTAGCCCAGGTTGACCTCAGATTCACAACAATCCTCCTGCCTCAGCCTCTCAAGTGCTGGGGTTACAGGCTGTGCCACCATGCTGGGCTGTGTATTACAGTTTTTAAAAAAATGCTGAGAATAAACTGTCTCCACGAAATGTTTTATTCAGAAGTTAAACTGTTAACATATATGATCAATTGACAACAGAAACCTAATTTTTATGTTATCATAAAATTATGTTACATCTGATAGATTATCAGCATTTTATAATTATGTTATTAACCCATAATTGTGTCTCACTGTCATACATTGATGTAAGCGCTGTATATCTAAAAAAGAACACACATATACAACATGTTTGAGGTTACAAACACCCTAAATCATTGCCTTTGACTTTTTAAGGAGCTTGAGTAAAAATAAAGTGTTTTAAAAATTAAAAGCTCATTTTAAGTACTTAATTTAAGCAAAGACTGGACATAAAATAACAGTTTACTTATTATAAAGAAGCAAGCAAGCCTTTCATGTCTCTTAAAACTATTAGCATTAGGCAGCATAAACAAACTTATTAACAGACCAGGTAATTTATAGTTAGTAACTCCTTTTTGTCTCTTTTAATTGATTAAGCTTGTTGGTACATTTTAGATGTATATAATGGTCGCATCCATTGTAGGGAATTTGTACCTGTACATGATACACTTTGCTTCCTCTTTTTATCCCATTCCCCTCCTCCCTTCAACCCTCCTTCCTCTCCTTATTTGCAAAAGCTTTATTTTCATTTTTTCTTTCTTCTCTGATTTTCTGTCACCCCTCTTCCCTTTCCATTTGAACATTTACTTCCTATTTCACAATACCTATTATACGTTTTAGTCCTTATTTACACTTTCCTTTTCTTGCACCAGAGAAGGAATGCAACATTTATGCATGTGTGTCTGATTTATTTCACTTAAGAGTATAGCCTCAAGATGCTTCCATTTACTAGAACTATGTCAAGTTTATTCTTCTTTAAGGCTGAGTAGTACTCCATTTTAAATTGTTAAGGTTCTGTTAAACAGTCATTTACATATTTACTTATTTTTAAATTATCTGTATTTGTTACCTCTTAAAGCAGAGTGAGACCTGGGCACTCCATTTCCATTCACAGGCCTTGTTCCAAATTATTTTTCAACCAGCACTGCCATACACCTAGGAAGTTTAGTTTATTCCTCTAAACAATACTTCTCTTTGGAAACCAAGTCCTGTGCACTTCCTGCCATCAAGTT
This sequence comes from Chinchilla lanigera, assembly GCF_000276665.1. Lineage (NCBI taxonomy): Eukaryota > Metazoa > Chordata > Mammalia > Rodentia > Chinchillidae > Chinchilla > Chinchilla lanigera. Next base: position 26,325,515 of record NW_004955417.1, read on the forward strand.
GTTTCAGTTTAATGGACTTTAAATAGTCATTTAAATCAGCCACGTGTTTACCCTTTGTGCTGTTTATCCTTTCTTGCATCTTCAACTTTTTTATTTTTGTACCGGGAATCAAACTCAAGATCTTGCGCTTGCCGGGCAGGCACTGTGCTGCTGAGCTACATCCTTGGCCCATCTTTAACCTTCTTGATGAGCTAATTCTTCTCTGTGGAGAGCACCCTGTGAAGTCCCTTAACGTTGGTCTGCAGTCACAGAACGCCTCTCTCACTTCTATGTCAGCATTTGGAAGGTCCCATTCCCTGTTATTTTTCCTTTCCTCCCTCCCTTCCTTCCTTCCTTCCTTCTTTCCTTCCTTCCTTTCTTTCTCTCTTTCTTTCTTTCTAGGGGATTGAATCCTTCTAACTGAGCTACATCCCTGGCCCTTTTTATTTTTATTTTGAGACAGGATCTCACTAAGCCACTAAGTTGCCTAGGCTGGGCACAAACTTGGGATCCTCCTGCCTCACCCTCCAGAGTGCTGGGATGATAGCTATGCACCACCACGCCAGCCTCTTCACTGACTGTTCTACCCTCAGGTGTCTTCAAGCAGATATATTCTACATCTTCTCCCAGATTTTATGATTGTGTTGATCGGAACTGCTCATCTTTCATTGCAAGAAGACTAAAGTGGTCAACTTTCATTTTCCTGGAATGCATTTAAATCGGAGGTGAGTTATCCTCTTAGTCCTGGCATCATGCATTGACCAATATCTTCATGATGTTATAATCTGTCACTGTTATGCTGCTGTATGATTATTTGGGTCTGTTTCTGGGCTTTTTGTTCTGTTTAATATTTCTACACCAGAGCCATGTCATATACTGGTCAGAGTCAATGGCTGTAATTATCACACATTTAATATCCGGTGACAGAGGGCTCACGTGTTCTCTCTCCATTTCCCTCCCTCTTTATGGAAACTTTTTGTTATTTTTTCACATATCTTTGTTCTTACATGTGAATTTTATAATCTTCATTATATCTCTCCACTAAAATCCCGTGGAAAATTTGATGGGAATTTTATTGGACAATTAATAATTTTCAGTATCTAATGTTTCCATTAGATAGCAATGTGCCATAAATCTCTTTAAGTCTTTTAAAATTTGTCCCAACCTCAGGCAAAGGAGCTGGACTTCCATTCTCCCAGTTGCTCTTGGGCCCAGGGTAGCCTAGGGAGGAATAGAATCCTGGGTACTGCACATCCAAGAAGTGTTCCAGTAACGCAGGGGCGTATTCCAAGAAGAACTCTGCAGTTACCAACTAGTAGAGGTAAAAGCCCACCGAAACCAGAGGACTGGTGCAGGAGCAGCAGGGAAATGCAAGCAGCTCAGATAGAATCGGCAGTGTTTGCTGCAACCATTGTGCCTATGTTGGGTTTGTGTACATTCGTCAGTCTAAAAATTTCAACCAATGTGGCCATTATTTTTTTCTGGCCCTCTTCCAAGTCTACTAAGAGCAGCTCCTCCAGTGCTGTCCCTGGGTAAACAATGGCTCGTTTCAGTTTCCTCCTTCCTGAACTTGGACGTCACCGACAGAGAATTATAAATCTTGCTTTACTGCTCCAGTGTCTGTAACTTTATACTTGAGTACAACCCTGGCTGGCCCTAGAAGTGTCCCCAAAAGCTCTGAAATACAGAATGACCAAAAAGTGAAAGGAGGAAAGAGAAAGAGAGAGATAGAAAGAAAGAAAATGAGAAAGAAAAGAAAAAGAAAGAAAGAAAGAAAAGGAGAGAGAGAGAAAGAAAGAAAGAAAGAAAGAAAGAAAGAAAGAAAGAAAGAAAGAAAGAAAGAAAAAGAGAGAGAGAAAGGAAGAGTGAAGTAGAACTAGAAGTAACAGGACAGTACAGGAAATGGAGGCAAACAGCTGAAGCAACATGGACAATCCTGGGGCAGTGACAGATGAGGTGTGGCATGGGACAGGATGTTTGGGATGTAAGGTTCGTGCAGGTACACACACACACACACACACACACACACACACACACACACACACAGAGAGACATAACACACAAACCAACCACCCAACCCCAGCTAAGAGCCCAGAATACGTAGACCCCATTTGAGCCTATGGTATCATTGTTATAGAATATAAATATTTTAGGGACTCACAAGAAGATTCTTTGTTTAAAAGGTTAAGGCGCTTTGTAAGAACACATTCACCTGAAGAGATAAGAAAGTCAGTGTTATAAAAGAAATGTTCTCCTTCAGTGTTGTAAAAGAAGTGTGATATAAGTACAGCATCATCTGTCGCTGTCATTTTTCTCCTTGCTGGGGCGAGATACCGGACGCCTGTAACTAAAAGGAGAGGTTTGCTTTGGCTCAGGTTTCGGGGCATTATCTGCTGGCTCCAAGGCGGGGTGGCGTGGCAGAGGGGCCTGGCAGAGGAGAGCTGCTCAGGACATGGGGCACAGGAAGTAGGGAGAGGAGGGAGGGGACAGGGGGGAGACGACCCCACCCAGGCTGCCTCTTCCCACCTGACCCCAGCCAACAGCAAGTCAGCTGTGATGGCCCAGTAATGCAACCACACGAGGCACTGGGGGCTATTTGAGATGTAAACCATGGCAGTCCTGGAGCCATTTCTTTAGCTCAGGAGTGGGTCCGCATTCTAAGGGAAGGAGACCGTGGGTGAGAAGGGAAGGGACTCTTCTCACAAGAGGAGCACGAGGCAGCTCCACACCACAGCCTTGGACACAGCGGAAGCAAGGGGCTGATCAGAGCTCCATGCCTGTCCTGCACATACGTGTCTGTACTGGGCATCACTTCCAGCCCTCCTGGGGTTCCGGCATGCCCTGACTGCTGGAGCATCTGCAGGAAGAGGATGTCAGGGACCCACAAATGGGGGCAGAGATGCCAGCAGTGCTGAGCGGCCTCATGAGGCCTCAAGAGCATCCGTGTCTGCGGCGTGGGCATCACTCAAAGAAGCCAGAGCTGGAGGAAGGCGTAGCAAGGATGCAGAGCCTGGGGAACTGGGACAGAGGCGGCTCTGACACAAAGGAGGCGGGCTCGGGAGTCCACCGAGAAGCAGACGCAGGTGCAGGCGAGATGCACGGGGCCATGCCGTGATAGAGTGAAAACAGAAGGGCTCAAGCAAAGGTGGGCGACACAGCCTGAGCCCTGTAGGGGAGAATTAAGCAGAAAGAGGCTCAGACTGCATTGGGGGAGTCAGGAGCCAGCGTCTCTTGGTGAGAGTCCACATCCTGCACGAGGTCACTGTGCTCGGGACTGGCAAGGGCGGCATCGGTGAGGATATGTGAAGGTTCCAGGTAGCTGCAAGGGAAGGAATACGTGTCCCCTGTTCCCGCTGCTCAGAAACGCCAGCGAGCGCAGCACTGCGAGGGGAGCCCTGTCGAAGGAATGGGAAAGCTGCTCAGCACGTCCAAGACTTCCCAACAGTGGTGGCCTGTGCCCGGAAAGGGTCTCAGCGGACTGCAAAGCTGGCCACTCTGGGTTTGCGATGACACCGTTCATCAGGACTGAGTTGGGAACTATCAGTTCAACTGGTGTTTCAGCCACACCAGGTTGGGCTCATTTATCAACACCCAGTACCCACAGTTTAGCCCTAGAGGGGGAGCGAGGGGAATGCAGGGCGGGTCAGAGGAAGTGTGCAGCAGTGGCAGCTCACGGAAGTCTTCACATCAAGAGCTGAGGACAGGCAGCTCAAGAGCACCGCTGTTAAAAGATGTGGTATGGTAAGTTCACGCCTGGGAGGTCATCAGCTGTGATCTGGGAGTGTCCTTCTTAGCTTTTGAGGGTGACATCAGAGAGACTGCATTATTGGTCCCATAATATTATCTACTGGGTCCATATTGCTAGATCAGATATACAAGGTGTGACTGGAAAATAGAGGGGATGTTTAAATGTTTTCTTTTTTAATTATTACAATAGGGCCTGGGATATAAGTCAGTGGCACAATGCCTGCCTGGCAAGCACAAGGTCCTGAGCTCAATTCCTGGTACCAAAAAAAAATTATTACAGTAAAAGACATTGCCATTAATCCCCCTCAAAATACTCCCCTCACCTCAAACACACTTATCCCATCGCTCCGTCATTTTCTGAAGCAGTTCCGGGAGTCCTCTTTTGTGAGTGTCTTTAGTTGCTCCATCCTGACTGTCATAGTCATTTTCAGTTGAGGGAAGAGTCAGAAGTCCCACGGTGCCAGGCCTGGTGAATGAGGTGGATGAGGACGCAGTGTCATGTCTTTATAAGCCTGGCTTGCTATTGGATGCCACCTTGGCAGCAGCAGTCACTGCATTTCTTATCACAACTTGAAAAGACATGGGACCACCGGCAGGTGCCGTCACACTCAGCAAAGACAGTGTGCTTGTCTTAGTTACGTTTCTCTTGCTGCTGAGAAAAAATACCTGACAGCGTCAAAGGGGGAGAGGTTTATTTAGCTCACGGTTTATAGAGGTTTCAGTCCATAATCAAGGGCTGCAAGGCAGGGTGGCACGGCTGAGAGGCATCTCAGAGGAGAACACTTCACGGCAGGCAGGAAACAGCAAAAGCATGCAAGGGTCCACCAGGGTTCTTTCTGTCCCTTATGTCTTATCCAGGGTACTGAGGGCAGGTAGCACTCACACCCTTAATGCTGGCGCCCTTGAGCCTAGCATGCATCGTGAATCAGCGTCACACACTCTAGATCCAGCCACCTCTGAGAAAGCCCCAGCTGTGACTGCGTGAGGCTTTGGGGGGACATCTAGACACAGCCATAACAGCGCTATGCTGAGAGTGAATCTGAACCTTGAATTCCTCTTTGGCTTCCTGTGTGGCAGTGTGAGCTCGTCATCTCACATGTGCTCCTGATACCCACCATGAAGATCTCACCAGAGCTGAGCTGGTGTCAGTACCCGGCCCTTGAATCTCCAGATCTCTGAGTTAGGTAACTCTCTTTATAAGCTGGCCTGCCCCCAGCTTATAACTTCATTATAGTTGTAGGAAACACACCATCCATCTGAGGTCCTGCCTTGGCCTGGCTGGAATCCAGCTGAGACCTGGCCATGTCACCATCCTTCTGGATTTCCTTGTAAGATGAGGAGATTGGGTGATGTGACCCATATAGCCGTGAAATTGTATATATGGGTCATGGGGTCCCCTTTGCTCTTTTTCCCTTTGTGTGCTATCATTATGGACAGATGGGAAAAGGGATGGGAGGACAAACCTTCCAACCTGGCTTATTTGAAAAGAGACTTTCAGTTCTAAGATATCCAGCGGAAGCAGCACTGGGGTTTCCACAGTCTGCACCAAGACACTACCAATGTCTACAGCATCTGGTGGTGTCAGCCAGGCGATCTCAGCATCCTGGCTCCTGTGTGCTCTCTGTGAAGGCACTGGCAGCCCTGAGGGGGAAGGGGGTCATTGGAGGAGCTGCTAAAGACAGCAGGTCTGTGGAGTCCGGTCGCTGTGGAAGCCATGAGTCAGGGTTGTGCCCCAAAGCCTCATGCACTCATAGATGGGGCTCTTTGCAGGTGACTGGACCGTGGAGCTGTGACAGCTCACCTGCTATTAGGAGGCAGGGTCTGATCTGAGGAGGTGGGTCTCAAGGGTGGGACCCTGACCTAGAAGGTTCCATCTCCCTCCATGGCGCCTCCCTCCTCTGCTTCCTGTGCCCCATGCCATGAGCTGCTCCCCTCCGCCAGGCCCCTCCACCATGCCCCTCCACCATGCTGCCCAGCAGTGGAGCCAGCTGACCATGGATTAAAACCATGAGCCTAAATAAACTTCTCTTCTTTTAGGTCATGGGCATCAGGTGTTGTGTCCCAGAGAAGTGGAAAATGACTAAGTCATCGTATATATTAATCCAGGGAATATCGGATAAGCAAACACACTTCCCTGGAACTTGTGGCTTTGCAGTAACTTCATGTTCCAAGTGTTGGGAAGTCTGGTGAGTATAAGACTCACAGAATTCAGCAGAGGAGGAGCGAGGTGCTGCATGAGGACGCATGGGTTGCTGCTGGGCTCAGACTGCAGGGCGCACACTCCGGTGCTCCTCTCCCAGTGACCCCAAGTCCGCACCTCACCTTCTCACTTGTTGGAGGAGTTGCCTTCAGTTGAATCGTTTCTGTGCAGCCTCCTCCTGCTCTGTGCTCCAGGTGAACCTCTTGTGGCTTCTGGTGTTGCAGGCTGTGCTCAGGGTTTCCCTGGGTATTAGGGAACCAGTAATGACACTGTTGGTGATGCTGAGGGTGACAGCAAAGTGCTGGACACTCTGCCATGCACTGGAGGTCATTACCCGGCTTGAACTCAGGGCCTCTGCACTGAGCTACACTCTCTCTGACCCTCGCTGCAGCCCCTCCAGGTGAGGACTGCTATGGTCACTGATTGCCAGTAGGGACACTGCAGCTCACAGAGCAGAAGCTATTGAGTCATGGTGACAAGGTGACTCGGTGAGGATGCTAGGACTTTAAACTCTTGGCCCCCAAATCCATGCTCATAAATAACATGCGGCTGACAGAGAGCAGGGGAGATTGAACGGGCACCAAATACCGCTCAGCAGTTCCCAAGCCAGCGCGTCTCAGATCTCAGGGAAACGGCACAGCTGCTAGGATCCTAGTTGTTGTTATTATTACAGAAGAAGACAGGGAGACTCCAGAGGTTCCCCAACTTGTCTGAGGTGCCCTGGGGATTGAAGTGGCTGATCTCCATGCGACCCAGGGCAGCCTGATTCGCAAGCTCCACCCTTCCCCCCTGAGTTAAATTTAGAATCTGGATTTCCTGGTCAACCCATCAGTTCGCAAGTCGGCTGTTATGGTTTTAACTGTGAGGCCCCTCCCACAGGAGTGATGTCTGGGCCTGGGGGTCACCGCTGACCTAGATTGGGGCAATTTCAGCACCCCGCCCCCATGCTCAGGTTGGAATATTTATTGAGCGCCACCAGTCGTTTCCCAAGCAAAGGTGATCCCCCTGCGTAAATTAAGGGATGAAAGGTCTTCCTCCCCCGACACAGAACCAGCGTTGTCTGAACCTTTCTAACACAGGCATGCTTGCCGTCAGCACCTGCTGTGGTCCTGGCTAATATGCTCCCGGGACCACAGCCCTGTCATTAGCAGGGCCAGGCTCTCGCACAATGCTGGCCATTCTCAGTGAGCCTCTGTGTCACCAAGGGCTCTAGGATTTTCTAACACTAGACCCCTGTTGGCCCGAAAGTTCTAATCTCTTGCGGGCTTCCTGTCCCCATGCTCAGCATTGCCTCACCCCTGCGAGCCCTGCCCTTTTGAAAAGAGTCACTAAAGCGTTTCTAATGCCCACCCCATTTCCTCCAGTAAATGTAGACCTGTTTCCTGGAGTCCTATCAGTATGAAGAATCTTGAGCCATTTCTGATGCAATCTACCCGCTACTCAAATCCCCCTCATCTCTCCACTGGAATTGGATTCCAGATAAAGAAGATATCAGTTCTTCCATACAAGTGAATGCAGGTTGCTCTCGGGATTTCCTGATATCTTTTTCCTCATCTTTTCTGGAACACGTTGACTGACCATCTTTTGGCATTTGAGGAAGAGCTAACTGATGTGTGCATCCTTAATCTTTATTTATTCTTTTTATTTTAAAGAGAGTAGTAAATGAGAAACAAACAAAATAATAGAACAGTAGCAGCATACCAGTATCACGAACATAAATACATCAAAGCAAGAACATTCAAAGTGATATAGGGTCTCAAGACAAAATAATACGAATCAACAGTGGTTGTTACATTACATATCGCTATCCTCAACTACATTGCTCAGATTATCAGATGCAAGAATGAAAGAATGCTCAAACCATTAAAGAGAATAAAGGAATAATTCTTCTATAAAACATTAGAGATAATA
>NW_004955417.1:26334003-26355235 GCF_000276665.1 Chinchilla lanigera
AAAAAAAAAAAAAAAAAAAAAAATGCACACAGACTTGCCTGAGTCACTTGCATTTGTGGACACTGAAATTTAAATTCATGTCATTTTCACCTTTCCTGAAATGCCATTTTTGTCCAATTATTTAACAATGCAAAAGCTATCCCTAGCTTGTATATTATACACAATCAGGCAGTGGGCTATAATACATGTGGTGCTGGATTAAAGCATTGAAATTCTCTCCTTACTCAGAGCTTTACAGCACTTCAGAGAGAAGGGTCTTAGAAGCCAGCAAGCACAGTCACCCCATGTGTCACAGAAGCATACAGTGCCCGGGCAGGAGAGGGGACAGAATCATCATCACAGGCTAGCAGGCCAGCAGGAGCTGCATGTGAGAGGAGGGCGTGACAATGATGTCCCTGTGTGACAGGGTGGAACCGGCACTGTGAAATGGGCTCCCTGATCAGCAGAATGAGGTAGCTTCAAAGGGTTGGGGGCTGGGAAGTGACTCTTTACTCCTGCCTGAAAATAGTATTTTGTAACTTTGTTTAAATAGAAATATGACCATGAGAACTTTGAGTAAACATAAAGGCTCACTTCTATAAAACATTAAATATGTGTTGTGTGTGCTTTCTTCTTGTTGTTATGAGTAAAGCCAAATTAGACAACAGCTTAAATCAGTGCAGTACAATGTCATAGATACCTAACATTTGTGCAATATTTAAAATAAAAAATAAAAGTAAGTAAATTTATCTTGAAAATTTTCTTGAAGCCAGGCATGATGGCACACACCTATAACCGCAGCACTCAGGAGGCAGAGGCAGCAGGATTACTGTGAATTTGAGACCAGCCTAGGGTAAATAGTGAGTTCAAGATCAGCTTGGGCTATGTAGTGAAACCCTGTCTCACAAAACCAAACAAAAGGAAAAAAAATTTTTTTTCTTGAATGAATTGGACTAAAGTATTAATCACTTGGACAGAAAAGCCAAGAACAAGTGCAGTCTCTTCAATTAATGGTGTTGGGGTAGCCATAGGCAGAAGACTGAAACTAGACCCCTACCTATCATAATACACAAAAATCAACTCAAAGTGAGTTAAAGCCTTACATATAAGATCCAAAACTATAGAACTACTAAAAGAAAAGGAGCAAGGATATTTTGGATAAGAACCCAAAAATATAGGTAACGAAAGCAAAATTAGACAAACAGCGTTGCATCAAACTGAAATCTTCTGCACAATACAGGAAATGATTTTGTATAAAAGTTCTATATAGAACATGGCAGAAAGTGTTTGTAAATTATGCATCTCCCAAGAGGCCAATATCCAAAATAAGGATCTCAATTCAATAGCAAAATAATAATGATATTAACTGTAATAATCCAATTTAAAAGTGAGAAAAAGACCTGAATAGACATTTCTCAAAGGAAGATGTACGACTGACCAACAGGCATAGGCAAAAAAATTCAGCATCACTAATTATCAGAAACGTACGAAATCAAACCACAGTGAGATAATACTTTACCTCAATTAGAATGACTATTCTCAAAAAGACAAAGAATAGTAAATGCTGGCCAAGATGTGGAGAAGGAGAAGTACTTATATACTGTCACTGAAGGTGCAACTTAGCAGCTCCATTATACAAATTACCATGAAAGTTCCTTAAAAATTGAAAACATTCCTGTCATCTCAGCTACTCCAGAGGCAGAGGCAAGAGGACTGCAAGTCTGAGGCCAGCCTGGACAACTAAGCAAGACCTAGTATCTAAATAAAAATCAAAAGAAAAAGGGAGTGGGGATGCATCTCAGTGGAGGCAATACTTAGCACTGGATTTAAAAAATAACCAATAAAAACCTAAAAGTAAAACTGCCATGGGATGCAGAAGTCCTACTAATGTGTGCGTAATGGAAGGAAAGAAAATAAACAAAGAGACATGTGCACTCGTGTTTACTGCAGCACTCTTCACAATAGCCAAAATGTGGAGGGAACTGAGGTGTCCGCTAATGGAAGAAAATGTGGTATAAATGCATGGTGGAATACTATTCAGCCACAAAAAAGAATCAAGTTCTGTTAGCTGTGGCAACAAGGATGATCCTGAGGACACTGTGTTAGTTCATCACAAAGGACAGGTACCCCATGTTCTTCCTCGTTCATGGACCCTAGAAAAACTGATCTGTGGAAGAAGAAAGAGCAGTGTTCCTGGAAGCTGAAGGAGGAAGTGAAGAGAGGGAGCCTGGAGAATACTTAAGGGATGTGAAGTTACAGAAAGAGGAGGAATGATTTCTGGTGTTCAGTGGGGTGCTTAGAGCTAACAACATCGTATTATGTATTTCAAAAGAACTAGAAAAGAGGCCTCTGAATGTTCTCACCACAAAGAAAGGACGAAAGTTAAAGGCGATGGCTGTAATGATTAATTTCCCAAGGTACGCGCATGTGGAAACATCACATAAATGAGTGCGGTGCTTAAGTGTCAATTAAAAACAACAAAAAACAAACAACAAAATAACCCCACACGGAAGGCAGAACTTTGACTTGTGTCCCCTGAAGACCGGTAGAATTAACACAGAGAAACTGAAAACTGTTCTCAGTGCGTTGCATGAGCACAATTCACACCACCACGGGAGCCCTGCAAGGTGCTGGTGTTTTGTTGGGTTTTTTTTTTTTTTAAGTAGCAAAACAAACTTCATTTTGCAAAGTATTAGACATCCCTAGAGCAGACAGTTTAAACCGTGAGGCTCTATTTTAAAACCTCTCAGTTGGTTTACCCATCCATATGGGTAAACCAGGCAATAAGAAAGATCACTGTATGCTAAAGACGGTGCGTGTTTACGTGCAGGTGCATGTGTGCGTGTGGGTGCGTGTGTGCATGCGTGTGCACGCGCGTGTGTTATAGCAGGCAGCTGTTTTTGAAGGCAGTGCTCCTGCTTCCATTTCTGGTGCCCGAAAGATGGGAAGGAGCAGAAGCAGCCTATCCCGGGGAGCCTCAGACCAGTGGTGGAAGGAGCCAAGCGGCCCTGGAGGAGGGCCCGTGCCAGGACTTCCCATCTGGAGCCTGCCTGGTGCTTCCTGAATCCTCACAGTCTCTGCAGTTTCTCAGATTCCCCGAGTCCCCGCTTTAGCATCCAACTCTGGCGAGTGCTTCCTGGAGACTGAGAAGGAGGGGGCAGGTGCGGAGAGAGACGGGACACCTTGCCAGCTGCTCCCACACCATCCGGCTGTGAGCTGCAGGCTCACCCACTCTCCGGGCCCCTCCCTAAGCCTTTCTGGGCTCACACCTGGGAAGAGGAGGAACCGGAAGGTCTAGCAGCAGCAGCCCCCTGCTGCAAGCTGAGGTCTCTACCTACATGGAGGTGACATCATACATAACCGGGAGGCGTCTGTGACTCAGGAGCCCGCCCAGAGGCTGGGTCCACACTTACATGTGGAAACCTGATCCTGCAGGTCTCCGAACCATTCCCCTTGCTTAGGCCTTTGCAGGAGGCTGAGGCTTCATTCCACAGAAGGGAAACATCCCAGCTTACAGACCACAGCCTGGGAAATGCACGGCCTGGGGTGAGGATACGGAAGCCCTTGAACTCGGTACGCGTCTCTCCCAGGTGGGCTCCCAGCTTTTCCTCTAGCTGCACACAACATGGCCAGAGGGGCTTCCATAGTGCGAAACCCTTGGACTCCACTACTTCCTGCTCCTCTGGCTCCATCCTGGACACACTCAACTCCTAACCCCTCAGCATCGTCTTCCTTTTCCCACACGTGCCTAAGTCTTTGGATCTGTACTCGGATTATTCACTTGTTATCACCCCTGCCACCAGGACCGGGTGCAGAGTGTGCCGGGAATATGAAGATGGAGGACAAGGAAAAGGACAGCCCTGTGCTCTTGGGACTGAGCACCAAGCCAGGAAGAAGGTGGTCCAGGACTAATTACCAAAGCACTTCCGTCCTTGTGGGGTGGGGAGTGCTATGCAGGGCCTTAGCTCGCTCAGGATTTATAGGAAGTCTACTAGTGCCCGGCTGAGGACACAATGAGGATGGAAGGAGGGTCCCTTCCCCCACCCTCACATTCACAGAAAGGGACTGCTGAGGCAAAGCCGAGGCTGAAGCTGGCACCGGAAGGGTGTGAGAGGTGATGAGAGCCGCTCCTGCCTCCTCCCAACTCCAGGGGCAGAACTGGGGCACGGCTCCAAAAATATGGGTTCAGCACCCACCTGTTGCCATTCCCCGGATTGGGACTACTCCACACCCCCCTGGGACTGTCCTAAGGTATCAGCCCACGTGGCCACCATCCCCGGTCCCTGACAATGGGTCCGACACTGAAACGCCACCCATCTGGCTCCGCTTTGGCCCAGCATAGCCACGTAGGGTCAGCACTCACCAATCAGCACTGGCCGGTGTACCCAAGCAGTTCTCTTTAGCTTTCTGACAGTTCTGGTCCTGAGTGGATGGGCTTCCTCTCCTACTGCCTTCTCCCCAGGGGAACGTACTGCTGACTCCCCTCTGCCTTGGCAAACTACCACAAACATGAGGCCAAGAGTTCATTCATATTTTGCCTCTCACGGCCTTGATGAACCCAAACCCCTTACGGGACATCCTGGTTTGGCCTCTTTATCAAGCTGGCAGATTAAACTGCTGGGCTGCATGAGCCTGGAGGCAATGTCTGTCTGCAATGCCAAGACACCAGAGAGGGGAGGCAGAGCTGGAGGACAGGTCCTGTCTGTCACTGTTTTCTCTTTCCAAATCTCACTGGCCAGGACTGGCTGGGCGCAGTGAGCTAGGAAGTGTTCTGAGCTGCAGGGCCATGTGGTTCCCCTTCCAGTTCCCCCGATGGTTTTCTGCAAAGCACCATGGCCTCTTGTGTCCCCCTGTGCAGGGAGCCACCCCCAGCCCTCTCCCTAGGGTCAGGGCAGAGTTCTCACTGCCATACTTTTGGAAGCCATTAGTGAAGTCCAGAGTTGGTGCTCAGGGAAGAGACCTGGGAGGGGCGGGGCAGCGTGGCCAGGAGCCGCTGTGATCACACAGGGGACACTCAGGCCAGCGCTAGCACCTGCCACTGCACCATGGCAGAATTGCTGCAGGGAAACGGGCTGCAGCTGGCAGTGAGCTCAAAGGCACCCAGGTCCATCTTAGGCTGGGCTGAGGGACCCTAATTCCCATTCCCAGGAGGTGGGTATCCCCCTGATTCCGATAACCACTTCTTCCTGTGGCTTTCTGTGGCCCCAATTCTGTTGGTTTTTGCAGTGCTGGGATGGAACCCAGGCCTCCCGCCTGCTAGGCCAATGCTCTGCACTGAGCTCCAGCCCCGATCCAGGGCCCCCAAGGCTTGGTAGCCTTTCCCATCCTGCTTCGTGACAACTGCAGGCTGTGTAGACAGTGAGAGGATTTGGGTCTGGTGTCAGGAAGAATTGCTTTTAGTTGTCTATGGAATATAGCCATAGTTTAGAAATAAAGTTGAAACAATTAGAGGAACCATGAGATGCCTTTAATTAATACACCCCTATGGTGGGCTGAGCACCCTTGTCCAAAATGCTTGGGACACGGGATTCCAGATTTCGGAACTTCTGCACTGACGTCACCAGTTGAGCATGGACAGTCTGCAAATCTGAAATACAAAGTGCGCCAGACTCCTAAGCTTTTCCAGCACTGGTTTGATGCTTCAAAATTTCGTGTTTGAAGTAATTTCCATGTCTCTTTCCCAAATGTAGCCTTTCACAATGCCTCCTCAAGGGCATCTAATAACAGTGGTGTTAATTTATGGTGGGTATTTTTTTTTTTTTTTTTTTTTTTTTTTTTTTCTCCAGTACCGGGAACCGAACTCACAACCTTGCACTTGCCAGGCAGGCGCTTTTGCCGCTGAACTAAATCCCCAGCCCCTGTGGTGGGTATGAATTCATGACCTGTTTTGCTTTGCTTCTATCTCGTCTTCGTCATGATTGTTTTGAATCCCAGGATACTGTTCAATGGAGAGATAGATCCTGTTTCTCTCGCTTGGTCCTTAGCTTTCACATTTCTTAGCAGCCAATCTTTGCCCTGGTGAGTAGCACTACAAGGGATGTCTTTGTTCAAGACCTGCGGCACAGCCCTGGGCAAAGGCCTGGGTCCACCAGCAGGTGGCTGGCCCTGCTGCAGCTGGCCGGCATCCTGGTGTCTTCCAGGCACTGAGTTGGGCTGACTGCACATCGGTCAGGCACTGTGTCATGTGGTACACAGGACTATTTGCAAAGGTCCACGTTTCCACAGAGCCAAGTTTAGCAGGAAAGGGACATTCATAGTAAAGACAATGAGACATTTGTGGGCATAGAAAAGGGTCTACAGCAGGCCTCAGGAAGGCCTACACTTTAGGTGCATTTAGCAAAGTCACCAGAACCCCATCCAATGCTCACCTCCACCCACATGTATTTCATCCTCTCTCCACATCCCTGAATACACTTGTTAGCCACCTTCCTGTCACGAGGGCAAAATACCCGACACCCACAACTTAAAGGAGGAGAGTTTTACCTTGGCTCACGCTTCAGAGCGTTCAGTCCCGGGTCACCTCACTCCAAGGCGGAGCAGTGTGGCAGAGGGGCTGGGCACAGCACAGGGTTCAATCCATTGCAGACCGGAAGCACAGAGGAGCAGGAGGATCCAGGGGCAAGAACCCACCCTTCCAGGTGACCCGCTAGTGACGTGCCTCTCCCGACCAATCCCGACCCCAAATTCACGCTCTTTTAGATCTAAGCCATAACAGTGTGGTGGGTAGAAGGTAGCCCTGCTCAGTGCAGGGGTTCAAGTCACCCTTCATGAGGCATTCCCCGACCTCTGCCTCTTGCCCTCTACTGAAAGTGCCAACACCTTTGGTTCCAACAGCCTTTCCGTCCAGCTTTAGTAGCCTGGCTCCACAACACACCCTAGAGCCAGCCTCCCTCCCTGCCTCCCTTCTTTCCTGTAAACATTTCTTGAAGTCATCTACCCAGCATCAGAGATTAGCGCCAACACTCCAGTAGTAGGACACAAAAATGTGCAAACTAACAGATGAGACTCATGTTCTAGCCCGTGATGGTTGTCCCCTTGATGGCTGGCTCTAGTCCCCTGGGTGGAGACACGGAGGGGCCCCATCCTCCTTTACACTGACTTCGTGGTGATCTCATCATCTTAAAGCTTTAAAAACCACCTTTGTGCTGATACCAGTCGCATCTCAGTCCTGTGCCTCTCCCAGAAATCCCAACTTTCCATGTCCAATGGGAGCTCTTCATTCCAAGCCCACCCTCTCCCTGCCCAAAACCCGCAACCTGTTCCTCCTTCAGCCTCTGTCTCAGGCACATGGCAGCTCGGTCCTCGTAGTTGCTCAAGAACAACTTTGAGGTCATCCTTGACCACTGTCCTTTTCACACAGCTACAGATTATTTTGTTCTACTCCAAAGCACATCCTGAGTTCAGCCACTTCTTTCCATGGACTTTCCACAGACTGGCTACTGCTGTGGCCTCCAAGCCGCCATCACCTCTTATTTGGATTCTTCCAGAAGCCTGGTTTTCTGGCTCCGACACTTGCTTCCCTGCAACCAATTCTGGACACAGCTGCCTGAGGGGTCTTGTTACCACTAGAGTCAGTTGCTGCCACTCCCTCGCTCCAAGGCCCTCCAGTCTCAGAGTCAAAGCTGAAGTGCACCAAGCCGACCCCGTGGCCCAACATGACTTGCTGCTTTACTTCCTATCCTCTAGCCTTACTGGCCTCCTGGCCATTTCTTAAAGTGTCAAGCACAGGCCCGCCCCAAATCCTCTGCCCTTGCTCCTCCCTCAAAGTAAAAATTCCCTCACCAGTGTGCCTGGTCTGCCTCACTTCCTGCACCACCTGCACTCTGGGATTGCCTCTTGGGTGGGGCCTCCTGCATCTCCCATTCCCCCACCCCCAACAGCAGAGTTGTTTTCCTGGTCACTGGCCACAGTCCACCATATACAAGTATTGGTTTGCTTTCCATGCTCTCCCCAGTGGAAGGCAAATTTCATATAGCCAGAGGTGTTGTCTACCTTTGACCAGAGATGTCACTGCTTTACCTGCAGGGTCAAGAACCCCAAAGGTACAACAGAGTAAGGCGGTGACAGAGATTCAGAATTCTGGTTCTCAGGCCTTACTCATCCATGAAATCCTTTATTTAAGTGAGACAGGCGTGTTGGAGGAGCAGGGGAGAGGTAGGGATCTGGAGGCCCATTCAATGTCTCCCCTCCCTGAGGATGTCCTCAGCATACTTGAGCCAGCCCCACAGATGTCTGCAGAGCACAACTCCAAGACCAGTGATGGGGAGCCGAATTTCAGCTCGTTAGTGCGCTTGATGGCTGGAGGTTGTTTCCCCCTGCAGTCATCATTTTGGACACATGCATGGCTTCTTTTAACGTGTTCTCTAATTAAATATCTTTCCTGAGAAACAGCTGACTACTCTGAGAAAACAGGGTTTGCCTGTGATCCACTTCACCATGCTGATTCTGAAACACCATGTAGGCATCGCTAAACCAGAACTGAGGAGAAGCTTTCGTATTCCGCAAATTGGTGACAGGTGAAGAAAAGGAAACCAAGGCACTCGTTTCCCAACAAGCACTCCTGAAGCAGCTGTCTTGTGCCTGGCTCTTGCAGGCACTGAGAGCCCCTTGAGAGCCAGACGGAGAGAGCCCAGAGAACCCAAGAGAGCCCGTCCCATGCAGCTCACATTTCAGAGGCCTAGAGGGGAAAACACAACAGGAGTAAAGCAGGTGTTTATTTTCTGGTGGTGTTCAATACTTCAAAGAAAATACATGCAGACTCTTTCTTAGCAAATGACTAGAAGTTTTTCATGTAACCATAGACCTATCCACCAATCAGTTGTCTGAAGAATCAATCCAGCTGGTTTTCGTATCTCAAGTTTAAACTATGCAATTTAGTGTTCAGAATGATTTCCAGAGGAGATGAAATATTAAATTATATCTCTAGTACTCATTTTTAAGAAGGTGAGAAAATAATAAGGAAAAGGGCAAGAGGAAAGAAGGAAAGAAAACTGTGTTCTAGGAAATTTCTTACAAGGTGGACAAAATCCAAGTAACCAAAGCATGGTACTGCCAAAGAAATTTTAGCCAGTCAAGGATTCCTGGTACTAATTAAAGCTGTGTCTTATTGTTTTGATTATTTAGATAGAAAATTTAGGAAATAGTGCTTACATTTACTTTCCTTCATATAAAAAATATCTTCTTTCTTCGAGAAAATTCTGGAGTGGTTTTGTAAGTAATGTCTTGATTTGCAGAATATTTCATTCCGTGATCTACTTCCTTTTGGGTTTAGAGATGACATCCTCATCATCTGTGGTCTTTATATAATGCAGAAGGAAGGTGTCTTCCAAACTTGCACATTTTGGGAGCTGGGGGAGTAGCTCAGCTGTACAGCGCATGCTCGGCATTTGTAAGGCGCTGCATTCCATTCCTCGCATCAAGAAAGAAAAAATTGCACATTTGCAAAAATTACGATACGTGGTAGATTAGAGAGCATTTCAGTTTAATTCAAATTGATTCGCATTATCACAACTGACTTCCACCCTGGCCTAATCCAACTGCTCTGGTTTTCTTGGACTGGCGCATAAGAGGCAGGTGCGTCTCAGAGCAAATCCCATTGCACTGGTGGTGGCACCAGCTGGCAGGTTCACAGGGCTTGGCCAGAGCAGAGGAGCTCTGGAATGTTCCTGGGTGTGGTGCACGGGTCTAGGCAGGTGTCAGGTCAGAACGGTGTGATCCGTAGGGTCTGGAATTTTACAGTGCAGTGCGAGCAGCGCTGGCACCTTCTGTCCTCCAGCACCACTCTCACATGGTGATTGTTAACTTCTGAATGTTCATTAGGTGCTGCTTGTCCCACTTATTAGTTCATGTGATGGCCTTGTTGCATGTGTGCCTATGTTGTCCCCATTCCCACTGGCGGAAGCTGAGGCTTGGTGGTTGATTGTGAGGAACTGCACACACATCGGTGGGAGTTAGGACTGCGACAGAGGGGTCAGCTCCACGTCCATCTCAGGGTATGTCGGCGTGGCTCATGATTTTGTTAAAAAATGAAAAAACAATGCATTGTTAAAACCCATAGGCACTTCCCAAACCAGGAGTGGTCTTCAAAAGAAGACCACCCACTTGCAGCAATCAGAACATTTCTTTTTTTTGGTCTTGTTTTTGCATGGTTTCTCTTGTATGAGAGACACAAAATATAAAGAGGAAAATAAAAGATAGATAATAGGAAACAGGGAGCTGGATCTTTTGCCAAAGGGAAGAGGCCAAAGGATGGAGGGAGGAGGAGAAATGGAGAGGGAAGGGGATGGAAAAAGAATGAAGATGTTATGTGCACATGCCAGCTCCCCAAGAGGAATGTAATCATTATGTCCTGCAAAAACGTACTTAAACATAAAAACTGGGGGGACGCAATCGGAACATTTCTATCCAGTGCAGCTTAATGCAAATGAGCACCTCAGCAGAGCACGATGGCACCCATCTGTGATCCCAGCCACTTGGGAGGATGAGGCAGGAAGATCACAAGCTCAAGCCCAGTCAGGGCAACATAGTGAAATCCTGTTTTAAAAAACAAAAGGGGTGTAGTTAGTTCAATGGTAGAGTGCTTGCTTACCATGTGTGAGGGCCAGGGTTCTTATCCTCAGTACCTCAAAAAAAAAAAAAAAAATAGAAGGGAGAGTAAGGTAAACTATAACAGAGATTCAACATAGCTGAACAGAGGAGGAGACATGTTGGAGTTACTCAGAGAAAATCCACTAAAAACACAGGTAACTGGAAGAAAGAGAGGGATATACAACCTGATGCCAAAATCAATCTGAAATAAGAGACTTGTAGGTCAAACAAAACATAGGCTAGGACTTTATAAAACACTGAAGCAGCCCACAGGGACCTTCACCTGAGTGCAGAGCTGGAACACTGATGGACTTAAACAGTGAATCAAAATGCAACCTCAGACCTCCATCCCACCCAGGAGAAGTCAGGGGACAATGAGACAGAACTCAGAAGCCTCCCACCTGAATTTTCTAAAATGGGAGCAGCAGAAGGAAAACAACCCAGATGAATGAGGTTATAGAGAAAATCAGATCAGAAATAATCTATCAGGTAAAAAAGAGAGGAAAATCAAAATGAAGAACTTTCTCAGTGAATCTAGAGTAGACAAAGATGTTTTTAAAAAATAGAAGAGCTTAGGTAAATGACAGAAATTCTGAATGCCCGACATAGGAAAGAAATGGAATCCATGAAACAGGCTAAAACAGATATCCAGGAGATTAAAACTTCCACTGAAAGTACAAGCAGCTGAATGAATGAAGATGAGGTCACAAAATCAGATCTAGAGGACAGGATTACAGTTAGTGATCACAAAAATGCACATAAGAAAGATTTCTTAAACATAGCAAAGGACTATGAAAAATCAACCCAACAGCTGCAACAAAATAAGGTTGATCAGAGTGGATAAAAGAGCAGGAGACATCACAAATGACATAAGAAAAACCTGTACACAGAAGTAATGGCAGAAAACTTCCCAAGCATGGAAAAACAAATTGACATACAGGTAAGTGAGACATGTAGAACTTCAATTAACCATGCACAAAATAAATCTACAACGAGGCATATAATAATCAAGATTCCAGAAATTCAGCACAAGAGTAGAATGTTAAGAGCTGTTAGAGGAAGAAATAAATCACCTATAAAGGAAAACTCATAAGAATCACAGAGGATTTCTCAACACAAATCTTTAAGACAAGGAGAGCATTGACTGAAGTTTTTTAAGTACTGAAAAAAAAATCAAACTCCAACCCAGATTGATGTACTCTACAAAACAATCTTGCAAAATCAGTGGAGAAATGAGATACTTCTATGACAAAGAAGAGCTGAAGAAATTCATGACCACAAAACCAGCTCTCCAAAATGTTCTGAAGGATATTTTAGAAAGAGACAAAAATACTACACTCCTAAGAACACCAGTACAAGAAATCTACCAGGCCAGACAAGCAATTAAACAGAGGGGAAAGATAGGAAACCAAAAACAGGAAAATAATATGACAAGGATAAGCCAATACATATCAGTTATAACTATCAATGTTAATAGTCTCAATTTACCAATCAAAAGAAACAGACTGGCAGAAAGGATCAAGAAACAAAACAAATACATATAAGAAATAAATACATATGTATAAATACATATAAGAAATACACTAAACTCAAAAAGAAATTCATAAAAAGTCAAAGGATGGAAATAATATTCCATGTGGCAGGAAAACACTAGAAATCTGGGGTAGCTATTCTATTTGTAGAGAAAGTCAATTTCAAGCCAAGAGAGATACAGAAGGTCATACGTACTAGTAAAGGGAGCAATGAGGAAGAGATAACAATTATAAATATATATGCACCAAATACTAGCATGCCCACTATCACCACTCTTATTCAGTATAGTTCTGGAAACTTTGGCTAAAGCAATTAGACAAGAGAAAGAAGTAAAAGGAATAAAGATAGGAAAAGAAGAAATTAAATTATCATTATTGATAGATGACATGATACTCTACATAGAAGAAAACAAAACTCCACCAAAAGACTTCTAGGTTTAATAACCATATTCAGTACCATAGCTGGATACAAAGGCAACACTCAAATATCAATAGCATTCCTGTATACAAGCAACAAATTCACTGGGAGAAAAATTAGGGAAACCACACCCTTCACAATAGCATCCAAAAAAATGAAATACTTAGGAATCAATCTAACAAAGGAGGTAAAAGATCTTTATATTGAAACCTACAGTACTCTGAAAAAGGAGACTGAAGAAAATATCAGAAAATGGGCTAAACTTTAAAATAGTAGTAACAGAGCAACAGTGAGTAGACAGTGCTGGTAAAACCAGTACCACTCACCTAGTGATCACTTGTGGTGGGCTGGCTGTGTGCTAGGCATGAAGGCCTCGTGCTAAGTGGGGTACATGGATTATCCTTTTCTAACCTTGTGGCACCCTTGCTGCTGTATTACAGATGTTAAGATTAGGGAGCCCAGATTTAAGCCCTACAAGACAGACATTTGACCTTCACACATCCGACCTCAGAGTTCGGTCCTTAACCATTAAACTCCAAGGGCAATGCCAGCTAAGCGTCATGGGCAGGTGAGATTCACTGAACCTGCTGAGTCAGAAACAGAAGGATCAGGGTCTGCTAAGAGCAAGGTCGGGGAAGGCCCAGCAGTGTAGGGGGTTTCATGCACCATGGTTTCACTCTGTCCCTCCACAAGTACCTCTTGCACTCTCCGTATTTATTCAGCTAAGCCAGTTCCATGCAGGAATTCTTTAATTCATTCAGCAAACATTTACTGAGCTCTGCATCCCAAGGACAGATAGGTAAGTCTCTGTCCCCAAAGCTCCAGCCAGGCAGGAAGTTTTGTTGACAAATCTGGAAGAAATAATAACCTCAACAAGTGCACCAAAGCCCACATGCCTGGGGCTCGGTTTGAGACTTCCTTCTTCCAGTGCCAGTGGTGGGCGAGGGCACTGCCCATGCCCCAGTGGGAGGAGACTGGCTCCAGACCACTGTGATGTGCGTTGCCAAGCCATGCCAGGCCATGGGGGATGCCCTCTGCCACCTCCTGTGAGGGGGGGTATGCAAAGGTAGACCAGGTGTTAGGAGAGGAAGTAGAGACCAAGACTCTTGCAGACAAGGACTTGGGGGCTTAGGGCCAGCTGGCAGGGACAGCACCCACAGTACTGATGGACTTCAGGGAGACACGCCTGGTACAGTGTGTTGGTCCAGGAGGGCTCCCTGGAGGAGGTAGCTGAAGGCTGGGAAAGGGTAGAGTCCCAGGACCCTGCTGCATAACACGGGGCTGTCAGTTGTTGTCAGTGCAATGCCTGGCCACATGCTAATCCTTTTCCCCAAAAATCTTCAGCAAAGTCTGATACGCTGGTGTCACCTGGGGAAGGAGAAAGAGCAGCTCTGAGGACCCAGGGGTCAACAGCAGAGCTGGGTGCAGAGCGACCATGGGACCTGCAGCCCTACAGGGTCTCAGGAGCCTTCCAGAGGATAGTGCCCCAGGCTGCTTCTGACAGACGCAGCGGTGTGGTGAGGGTCGGAGCCTGGGCTGCCTGGCGTGGCATTACCCAGTGTCCCCGAAGGAGCCAGAGCGGAGCGTGGGGAATTTGGTTCAGTAAATACTCATGAGGTCTCAAGTCCATGTGCAGCACCCTCAGTCACAGCTAAGGAGCAGAGAGAAATACAGACCCAGAGGGATGAGTGACACAGGAAGTGGGTGGGGCCCCCAACTCCAGGGCCCACCTGTGGGGGGCAGTGCAGCAGAGAGAGGCTGCAGGAGCCTAGCCCCAGGGACACAGGTCAGGAAGCTAAGGCGCAGGAAGTGGACAGCTAGAGAAGGCTGTGAGGGGAGCCCACGGAACCCTGCAGCCACCGTAGGCTCAGGGAGCGCAGCAGTGGGAAAAGACCAGGTGGAGGGGTGCGTGGCCCTGGAGCTGGCTTATCCCTCCCGAGCCCCGGCTTCCCAGACTCCTTCCTGATTGCATTTGCACAGGTTCTGCTGAAATGAGGATATATGGACCTCTGTCTAATTTAGAAGACTTTGCCCCACAATTATGTTCTTATTTTTTACCGTCTAGTTGCCGAGGGCCTTCTTTGATGAGGGTACCCTGATCACCCCAGTTATTGCTGATTTTGAATGCCTTCCTGGCAAAAGACAAGCTGGGCAGCTCCCCATGGCTCCCCAGGGTTGTAGCTATGTTACCGTGTGACTTACATTGCATTGCTTTCCTGAGCTTCCTTTCCAGTTGCCCTGTGGGACCTTGATGTCTGGGAACTGGGGTGCACAGGGAGGGGGAGGCACCTTGCGGAGTAGTCGGTGACACAGACATGCATTTTGGAGGGCGAGGGTAGCATCTGGAAGTGGGCTGGCGGCAGGAGCTGGAGCCGCAGCCTCGGGAAGAGGGGCACCGGCCAGGGCAGTGATCGCAAGGACAGGATGGCAGCCCCTGTCTGTTCTCCTCGGCTCCAACACACTGATGCTAAGACGTTACAGTGTCCAGCCCAGCAATCACCCACACACGCTTGTGAGCTGGGAAAACCAGACTTGACTGGATATTCTGAAACACATCAGTGTGAGAAACACCTGCCACACCATCCTGAACAGCTGCAACTCTCCTGTCCCCAGATCAGACCCTGTCAGTGAACCTAGTTTCTTCTAGGTTGATGTGATGTTTGTTATTGGCCTTCGCTGCAGAAATTAGAGGTAAAAGCTGGGCAGCCTGACGCACACCTGTGATCTTAGCTACTCTGAATCCTGAGGCAGGACCATCACAAGTTTGAGTGTAGCTTGGGAAACTCGTCTCAAAATAAAAAGGGTTGGCAATGCAGCTCAGCAGTACAGCACCATATGGTTCAATCCCCAGCACCACACAGATACACACAAACGACAGGCAGAAAGACAAATGAGTGGATAAACATCTGGGATGGAGGTTGAAAAGAACACCTTCACTAAAGCACTTCTCAGGCACTGTTCTCAGTGCTTGCTGGCTTCTGCCATGGCCAAAGACCCGGGTCTAGAGAGCTCCTACCCCTCCAGCCTGGCCCACGTGTGAATGCAGATGCACGCCACACACATGAAGTGTGCCTTAGTTACTGTCTCGTTGCTGGAGCACCCACAAGTTAAAGGAGGGAAGTTTATTTTGTCTCACAGTTTGTAGAGGTTTCAGTCCATAGTCAGTTGGTTCCAAGGCCGGGTGGCAGGCAGAGGGGTGTCACAGAGGAGAAACTGTCCATGGCAGTGCAGACAGGAAGCAGCACAGCAGCTTCCTTCCTTTTTATCCCATCCAGTGCTCAAGCCTATTGGTTGGTGTCACTCACACCCAAAATGGGTCTTCCTGCCTCAGTAAGTCCATCGCCCATATCCAGAACCACCTGAAAGCAATCAGTGGGCCAAACCAATATCACACACCCATGGGTCAGTATGTCAGCCCCAAAAGCCCTCCAAGGAGTGCACGAGACCTGGGGGGATGTCTAGATATGAGCCATAACAGGTGTCCAGAACAGCAGGTGCAGCCAGGCTCGCTCATGAATATAGGGTCAGAGGCTTGCTGCTGCAAACCGTGAGTTCAGGGATGTCTGTGATACCACAGCATGTGACCATCACCCCTTGACTGAGCCGGTTAACTGTGCCGGAAGGCAATTGGGAGAGGTCGCCTCCTCTGGTTCAAAGCACCCCCAAATAAAGAATCTAAGTTAAAAACAATGAGTATATTACGCAAAATGCAGCATTCCAAAAGTCCCAGCTACAACCTTGCCACCCTAGAGGGCTCTCAGCTCCCATGGGAATTCTGGGGCCCCCAGTGGGAGTACAGCTTTGCCTCTGGAAGTGGCACCACTGCATGGCAGTGGCAGGGGACGCTCCTTGTCTCCAGGCCCTGGTTTCCGGAGGCTCTGACCCTTCTACCCTTGCTCCCAGCTGTTCTGCTGTGGATGCACCCGGTCAGGGCCCACGATGCCACCTTCGTCTCCACCCGCCACCGTGGCCTCACTTGCCAGCCCTCTCTCTCCTCTCTTTCCTCTTTTCCTTTCCTCTCCCTATTCCTCCTCCCCCTTTCCTCCTCCTTACCCCCTCATGCCTCGTATTTCCTCTCCCATAGCCCTGCATTTCCTGGGGATGGTTCTGGATGGACCAAGTGGATACCTGGGCTCCACTCAGCGGGCCCCACAGCAGGCCCTGTGATTACTCAGGCTGCAAGCCACCCACTTTTTGGAAACGGTGTGGGTTAGTGACTTAAGGGAACACTGCAAGTTGGGCAAAAGCCCCACCCTGTCGTCCCTTGATCTGCACCACATTTCACACAGCGCAGAACACACTTATGGGACCCTCAGAAACCAGACTGATTGATAATTGCCAACTGATTGACTGATAGACCGGTGACCATGGCAGTGATGAACAAAGATCTCTTGGCATCCTCAGGACACACTGGACAAACAGTGTTGCTGGTTGATGAGATGGCCCTGCAGGCAGGCCTTTTTCCTTCTTCTCCCTCACCCCTCCTTTCTTCCTGCCCTTTAGCACTTCTGCTCTTCCCTCAGGGGCAAAGGGGACCTAAGAGCAAACAGTGACGGGAATCCTGAGACGCAAGCGCCTTGGCCTTAGCTCGACGCAGCCGGGTGGCCTGGCCATGGGGGGCGGGGGGTTCTCAGGCTCTGCTTTTCACAGCCTGCACTCCCCAAGCCTGCGGGATCTGCAGCCAGGGGTGAGAGGCCGGAGCCGGGCAGGTGTCCGGGTCAGCCCAGAGCCGGACGCTTCCTAGCAGCAGGTGCAGGTGGAGCTTTCGGCTGCAGCACAGGACAAGGGGACGCCTGGGGTCACGTGAGGCGCAGTGGGGGTTTGCAGAGAGCTGGCAGGACTCTGCCCTCTCAGGAGACCCCGGGCTCCCCTGACCCTGTCTCCTCCATCTCAGGGCTGCCACTGGCTCCCATCCCTGCAGGCCCAGCTGTTTGCTGAGCTCTCTGCACCCAGGCTGAGGGTCCACACGGGTGCTGGTCCAGAGACCTTGGGACCCCACCAGCCCCATCTGGGAAGGCTCCACAGGCAGCTGGTGGTTACCCCCAGCGGGCGCCCTGGGCTTATGACACTACACTCTGTGTCATCGCTCTGGATATCTCAGGCTGCGGCCCCTTGGTGATGGCACCATGTCTTACTACTCACCTGCGGGTTCCTGGTGCCTAACCCTAGCTCAGCAGGCAGGAGGAGCGGTGGGTGGGTGGGTGAGAGCCTGTGTGGGCAGATCCTGGCGTCCTCAGCGCCACCGCTGCCTCTAATGAGAATGAGCTGTCTGGTGATGTTTGTTTTCCCAGGGGACAGGGATGGACGGACAGAAGGCAGCAGATAACGTGGAGGTTGGGGGCTCCAGGAGAGCTGGAGACAGATGCACAAGTCCTTAACATGCATGCAAATCACACAAGAGATGAAGGTGCACAGGAGGCAGGAGACACTCTGTCTACTTACGGGATAGATTGAGATCCCAGCACTGGGGAAGCAGAGGCAGGAGGATCTCCTAGCCTACACAGGCAGGAAAAGAGGAAGCAGCAAAGGAGACCAAAGGCATGGGAAGCAAGAATAGAACTCAGAGGAGGAGACAGGCTCACCGCATCAAGGGCAAGGATGAGGTCGGAGGTCTACCACCCTGCGGTCAGCCTCTCGAACTGAGAGGCCCACTGAGCTCCGCACTGCTCCTCGGGCTCAACTCGCTGATGGAATGGTGTTCCCAGGAGGCCAGGCAGACCTGATCTCTGCACACCCAAGCTTCACTGCCTCGCCCGCACTGGAGCCAGCTGCGCCCCTGGGGGCAAAGAGGCATTGGTTTGGAGGCGTTAGGGCTGGGCGGTCCAGGCCCAGTGACCCTGGGGTAACACAGCTGATGCTGAACAGAGTCTCGGTCACCAGCAGAATCCACATCAGGGTCCCACTGACCACCGTGTCCAGAAGCCCTGGCCACAGGGACACTCAGTAGGGCCTCCAGGAATGCAGTCTGCAGTTCCCGAAGAGCCAGGGGACCAGCAACTCCGGAGCTGGAGCAGAGGAGCAGAGTCCACGGCCAGAGAGGAGACTCCAGAGGATGGGGGTGACGCCCAGGCGTGCAGACACAGGACAAGGACAGGACGGGACAGCTCAGTGGGGGTCCTGGGTCCCTCGCCAGCACCACCATTAAAGGAGCAAACAGCGAAAACACAGAAACAGCACAGGAAAAGGGGTGACGGGGGTGGGGGGGCGACCGGGCAGCCAGGCAGCAGCAGAGAGCGGCCTTGTGCTGCTCCTGGGACAGCAGACCAGAGGCAGAGGGCAGAGGACGCCAGGCCAGCCGGGCCGGGAGTGGGCTCGCGCTGGCGGCCGGGTCGGGAGGGAGCAGAGGCGGCGGTTCTGAGCACGCGCAGCCTCTCCCCAGGGAAGGAAGAGCCACTTTCAGCCTGGTGCCGTTTCAGGGCGCAGCCCGAGGGTGAAACCGGACCTGCTGGCCTCCTCAATGCCAGTTTTTGACTGAGAGCAGGCCAAGCTCCTGGGCCAGGCAGCCCAGATTCCCGCCTGCACAAAGCAGCCAGTCAGACCGTCCCGCCGGGCCACCTGCGCTGCCTCGCTGCAGAGCTCAGAAATGGCGTCTCCACTACCCGAGCTCAGAGTCCCCGGACGCTGTATCTCCTCCCAGCCGAGGCCGACCCCGCTGTGCGCCCTGAGCTGCGGTCCCCCTCTCCGTCCACACTGCCAGGCCCAGGGAGCCAGAGATGCTGAGCTCTGGGTGTCAAAGGCTTGGGCACTTTGGGTGAAAAGAGTGAGTGAGAGAAGATGGAATAGGGCACAGAGCCGGCCCTGAGTGCCCGGGAGACTCCAAGGAAGACTTCATCTCCAAAATACAAACCCAGACACAAAAACCACACTTTCTTGCAGCTCTGTGGCCACCGTAAAGGCTGGACACTCTGATTACAGAGTGAAGAGCCTTTGCTGGCCTCCTGCAGTGGTTGCTCTTTCATTTCCTAGCTGTTCCATTAAGCTCCAAACAGTGTCTTTGTGCCTGTAAAATGGGTTGCCTCTGTCCGCAAGTCCCACGCAGCTTTGGTGAAATAAACTGGAAGTACTGATCTGATACTTAGAGGACCTCTGCACATCTGGAGAAGCCTGCGGACAGATGTGAATGCCTCTGTCCCAGACTAGGACTTTGGCACCTCATCAGGGAGACTCTGGCACTGGGACCCCGGCTCTGCTGTCCACCTGCTGGTCAAACTGAGGCGGTTTTGCTTGGCCTCCTCGTCCTTGGGCTCGGGTTGAATTTACCCCGACAGTCGTCATGACGACCCAGGAAGTGATGATGTAACACACTCAGTGTAAGGGTGAAGAAACCCACTTCCCCAGCAGTCCCTGCTGTGTGCCTTATGCAAGACAGGTGAGCCCCCCACGCTGGCCTGTGCTCCAGTCACCCCACACCGGCACTCCCTCTTACATTATGCACCCGAGAAGAAACAAGAGACACAGGCCTGAGGTTGCTCTTTGTAAGATTAATAGAAATAGAAAAAAAGCCTGAAAAGTTAAATATAAAGTGCATTTGTTAGAAACCAAATGGGCTATTTTGCAACTGCTGAAAATTGTTAGGAAGAAGGGCTGGATTTTGAAGAATGAAGTTGCACAATTTATGTAACCCAATCTCAAGAGGAATTAAGACCATAGAGCGTTAACATAATGCTAGGCACGGAGACTGGTGAACTAAAACAGGTGGTCCAGAAAGGAATCTTTACATTTATGGCCAACTGGTTCTTGACAAAAGTACCAAGGGAAAAGGCCAGTCTTTCCAGCGACAGGCAGTGAGACAGGTGGATTAGATTTTACACGAGCCAGACACAGCATGAACTCAGATGGGCCCCAGACCGAAAGATCTTCGAGTGAAACAGCAAGGCACAGAGAGAAACCCGTGGATCCTTATATATGTCACCAAGAATGCAACCCATAAAGGAAAATAAACTGGGCTAGTCAAAATTAAGTTTTCAGGAGAGTATGCCATTGCGTGCCTGTAATCCCAGCCCTCTGGAAGGCTGAGGCAGGAGGCTCAAAAGCTCAAGTCTCACGTGGGAAGTTTAGGAATTTGGTAAGACCCTGTCTCAAAATTAAAAATTAAAAAAAAAAATTGTTGTTATATAGCTCAGTGCTAAGGTTCAATTCTCGGTACCAGAATTTTAAAAAAAACAAAACTTTTCTTCTTCCAAAAGTGCCAGTAGAGCTGGGGGCATCACTCAGTGGTAGCCCACTTGCTTAGGCACAACACCCTGAGTTTGAGGGAGGAAGGAAGGAAGGAAAGAAGGAAAGAAGGAAAGAAGGAAAGAAGGAAGGAAGGAAGGGAGGGAGGGAGAAAGGAAGGAAGGGAGGAAGGGAGGAAGGAAGGGAGGAAGGAAGGGAGGAAGGAAGGGAGGAAGGAAGGGAGGAAGGGAGGAAGGGAGGAAGGGAGGAAGGGAGAAAGGAAGGGAGGAAGGGAGGAAGGGAGGAAAAAAGGAAGGAAGGAAGGAAGGGAGGAAGGGAGGAAGGAAGGGAGGAAGGGAGGAAGGAAGGAAGGAAGGGAGGAAGGAAGGGAGGGAGGGAGGAAGGAAGGAAAGGAGGGAGGAAGGAAGGAAGGGAGGGAGGGAGGGAGGGAGGGAGGAAGGAAGGGAGGAAGGCAGGAAGGGAGGAAGGAAGGGAGGAAGGGAGGAAGGGAGGAAGGGAGGGAGGGAGGGAGGAAGGGAGGAAGGCAGGAAGGGAGGAAGGA
>NW_004955417.1:26356500-26392942 GCF_000276665.1 Chinchilla lanigera
GAAGGGAGGAAGGAAGGGAGGAAGGGAGGAAGGAAGGGAGGAAGGGAGGAAGGAAGGGAGGAAGGAAGGGAGGAAGGAAGGAAGGAAGGGAGGAAAGAAGGAAGGAAGGGAGGAAAAAAGGAAGGAAACGAGGAAACAAGGAAGGAAGGGAGGGAGGGAGGAAGGGAGGGGGGAAAGAAGGAAGGAAGGGAGGGAGGGAGGAAGGAAACAAGGAAGGAAGAGGAGGGGAAGGAAGAAGAGTCACAGAGTAATAGAAAACTCTTAAAAATCATATATCTGATAAAGAACTTACAGACTAGGAGCTGGTACCCGCTTCTGGAGGATGCAAATGGGAATTTCTCTCTCTGTGCTCTCCCTAAGTTACCAGGCAGTGGAATCAGTAAATGTTCAGGCCACAGGGTATCCAGCACTGGGCTTTGCTGAGGTTTTACCTTTTCTTCCATCCTAAACAGGTGAGGTCCCAGGTTACTAACAGATGATTCCTAAATAACAAATCCCACAGAACGTCCTTTTGGAGAAACTATCCGTGAATGTGTGATCCCTTACCTAAAGAGCCCTGTCCCACCTTCTCTACCAAGCGCCCTTCTCAGCCTCTCAGCTTGTGCTCCTTGGCTTTGCTTTCCTTACTCCCACCCCCAGACTGTAAAGTATCCCCCTGGAATCAGGTGATGATGTAACAAATGGGAGTTTATTTCCTTACAGTGCTGGAGGCTGGAAGTCCAACACGGCATTGTAGCAGGACTGAAACCATTCTGTAGCCCCTCTGCCCTTCTCCTCGGTTTGTACACGGCCCCGTGTCACATCCACCTCCCTCGTTCCCATGCGTGTCCGAGCAGCCGTCCTTCCCTGCGTGTCTGGGTCCCAGTCTCATGTTACAAGGGAGTTAGGAATCCACCCACTGGGCCTGGTTTTATCTTAATTACCTCTTGAAGACTCTATCTCCGAATTTCCAAATACAGTGCTGTTATGAGGTATTGGAGTTGAGGACTTCCACCCGGGAACCAGGGTGCAAGAGCAGATGCAATTCATCCGCAGTGATGCTGGGAGGACGGTCACAGATGCCAGGCCTGGAGTGCTTACCGTGTCCTGAGCCCCTGACTTCCCCCCGCGTCATCACTGACTCTGTGGTTAGGATCAACGCCACTGCTGTGTTGGGTCTCAGGGAACCGTGAGGAGGCTGTGACTTATCCACGGGCGCAGAGGGGACAGGGAGTGGAGGTGGAACATGAGCCCAAGCTCTTCTGCTCACACCCGGAGCTGTGCTCTACACCATTGTGCCCCACCACAAGGCACAGAGCGGGTATGCGGCGCCCATGCGGAGGGAGAATAACCAAGTCAGTGAGTCACACGGCCGTGAGAGTCTTAGATTCAGCCGTGCTACAGACAAATCAATCCTCTGAAACTTAGAAAAAACTACATATGTGTTTGTGGATTTTTTTTTCTTTGTGTGTGTGTGTGTGTGTGTGTGTGTGTGTGTGTGTGATTGTTGTTTCCATTCTGGGGATTGAGTCCAGGCCCTTTGCTACATGAGCTACCATTCCCAGCTCTTGTTTTATGTTATTTTGAGAAACGCTCCAGCCAAATTCCTAAGATGCCTAGGCAGGACTCAAACGGGTGATCCTCCTGCCTCAGCCTCTCAGAGTGCTGGGATGACAGGTATGTATCTCCATGCTCAGCAAAAAAATTACACATACAAATGTTTAATGGATCAGTATCCTAAAAGTTAATGTTCTTCTTGTCTTCCAGGGCAGACAGATTAGGAAGGATTCTACCAAACTGAAAATCTAGAATTTTTGTTTAAAGAAACAGAAATTGAACTCATACAGCCAAAGAACTTCAGAGCTGGCAGAAGTTTCACAAATCAACTGATTCAAGTTTATTCTTTTATAAATAGGGAGCTGACGGCACAGCGAGATTAGCTAACTTTCCATTTATGAGCTGGGTAACACATTATTAATTAATGCTCTTGTTCTCATTAGCTCATCACTGCTGAGTCAAACTAGGTTTTTGTTTTGCGCAAGACCATTCGGAGCAGTTGGGACGCTGGGCGTGCGGGTGCCATAAGACAGAAGGTCTTGAATCGCAATTCCTTCAAAGCCACCCACCAATTCCTTTTTCTCGCTCGCTGTTTACCCTTTGAATTCATCCATAGCAGAGAAGGAGCTTACTGTCCTTAGCTGAGAAGAGGATTCCTGACCCTCACATGAGGGGTCGGTGGGTCCTGCACTGTTCTCAGGAAGACCAAGCCCTTATGGGTAGAGCCAGGGACTGGCTTGTTGTCATGGTCACGCCATTGTCTCTTGCCAGGGTGCAGGAAAATTACAGACAGAGAGAACTCAAGACCAGGATCAGTACAACTTCCTCAGACAAGGAAATGACATCATAGGATATGAGTGACAGTGGAGGACCAAGCAGGCAGTGATCAACAGGCTTGGGCCCCATGGCCCTGTTGTGCAGACGGACTGGGCAGACCTCATGTGTTCCCTCCTGCCCAGCCACCTCCCAGCCTCACATCGAACTTTCCAACATGTGGTCTGCACACTGCTCCTGGGCACAAGATATCCTTAGCTGGATTGTTTTCCTTTCGAGATAGAGTCTCACTATGTGGATCAGGCTGGCCTTGAACTTATGGCAATCCTCCTGCCTCAGCCTCTTTCCTGAGTGCTGGGATTATAGATATATGCCACCATGCCTGGCTTTTAGTTATATTTTTAAAACTAATATTTATCTTTAAAGTCAAATATTTATTTAAATTAATTTAAGAAAACATACCCCATCAAAGTTCTGAATTCACAGATAAAGCTGATTTGGGAGAAAGTAATACTTTTAAATAAAAAATATTCTATATAAGTTTTTAAAAAGTGAGTTGAGTTGACTTAAAATCAGTAAATATTATTCAGAGCCAGATACGGTGTCACATGCCTATAATCCTCGCACTTAGGAGGCTGAGGCAGGGAGATTGCTGTGGGTGCGAGGCTACCCTGGGCTACACTGTGAGTTCAAGTTCAGCTCGAACTACATACTGAGATCCTGTCTCAAAAAAACAAATATATAGACATATACATGTATATACATAGAATGATGAGTGGGGAAAAGCGGGAGGGGGTGGTACGCAGGTTGCTGACTCAAGGAAACCCTGATCAGGATGCTTCTCTCCTTCCTAGAGCTGCACTCAGTGTTCCTGGAAATGAGATGGGAATCTGATCACCAAAGGACAGAAACATCTGACACACAGCCCAGAGCCCCACCACGTGCCCCAAGCTCCAGGGCTGCACCTTTCCATGCATGCATCAGGTGTGGGCGTCCCACGGTCTAGGGTGGCCGCTGAGCACTCCCCTGGCTGCACACAGCCATGCATCCTGAGCCCCACAGCCACTTGATATTTTACTGATAGACTCACGAGCTTGGTGCTGAGAGGAAGAGCCAGACAAGCTCTCCCGGCACATGTTCTCAGGGTAATCTGTCACCTATCAGATCCGGGGCTTTCATCCGCACATTGGCAGATTGGGTAGCGACCAGTTGACGCTTGTTCTGCGCAGCGGTTGTTCCAACACGTTGACTGTGAACACACATTTTGTTTTTATAGAGTGAATAATACCCCACAAGTGCGCCTTAGCTTTCTTATTGCCAGTTTAAGCTAGTCCAAGATACCCTCATCCTTTAAGTCATTCCATCTATTTAAAATATCTCAAGAAGCCCTCAAATTCATGAGCTTGAGTGGTGAATGAGGGGAAGGCTTCCGTAGAGTTTTTCTGCAGTTGTTTTTGTTGATCACCAAGTTCCCACCTTGGAGATTAGTATCTGGAATCCTTGTAACCAACTAGCAGAGGCTAAGCCCCTCGGAAAGGGATCCGGCATTAATCCTCAGCCCTGGGAGGTGCGGGGCCCAACTCTGGAATCCGTAGCCAGGCCCCAGAGGCTCCTGGGTAATCCAGTCTACTGGCCCCTTTTGCCAAGAGGTGTGCAGAAAGGTTGTCTCTGAGACTATCAAAGGAAAGTGTTCCAAAACAAATACGAGTTCAGCCGGGGGACCCGATCTCAGCCGTGAGAGTGCCATGCAAAACCACACAGATTATGGGGGATCCTGGAGTTGGCTTTCAAACCCTCCCAGGGCACAGTATGCCTGGTGGCACTTCTCAGATATTATACCCTCCCTCACATCAAATGTGGTTTGAGACATCTTCCTGGTCACATTCATACATTCTCCTTCTCACCTCCTAAAGCCCCTTTGGTCAGAGGCCATGAGACCACGGAAGCTAAGAACATACAAGGGTCCAAGCTGCACACTGGCGGCAGCTAGTGAGAAACACACAGCGATAGTGAGCCCCATGCTTGGGTAACATCTCCGTGCCTGGAACCTAGCAGCAGGGGCTCTCCGGAATTGCTGGAGTCCCACCCTCGCCTGGCCCAGCACTCTCCTTCCCCTCTTTCTTTCCATACCCACTTTTCTGCGTTCACACTGGAGGTTCCTGCTGCTGGTGTAGACACAGTAGATTGTGTCTGATGTCCTGGCAGGCTCAGTGCAGCCTTAGCTGCATTTTCTACCTGGTCTCTACTCCTACCCTGCTGTTCTGTGTTACTCCCTTCACTTCTTACCATCTTCTCTCCCTGGCCTGTGGCCTCAGGTCCTCATTCCATCTCTTCTTCAGCTGGAAACCTGGTTCACACACACATGGGAACACATGGCTGCGGAAGGTCAATGTGCTGTTTTCATCTCAGAAAAGAATTTCCAGATTCTCAGGGGATCTTCAAGGGCAATAGCTTCCTAAGGGATTTGAGTTGGAGCTCTACCACTTGGTGATTCTCCTTAAAAACCAGAAGAAACTAGTAGGGAAATAGACCTCAGAGGAAATACTTAGTACCTAAGGACGTGCGTTGTATTTTGGTAATATCATTACCATGTAAGAAGACTCTTAAGAAGACTCTTGGCCAGGTCATGGCTGTGGCTAAGTAGGAACAGACAGGGTGAACCTGTCTCCCCACACCCTGCCCATCACACCTGGTGGGATGGGGTCCCCGGGAGAGCCCGTCCGTAGACCACTAGCCTGTGACATGGTCCAGCTCCACACAAAGCCAGTTAAATGCTTCTGCCAGGGATCAGCCATGACACCCCTGATAGCAGATGCTTCTGGAACTGGACCTGGAGACCATGTGCATGTTGCCACTGAATGGTCGTCTGGGGACCTGCGTAGATAAATAACCAGAAACACGGGGCAGGGAAGGAAGAGGATAAAGGAGGCAGCATACAGGGAGCTGCTGTGCTGTAAAAGGAAGACTGTGCTAGGGTTATCTCTACACGTCCCCCCAAGACTCTCAGGCACCCCTAAGTAAGGCTTTGGGGAGGGGATTGGACTGTGAGAGCTTATAGCTGACTTGCTGTCGGGGCACCTGGTAGAAGAGGCGTCACTGTGTGTGTGATCCAAGAGTTCCTCTCCCTCCCAGGTCCTCCCTCCTCTCTCTACTTCCTGTCCACCATGCCCTGAGCAGCTCTCCTCTGCCAGTCCCTTCTGCCATGCTGTCCTGTCTTGGGCCCAGCACACTGTGGACTGAAACATGAGCCAAACAAATCTCTCCTCCTTCAGTTTGGTGTGTGATAGTTTGTCTCAGTAACAAGGACCTGACTGAGAAAAGCTGGCAGCAGGGAAAGAGCAGCAGGGAAAGAGCAGCACACCCCAAAGCTGCCCCAGCACCTGCCCTACCCAGACCCGATGTTCTTCATCTTCCAGGGCTCTGCACACACTGTCTCTCAGACTGGGGAGGGCCAGGGAACTGTGGCTTCTGGTGGCCTTTGAGAAATGCAGCCTTTCTGGACACTAGCCTGGGGAACGTGGGTGGCCTCTCCAAGGGCAGGATGGCTAGGGACCCCTTCTCAGCATCGGCTTGGATGGCAGCCCAGGGGACACAGCCTTCTTACAGCAATGGCGGGTGTTTCCTGGCCCTGAAATTCCAAGTCCAGTGATTAAAGCCCACGGTGGGGTGGTCAGGGAACTCCTCGAAGCAACTGCCCCTGCCGTGTTTGTACACACAGGCCACCCAGCTCACCTCAAGCTGGGCCCACCTGGTCACATGCCAACTCCTGCAGCCTCTCCATTGGAACTGCTACACTCTTCTCTTCAAAACCAGCTTCAAAGCCACGGGCAGAGATGCACACCTGTCACTCCAGCTTTACAGGAGGCTGAGGCAAGAGGATCGCAAGTGCAAGGCCCACAGGGGTGACACAGCAAGACCCCTTCTCGAAATTAAGAAATTTTGAAAAGAGCCAGGATGTAGCCCAGCAGTGCCTGGGTTTAATGCCCACTACTGGAACAAACAAAAGGCTTCATATTATTTCTTTTTCTGCTTAACGTGGGAAGCTATGTGAAGAGCAACCAAATGTAATGATTTTGATAGGCTCTGTCCCAAGTGGAATGGAGTAGAACCTCTCAGAACCATAAACCCTGAAGACAATGGCCGTTTGTCTCCACCGCCTGCCTGACACAGGCCCTCCCGCCTGGCGGGTCTGGCTCTACATCTTAGCCCTGCCCTGGCTTAGCTGTGACCACAGGTAGGTTACTCGGCCCCGCCGCTTCCTTCCCAGCACAGCAAGCGCAGGCGCATTTACTGTGGCTGTGACACCAGCCAGTGTGTGCAGTGTGGGGCAGAGGCTCAGCCCCAGGCAGCCGTCCACGCACTCCCTGCTGCTGCCGAGCATTGCAAGCGTCGTTGCCGCTTTTCCACCCCACCCCTTAAGTGGCAGGCCGTACTTCCATGACTTCCTACAGTGAGTCGGTACCAGCAAGGGCAGAGTGTGCTCAAGGGACTGGCCAAAGCACACACGCTTCTTCGGGCTTGCCAGAGGCTGTCAGCAGGGAACGGGAGCAGCTGGGAGGCAAAGACAGGATTATGGGAAAACAGACAGCTCTCTTGGTAAGGTGCTTCCTTCCAGGGGGTAAAGGGCAAGCTACTTGTGCTCCTGCGCAGGAAGCAGCCAGGTGCCAGAATCCTTGAGCACGCAGTTCCACCTATCAAGGGGTGAGAACACACATGCAAATATTTGTTATTGATAAGATATATTGCAGCTGGGCATGGTGGCTCCCACCTGCGATCCCAGCACTTAGAGAAGCTGAGGCAGGAGGATTGCAAGTTCTTGCTCGGCCTGGGCAATTTAGCATCCTAAGTGAGACCTTATCTCAGAATAAAACATAAAGGGGCTAGAGATGAAACTCAGCATGAAGGCCCCATGTTCAAATTCTAACATGGGGAAAATTGACACAGAGAGAGAATCTCAAGTGTGTGCCCTACCTAGATGCCACTTAGGGAGCGTTACAGGACAGGAACGGCAGCAACAGTCACCTCCATGGCGTCCACTCTGCCCAGCAAGCACCAGCTATCTTGGTCATCCCCATACTGCAAACCCCACCAGTGTGGGCCCGCAGTCCCCAGACAGTTCGGTAACGAATGGGAACAAATGCGCTGTCTTCGTTCCCAGCTCCGCCCTTCACCAGCAGCAGGATTTTAAACAAGTTCTGAACTTCTCTGTGCCTCAGTTTCCCTGTCTGTAAAATGGGGATCATGTTACTATCTGCTGAGGACTGGGGTGGAGATTAAGGGAGAAAATGCAGGCACTTTGGCAGAGCACCCAGTGTGAACTCAGCTACTGCACAATTACTGCTCCAGTTTTTTTATTATTATTATTATTTCTGGCTTTTGATAAATCCTGGTACATGGTCTGTGAGAAACAACCTTCACATTTCCCACATCAGGAGTTCAGGTACCGCATTAGCAGCGGTTTTACTGCTGGCTGCACTCAACAAGGAGACAGTTAGGTTTGTGTTTGCCTGTTTGTTTTCTGACAATTGAATTTTAAGACCCTCTGCTCAGCACTAATTAACTCTTTGAAGTGGCCAGGCGCCTCCGGGGATCACCAGCCACCTCTCCAGGCCTCTCCCACCCTGGGACCTGGAGGGGTAGGAGCCTCAGACCCCCGGTCGGTCGTAGGGATGCCTGCCTACCACCTAATCCCCACCTCACCCTCCCAACCCCCCCACTCCCCACCCGTGCAAAGAAACAATGTGAAAGGAGAGGCAAAATTGTTTTTCACGGAATTTAAGTACATTTTTTTAAGAAGAGGAATTACTTGGGAATTTTCGGAGTTTTGAGTGTGTTTTAATCATGTTCCCCATTGCATGGTGATTTAAGTCCTGTCTCCCTGAGTTTAACTCAACCGTGGGTGCCATGATTCAAGGAAGTTGGGTGGGTGCTGGCAAAATCCCTTCAAATTCAAAAGGACGTCACATTATATCCGTGGTCTGCGCCATTGTAGACTCTCCATTGTGTACATGCCCTGCATGCATCCTGCGTGGAATATTATCCTAATCTCTGGATGGGAGGTTAGGAACTGCTGCTTCACAACTACTGTT
Organism: Chinchilla lanigera; assembly: GCF_000276665.1. Lineage (NCBI taxonomy): Eukaryota > Metazoa > Chordata > Mammalia > Rodentia > Chinchillidae > Chinchilla > Chinchilla lanigera. The sequence goes on from NW_004955417.1 coordinate 26,364,900, forward strand.
GTAAATGAACTGCTTTTTTGCAACTACTTTCCTTAAGTGTGCTTTACAAGAGCAGTTCTGTTTTGTTTTTGTTTTTGCGGTACTAGGAATAGAAGCCAGAGCCTCATGCCCCAAGATGGTACTTTTAACTTTGAACATGCACACATCAGCTACAGTGTATGGGGGTGGGGAACGCATTTTGCTTTGGGGGCATCTGCTGCAGTCACACCAAGAAGCGCCTGGCATTTCTCTATTGTGTCAGAGAGACGCCGTGCTTCAGACAGCGCATGTCAGCTCTGGACAATATTAGACCCTCTTTAAAAAGGAAGAGAAAAGAGTCTCCAGAGGAGGAGGGGATGTCTCTCCTCTCCATTATCTTTGGCATTTCCTACCAGTCTGGGGTGTCTCAGGTCTTGAGACAAAAAGCACACATTCATTTTGGACATAAAACCTTGAGCTGTCTTCAGGGAGCTATTTATTTTTGCTTCTTTACCTTTTAAATAGCTAACGGCTTGCAGCCAGGGCTCAGCCCAACCCTTGGTGCCTGCAGTCATCCCGGCCTGGAGAGAAAGCCGATTCTCAGGAATGCGGAGCGTGCACATGCCTGCCCGGCAGCGCCCCACCTGCCCAGCAGGTAAACCAGATCCCCCTCCCGGCCCGGGCCCCGCCGCTGCACATTCCAGCCGCCAACTCTTACTCTCTAATTGTTACCTGTCAAACAGGTCAGCCGGGCGCTGGGGCTGGCCCAACACACACGCGGGTTCCCACGAAACCCTAGCCCTGCAAACCTTTGACCTGCCCATCCTTCCCAGTTCCCTCCGAGCTTTGGGAGCCCAGGAGGACTTTAGCGGGTGACAGCCTCACTTCCCGCCCTCCCCAGGACTGCAGAGCTTACTGTGTGCAGTTCTGGCTTCTGGACCACTGCCCGGGGTAGTCCAGGAAGCACCCTGGTGTAGACAAGGCTCAGAGAATGAAATCGAGGCGCCCTGACCCCCCAGTGCAAGGTGCCTGCCCTGCCATGTGGAGCAGGAGGTCCCTCGCGAGGCTGAAGCAGTAGTGGCTCGGGTGGCAGTCTCCTCCCGGCCTGGCAGCCGGGCAACCCCAGCCCACAGCCCACCGTGAGGAAGGCCCAGGGCAGGTCACCAGAATGCTGCTGCCTCGATTTCCCTCCCTGGAAAACGACAGCGGCTTCTTGGCCCGTCTCACGCTTGGTGCTGTTGTTTTCATTTTGTTTTTCACCGTGCTGGGCGACTCTTGTGCCACTGAGCTGCATGCCAGCTGTGCTGTGTTCTTTTCTCTCGTTGGTGCCACCGGAGTGAGGACTTCCTGTCACAGGGCTGCGAGGTCACCTGGGTCCCTGGGGCGGTGTGGATTCGGGTGCCCGGAGCGGCTCCCGTCTGTGCATTTCAGCTCTTGCGTTCCTTCTCTTTCCGCTGGGGGAGGTGATTTATTTTGACTGTCTGGTGTCCCTCAGTCTCATCTTTATTCTGCATATAGTAAACTCACAATCAAAACTGGCACCCAGGGCTCGTGAATCCAAACATCTTTCTGTACCACCGCAGGGACCACCCGGGCAGGGAGCGGCGTGAGCACCCAAGGTCCCTGAGCTCTGCCCGCTCCATGCCACGGGGACCTGGTGCGGGTGCAGAGCAGGGAGGGGGCAGAGCACAAAGCTTCTGAGCCTGTGCCTCTTAGGGAAGCTCAGAAACCCAGCTGCAGAGCCCCAGCCTCCTGGCCGGCCGCTGAGACGGGGCGGTGCTGGACAGGTTGCTCCACTCGGAGCCCAGGGCCTGGCTGTGCATAGCCAGAACTGGCGCTTCCTGCTCTGTCCCTGCTCAGACTTGTCCCCAGTGCCAAACCGGCCAGGCCACTCCCAGGAGAGCAGGAGACACCCTGGGGGCTCAGGCAGACTGCAGGCTTTGGGCCGTCTTCTCTAGCTCCACCCCTGGACACAGGGGACAGTGGACAGCGGACATGCAAGAAGGCATCCCTAGCCAGGAGCCACTGGAGTGGCAGCCTCATGGGCCACTGACTCATGACAATGTGGGCGCCATGGTCCCCAGAGAGGCTGCCAAGACCCAGGAGCCCTCAGGAGTCTGCTGGGCAAAGGGGCACCACCCTTCCCAGGAAGACTGCCAGGAACCCACAGACCACAATGTGGCTGCTTTAACACAAGCTGCAAGCTGGCCACAGGGGTGCATACCTGTCATCCCAGCACTCAGGAGGCTGAGGCGGGAGGATTGCAGATTGGAGACCAGGCTGGGCAATTTAGCAAGACACTGTCTCAAAATGAAAAAGAGAGAAGGGCTGGGAGTGTAGCTCACAGGTAAGAGCACTAACCCCAGCAGCACACAGCCAGAACAACAACATCAACACAAAAGCCACACAGAATCCCCCAAAAGTGCTAATTCTAACAATTGTCCTTTTTACCTGCTGGCATCACTGGGAGGAATAAAGAGATAGTTACCTGCCTTGTGCATGGTAAACATTTATTAAAGAGAGGTGTAGCGGTGCACACCTATAATCCCTGTATTCTAGCAGGCTGAGGCAGAAAGATTGCAAGTTGGAGACTAGTGTGTGCTTAGGGAAGACCCTGTCTCAAAAAAGGACTGGGGACGTAGCTCAGTGCAAAAACCCTGGGTCCAAACCTAAGTACAAAAAAAAAGTGTCAACAAATTGATTGTTGATGACATAAAACTTACGGACTTATAAACCTGATACAGAACTTATTAAAATAGAGGCCCGCATGGCCCAGCTACAGCACGACGTGCCTGACGGTCAAACAGTCGCGATACCTGAGCCCCAGCCTCTGCCTGTTGCTCTGAGCCGGGAGAAGGGGGGTCTCCGCTCACCACCATCACCGCCACCGCCATTGCAGGGCCCTGTCCTGCCAGCCCCGAAATTACAGAGTTTTCTCCTGCCGCCCAGCCCCCGCCCTCAGTGCTGTAAGAGGTCAGGGATTTTAAGCAGTGCTAAGCAGCACCAGGTGCGATCAAAGAGGCGTTTTGGAGGAAAAGGTGTCGGGGAGATGCTGGGGTCTCTCCCGCCTCAGCCTGACCTCTGCACAGGCTGAGCTATCTGACCCACTTCCTGCCCAGCTGCACGTGGGCCCAGCCCGCCTTCCTGCAGCCACCACGGTGACCCCAGACTGGCTTTCAGAGGGCAAAAAGCACCGGACGGTGAGTCTGCCCGCTGGGTCTTGGCTCCTGAGTCCCCAGGCGTTGGCAGTTGTGGAGTTCTGCCAAGGTCGTGTGAGAAGCTGCTGCATCCTCCGCCCTGTTTCGATCAGCTCACTTGCGGTGCCTAAGGAACACAGTCATCCCTGCATGGAAAGTTGTATGCACGCACGTCGCGTCCTAGTCCTGCCTGCGGCCCCTTCTCTCGGCCCCTTTCCCGTCTGCACAGGGTCTACCTCCCTGTGTCCAGCGCCTTTTACTTTGCTCTTTACATTACTCATGCTTTGGGTTTCTCCTATAAGAGAATCTATGCGTCTGATTGCTTTCAATTCGCGAACTGGCCCCAGGGTGATCATTTTCCTTCAGGTGACTCTAGTGAATGTGTCCTTCCTTAGAGCAGAGTCCACAAATATTTTGTTGACTCCACGGCCAACACGCTATACCCAGTGAGCTGCAAATCCCACCGCTGCACCCCTCAAGTCCCCGTAAAGCCACTCTCCTCTTGCATTTAGAGCACCAAGCGCCTCAGTGGCCTTCCCAAGTGGACCTGTCCAGCCTCACCCCGTTTCTAGCCCATCCCTGCTTCAGAGTCCCCTCTGCGTGCGATTCCCTCCCTCGCCTTCCTCATCAGCAGTGCAGACACTCCTGTCTGCAGACACATCCCCGCTCCACAGTGAGTCTGCAGGGCTTCCTATCCCCGGGAAGGGGACTGTTACAGACAGTTTTAGGAGAAAAGGGGGTTTGAAGGGGGCAGCCCTCCAAACACAGAAAGCCAGGGAATGGCATTGGTGTCATTTGTTAGAACCCACCATAAGGATGTTCGCTGTGTTTTTCTGTTTTGTTTTGCTGTTTTGAGACAGATTGGCCTTGAACTCACTGTGTAGTCTGAGCTGTGGTAGAACTCACTCTGTAGCCCAGGCTGGCCTTGAACACATGGGGATCCTCCTGTTTCAGCCTCCCGAGGACTAGGATTATAGGTGCACACCATGCCTTCCTCCAGGGCTTAGTATACTCTAGGGCTTACTCTACACATTATGACATTTAATTCTTATATCACCACCAACAGCGTGTAGATTAGGAAGGCAGACCATGTTTAAGGGAGCACGAGAAGGCTGGCACCCCAGGACCCCAGACCTCTTAAGCCCACCAGCCCTGCGGAATGGCTGGTGACCACTCTGGGAGGCTTGAGTTGGGTGTGTTGGAATCAGCGTGGACAGGACATAGACAGTGCAAATCAAAGGCTTCCTGCTTCTCACCCAGCTCTTCCCAGGGCCTTCAGGGTGACACATCCGTGTTGGAGCTGAGGCACAGGCAAGGGCAGCTGTGATCCCTCCCCCTGCCCAGGAGAGAGGCGTCCACGTGGCTGACCGGGCCAGGTGAGATGGGAGCTCAGGTGGCAGTGACTCAGACGCCAACCTGGGGTCTGGCTGGCCAACCTTATTCCTCACTGTCCTCCCCCTCCTCACCCCAGCTTGTAGGGAATGGTGGTAGGTATGAGGAAAATAAAGATGAGAGACAGAAGCTGGGGTCAGGTGGAGTAGCCTCTTTACTTTGGAAGGCTAGGGAACTGAACAACAATAGTGGGGGCATTAATTTATGCCCTTGCAAAGTTAGTATCATGAGAGGCAATGTTGCCTAGCAACTAATGACTGAAATTGTCCAGGCAGGATGTTTGTTTCGAGACTGAGGTAGCTTGACTGCTTGAGGCACTCTGGCTCTGTCCTGCCCTCACACACATGACCAATTTTCAGCTCCAGCTGCTCCCAACACTCGCTGGGCCTCCTACATGTTCTGCAGAAAGCACATTGGGGCGTGAGCCCTATGGACCAGATGGAAAGCTTCCCCAAGGCTGCCAGAGGTGACAAAGGAACACTTTCTTAAAGAAGCCATTGTAAGTCCTTTCTGACAAAAGGCAAGAAGGAAAATAGTGAGAAAAAAAATAAAACATTCTGAAGTTAAAAAGGGAGTGAGCAGTGATGGTGGTCTTTATGAAATCCCTTGAATGTCTGTAGCAGGGAGTGGTGGTGAACCTATGGCATGCATGCTGCAGAGGGCTGTGCATATCACTGAAAAGTCTAAAAGGTTTGCCATCACTGGTCTACAGAAACATAGAACTAATACCACTGAGTCAGCACAAACAAACCCATGTCGGAAGGGGCACACTCAGGCAGAGGGCACAGCGACAGTCCAAGAATCAGCTGGTATGTTAGGGGTGAGCACTTGAGTGCTCACAACCCCAGGTTTGATCCCAGCCACACGCGTGTGCATGCATGCACACAGAGGTCACACCCCAGGTGAAAGCACAGTCCTGGTTCTGTTTGTGAGGCAATGCGTCTAAACTTGAATGTCAGAAGACAACATGAATCAATTAGTGGCGAGGTGAAGCAATTGAAACACATCCAACTTCCTATCTGCAAAAGGCAATAATGTTTCACAACCACGTCTGATAGTAACCCTCCATAGCATGTGAACACAGGAAGCAGAACAGTCAGTGTGAAAAGGCGGCTTTCTGCAGAACCACACACACACAGTCTCACGTGTGCACACACGACTGAGTTCGTACTGCTTATTACTTTAACGGGAAATTCCTCTGTGGGAAAAGCGGGGAGCAGGGAGGATATAAAGTGAGATTGAAGATCTAGCTGTGTCCTGAGCGAATCAACACCAGCTGCGGGAGGAACTCTGGAGAGAAGGAAATAAGTAAAAACACGGAATAAAACTGTTCAAAATTGGCTGGAGAAAAAATAGCAGCTCAGTTTCTTTTAGACAGGGAATGAAAAGCCATACTGCTCATGTTTCATTAATATGTAGACAGAAAACATTAAGAAAATACAATCTTAGGCAAAATTTCAAGGGGACTTTAAGGAGGAACCTTCTACCTGTGTTCCATGTGCCCCTGAACTTGCCTGGGGCCTCCCGCCAGAGACAGGGAAACACAGGGCCCAAGCTTCCCCCACGTCAATCCAGTGAGTACGCAGACCGTCCAAATCCATGGGCCAAGGAGGAAAGCGGCCCTGGAGGATGAGAAGCAGGTCAGATGCCGTGGGACTCATCAGAGAGGGAGGGCCTGAGGGCCACAGGGAAAGGACCCTCAAGATCTTACTTGGAGCTGAGATGTCCCAGTTCTGACCGGACTGCCATGAATGGATGACTCATCACATTACAATTGCTGAGATCTCCGCAGTTGATTATACTGTCTAGTACTTACTATACGCAAAGTGCCAAATCATTTAAATCCTCCACCACTGTCCAAAGCAGCCCCTAACTCTATCCCTGTTTTTTAGATACGGAAATTGAGGTACGGAGCAGATAACTCTTTTGTCCTCTGTGACAGAACTATTAAGGGTACTGTGGTTTTAACCGCTATGTCCTATTAGCCAGAGTTTGAAAGCTATACAGGCTTCCAGACAAATGAAAAAAAGATCCCAAGGCTCAGCATTAGCCTAAATATTTCTGCTCAAGTAACAATGGCTTTAAAATGTAGATAGTGGTTTGGAAATCTCATAGGAGTGAGGGTATTATATAACACAGTTACCGCACAATGGGCTCAGCGGCTACCACTGCTCAGGCTATTTGCCAGTTAAAGGTTGAAATCTTTTCAGCATTCGTGCCATGTGGCTTAGGATGCTGATCTTAACGAACAGAGCTTTGCCAGGAGTTCATTCTTTCCTAATTGGAACGTCTGGTTCTGCCTAGTTTTGTCAGTAAAAGTTAGGCTTACTGCCTACTATCTGATTTTTTTTTTTAAGGTTTTGCCCTTAGCCCTACTTAGCCTATAAGAAGGGCTGCCAAGATCCATAGGAGTTTGGGAACCACTCAAGAAATAGGTAAATTTTGCCTGGTGCGGTAGCACACACCTGTAATCCAAGCACTCAGGAGGCTGAGGCAGGAGGGTCACTGTGATTTCAGGGCCCACCTGGGCTACAAAGTAAGTTCAAGGCCAGCCTGAACTACATAGTGAAACCCCATCTCAAAAACACAGACCGGGGTTTGGGGGAGAAATAGCTAAATTTCACTTGAGAAGAAACAGAGATATCTGCTGGATACTGCCCTTCTGGTAAAATCCAACCTGAGAAGAGATCAGGGTAAATAAATCTGAGACCCCAGATTCTCAGCCCTTTCTGTGGCATTAGGAATATGTTGAGCTGTTTTCTAGTTGGGTTTTTTTTGTTTTTGTTTTTTTTTGTTTTTTTTTTTGGTACCAGGAATCAAACTCACGACCTCAGGCCTGCCAGGCAGGCACTGTCCCACTGAGCTATATTGTTTTCTTACAGCCATGCATACATATTGCTTGGAGCCATTACTATAGTCAATACAATACATAAAACAGTTGGATTTTATTTTGCACATATTAGTGTAAAAACATCAATTATGCAAATGAATGTAAGTCATAAGACTGAAACTACCATAAAGCGGGCATTTAATCTGGCAGTTCTCAGAGAGGTCCACAAGGGGACTGTGGCAGTCAGGCTGCATGGCAACTCGATTGGATTTGGAACCACCCAAGGGCACTAGTGGAACACATTTCTGCGTGGGCTTGGGTGGTCATAGAGGCCTGGCCTTGGGGTCCACGACTGGTGCCAAACCCCTTGCTCTCTGACACTGTCCCTTGCTCTGCTTCCAGCCACTGTAAACTAGGCATCTTTGCTCCCCCATGCCTTCCTTCATGACGTTTCTACGCCAGAGCCAGCGACCATGGATTGAGCACCCTGAAGCCACAAGCCAAGTTCAATCTCTCCTCCTTTCGGTCATCGATGCCTGGTGTCGCACCATCCCTCAGCTGGAAAGCTGACTGGCACGGGCACGTAAGAAAGGGTGGCTATTGCACGGCAGTGTACTGAGGGCTGGAAGCAACCTGGTGGGTGTGAGTGGAGTGGGGTGGGAAAATGAAATGGAAGTGGACTGGAATCCGGCAGCCCTGAGGACCGGCATCCCAGCATCAGGGATGGAGAGGAATATTAACAGTCAGAGTCAGTCTTGACCACAACACAATGAAGCAAGTGAGTTGCAAGCATCCAAAGCAGCGAAACATGTCTTTATAAGAATCGATACAAATACAAATATATGGTAGTGTTTAAATGTTAAAAATTTACTACAGTAAAAAGCACACTGTCATTAATCTCCCTCAGAATCTTCCCTTTTGCTTAGAGCACACTAATCCCATCGTTCTTGCCACTTTCTGAAGCAGTTCTAGAAGTCCTCTTTCCTACATGTCTGCCTCGACGTTCTGAACTGATTCAAGACATTTCCCTCTCATGGTCATCTTGACTTTGGAAAGAGCCAGAAGTCACACAGCACCACGTATGGGGAACAAGGCGAGTGAGGACACAGTGTCCTGTGTTTATAAGCCTGCTTTTCATTGGATGGCTCTCTGCCAGCAGCATTTGCAATTACACTTTATAAAGACACTCAGGAAAGAAGACTTCCAGAACTGCTTCAGAAAGTGGCAAGAATGGTGGAATAAGTGTGGCTTAAAAGGGGGAGTACTTTGAGGAGTATTAATAGTAATATGTCCTTCATTGCAATAACTGTTTAAATGTAAGCATTCACCCTACATTGTGATAACACTTTGCACACTGCATCTACATCAAACACATTAGACTGGCTGCCCATGAGGAGGAGTGGGAAGGAAACGGCCCACAGCCCACGTGGACAGCATGCTGTGTCCTGATGAACGCGGCCACTCAGCTCCCTGCTCGGAGGTCCAGACCCAGGAAGGAAGCCGCCCGGCCAGGGAGGGCTGCGTCCCCTCCCGGAGCTCAGCCCGAGGCTCCAAGGCCAGGTGTTTGAGAAGGTTAATGATTGCCAGGTGGTTGCTTAAGCGCTTTGGACCCGCCTGGATGCTCTCTGGGCCAGAGGTTCTCAACCTTGGCAGAGCATTAAAGACATCTGGGGAGAGATTTAAAAACACCACTCCCAGCCCCGCACCCGGAGCCTCTGCCGCGGTGACCGTGGGCCCCGGTGGGCGTCATCGAGCTCTCAGAGCCGCCCAGGTGAGTCTAACGCGCGCTGAGCTTTCAGGACCGTGGTGCTAAGCAGTTTTTTCCCAACTGCGTTCTTTGCCAGTTGAAGAGAGACCACTGAAATCAGGTTATTTTTTTTTTCCTTCTGCAAAACATTAATTTTATTATTAACAGCACCAAAGATTGCACAATTCGTTTTACTTATTTAGCATACATTGAGACTATTTGCTGGGCTGCTCTGTGTGTTTAGGGCGGGCGCTGCATGATCCGAGGGCATGCATTCACGGTGCAGTCTTTGCCAATGAAGACCTCTGCGCTATTGTCCCTCACAGCCTGAGTGTTCACTCTGCGTCCTACTCTGGGCTAAGCCCTTGAGCTGCGCTGGCGAGCAAGGCACTGTGATCACTGCACCAGCAGAAGTTGGTCACACGCGTGACTTCCTCAGAGAGCACAGGCCTGGGGCGGGGGAGGGACAGCTTGCCGGAGGAATTCAAATTTGAACCTAAATTGGAAGAGTGTGCTCTGGGGGAGGGGAAGGAAGGATCACAGGAAAACCAGAGACAGACGGAGGCCGGGCCTGGTCACAGAGAGCAGGGTGAGTTCCTCACGCTTAGGACTCAAAAGCTCATCCTGGAGCCAGGTAGAGTGGGTGGCAGGAGCCAAGGGAGGACGGAGATGGGGACCAGAGGGCCCGAGAACACTGGGAGGGGGAGGGCCAGCCCTCCAGAGGTGGCCTTGAGGAGATGCAGTAGGTGGGGGCAGCTGACAGCAAGAGGGTGACTTGTCCCAACCCCGTGGGCTCTGAGGGGCTGCCCCAGCTGAGCTCCTTGGATGAGGCTCTGACAGGCAGTGATCATGGATGCTCTTAGCTGGTGGAGGTGCTTGGCTCCCACACTCTGGGAGGCTGAGGCAGGAGGATCCCCAGGAGTTCAACGCCAGTCTGAACTATATAGTCGGACCCTGCTTCAAACAGATGAAAACAGACTGCAGATTTATGAGCAGAATAAGGCCGTTATCTTAAGCAGGAACTTCAGGAGGTGTCTGGCTTGGCATCAAGCGATCAGCCCAGGCACCATCCCGCTTTGAGACGAGGTGGCTGACCGAGGACTGGAGCTGGCTTCCCTGAGAAGACACCTGGGACCAGGAGGCTCGCTGGGGCTGCGGCTGTGCTGGACGGGCCTGGCACTGTACCCCACTGTGACGCCCCAGCCAGGGAGACCCTGCATCAGCCACACTCCTCGGGGACCAGGCTTTGGGATGCAGAGCCAGTGAGGCTGCCGTGCGGGGACCCTGCGCTAGCACCCAGCATGTGTCTTCTGTGGTGGGAACTGAGGGCGCCCTGCTTCGGAAGCGGCTGAGCTGGGCCCGCCTCTGCTCTGGTAGAGAAGAGATCACAGCTCGAACCACAGCAGCCAGATGCCCATGAACACCGAGAATCGCTGCGCGAAGATGATGTCAATGCCATGGGAGAAGCCGGGCGCCATGGCACACACCAGTAACTCCAGCACTCAGGAGGCTGAGGCAGGGAGATTGCAAACTCAAGCCCCAGCTTGGGAAAATGAGTGACTTGGTGAGATCATGCTTCAAACTAATAATTAAAAATAAGAAGGGTTGGGGGTGTGGCTCAATGTGGAGGTCCTGGGTTCATTCCCCAATAACTCGGGTGCACGCGCGCACACACACCGTGCAAGCCATGGGAGGGCAGATGTGGGATCGCAGGTGCAGAGACCCCCAAAGGCCACCGTTCAGGAAGAACGTGGAGACACAAAGCAGTGGCAGGAGCAGGGCCCACTGCATGCCCAGTTCCAGGCGGTGGTGGCAGAAAACACCGCAGGAGACCACGGAGGTCGGGCAGGGCTTGACGCATCCCGGCACTGAGCTCCAGCGGCTGCACTGCCGCAGTGGGACAAGCAGGGTGGCTGCTCGCTGCCCCCCGCAGCCTGGGCCATGTCCACCCTGAACATCTGGGCTGGGGCACCCGGCCGAGAGCAGACAGAGCCGAGAAGCACCTGAAGCCCCAGGGGCACAGGGACGGGTCTGCTCAGAGCAGGAGCAAAGGGCCGAGAGGCCAGGGCTCAGAGCGCCAGACTGAGCGCGCAGCACAGGGCCTACTGCTGGGTCCACAGCGCGGGCTTCGGGGCCCCCAGAGCGGCAGCAGCTCCCCCAGAGGCCCCTTCTCTTTTCTAAGCTTCCCTCCTCTCCGTGAGGTGGAGATGGTCAGTGCCATCTGCTGCTGGCCAGAAGCACTGTAGCTCACTCACTCTTTCATTCACGCATTCACTCACTCAGTCACTCAGCGAGCAGCTGCGTGCCGGATGCTGTGGGACACAGGCACTTACGGGGCCCAGCACAGAGCGGTCCCCGCCCCAGAGCGCCTTGTTGGACCTCGAGTCCTTTGTGAGCCTTGCGGAAGGGAGAGGAGGACAAAGGGCACGGAAGACCAGCAGTGCCTGGGACATAGAGGCCCAAAAGCGGCATGTATAAGAGGCGTTTCACCATTGGCAGTTTTCCTCACATGGAGAACTAAGGAACAGGTGTGTGATCTCATTTTTTTCTAATCACAATTGGTGCTTAGGGCCAGAGGTGTAGTTCCGTGGTAGAGATTCCCAGGAATAAGGCCCTGAATGTGAGCCTCAGCACTGCAAAGAAAAATGAAAAAGAAAGGAAAAAATGTATGCTTAATCAGCACCACTTAACACAGCACACCCGTCAACCCAGCACTCAGGAGGCTGAAGCAGGAGGGTCACCATGAGTCCAAAGACAGCCTGGGTGATGTAGTGAGTTCAAGATCGTGTCTCAAAAAACCAAAAGAGATAAAATGAAATGAACACTTGCAGGAATCAGAAGCAGATAGCTGGGGTGAAGAGGCCACAGAAAAGGCCACTGTGTCACTCACAGCAGACTCACTCTGGAACTCCTCACATGCGACAGCCATGGTTCTTGGCCTCCTCTCCCCGCGCGTTTGTGGATCAGCAAAGGGGCTTTCTTGTGATGCTAATCTGTGTAGGAGACGGGCGCCTTTTTGAAGAAAAAGCATTGGTGCAATACTGACTCGGAGCTGATTGCTCAGACAGGAGCCTGCAGCCCGGTTGGGGATGCAGCTGTGCTTTCCAGGGTGCTGGGGAGAATCTCTGGTAACCGCGGACCTTCACAGCGACAGCGGCCCTGGGCCCTGGGCCTGACACCTCCGGCCCCGTGACACACTGACTCCACTCACAGCAAGGATTTGAGAGGCCCCAGCAGCCTGCAACCCACTCTCCTGCATCCCCAAGCCCCGGCCCTGCACCAGGCTGTCTTGGAGGCAGAAGATGCCAGGGGAGCAAGGCACGGCGGCTCTGGGAGGGGCCACACAGGGACTGTGCCCACCCCGGTGCCCCCTGCTCCAGGGGTCTGCTGGGCTCCAGGGACAGGGACGGCAGGGTCACCAAGCTGTGCCTGGGCCAGGAGAGCGCGGCCTCGTTGGGACAGGAGACACTGCGTGTGCGCACACACGTGTGTGAGTGTGACAGTGTGTGTTGCAGAGTCTGTCTGAAGAGGCACTGTCGAAGGTGCTGTCCTGGGCGGGGCCCTCCCGCTGTCCACTCCGGCCAGGCCCTGCCCATGCTGGACAAGCTCATCCTTGTCAGGGGCAGGGCAGTGAAGGTCACAGCTCCCAAGTGCCCTGGGCCCTGAGCCCGGAAGAGGAATTCCACCCCAGCAGGTTGCTTCAGGCCTCTCAGTGCGCAGTCCCAGGCTGGTGCACGCTTATCTCTCCCCGGTGCACCGCGGGCTCCACCCCATCAGGAAACAGCTGAGGACGGTCCACACTTGGGCCTGCGGCCAGGTCAGGCTGGCACTGTGGTCTCCACGCCAGGCTGCTGAGAGCCCGGCCATGGTGCCCAGCAGAAGGGATGGAAGGACCCGGGCCCCACCCCAGAAGGTGCCCAGCATGTCTGCTGCTCGGCTGTCACCCAGGGTCCAGGGGAGCTGGCACAGGTACAGGCTGGATGCCCGTTACCAAGTTGTCTACGTGGCCTGGGTGGAGGGAGCCAGTGGTAGAGCCTGGCCCAGCAGGTGTGAGACCCTCGGTTCTGTCCCTGCCAGGGGAAGGGTGGGGAGGGGAGCTGGGGTGGCAGGCACCTGTGATCTCAGCACTCTGAAGGCTGAGGCAGGAGGGTCACTGTGAGATCAAGGCCAGCCTGGGCTACATAATCAGACCCTGTCTCAAAAATCCAACCAAACAAACAAACAAAATAATTGAAAGTGAAGCACCCTGGCCCTCACTGGGGGCTTTGAAAAGCAAATGCTTGCGCACCTCCTCCTAGCTGGAGCACGACAGGTAAACACAGAAGAGCCCTTGGGAAGCGGTTGGTCAGTCCCTGAATAAGCCAGACCGTTTCTGCCCACCGCGCCTTCCTCAGAACTCCGCGTCCTGCTTCAGCTTGCTTGGAAAGGCGTCGCCTGTCCAAGAGCCACCTGCTTCCCCTGCTTGCTCCAGGACAACCCAGGGCTGCGGCAGAGGTGAGAAGGGACCTAAATGGCACACTTCTGAGTAAGCGGCTGAATAAGTGACTCCTCTGGGAGCGTAACCTGGGCTTGAGGAAGAAAGCTGGAGAAGATCAAGTGTAGGAGCAGAGCCCACTTGTCCCTCCACGCTGGGGGGTTATGTCCCCCAGGTTCCGGCAGCAGACCTCCCGGCCTCACACCAGTAGACTTCGCTCTCCTCCCTGACTGTTGTTTTCTTTTAAACATGGTACTAGGGACTGACCACGGGCTCTTTCTTATTTTTTTGCATTTTGAGACAGGGTCTGGCTAAGTTGCCCAGGCTGGTGTAGAATGTGCGGTCTTCCTGCCTTGGCCCGCCAGGTTGAGCCCCTTGCTTTGTATTTTATTCAGCAATGAGAGAGTACAGTTGAGAGGCAATGAGCATTTTCAGTTGTATTCATCTGAGTTTGGGTCAAAGAAAGGAGCCGTGGGGGGATAATAATGAGCGATTCTGCTTACCGAGCTTTTGCAATGGCCGGGTAGCAGGAGATAATCGCCTAGGGATGAACACAGTCTTCTGAAACACTCTATGAGGAGGGTGCTATTGTGAGCTCTAATTTAAGATGGGAAAACAGAGGCAGAGAAGTTAAATAATCTGCCTAGATTCGTAGCGATTTACCTGAGCTCCTTCACTTTTGCATCAGGAGACCCAGGTTTGAGGTCTAGCTCAGCTGTGTCGTCACTGTTATTACCTCACTCTCTAACACCTACTTCCGGCGTGCAGATGCAGTGATCTTTGGGAATTGGCGTAATGAGGGAACTGGAGGCAGAGCAAGGTAGAAAGTTACACTGGGAGGGGATTTGGGAACTCGGTCTGCCCCACCAGTGTTCTACAGACAGGGAGACTGTGGTCTGAAGCAGGCGCCTGGCGCTGCAGCTCGTTAGGGCAGGAAAATTATTTACGTAAGGTAAAGGTCAAACAGACCCAGGGCCAGCGGTTAGAGACCCACCAAACAAGGCATCTATTCTGCAGGTCCTTCTCAAACTATTTTAGGACTTTCCCTAAATGACAGCCTAGCCCAAGAATGCTGAACTCCGCCTGCCTTTTAGAATCACCTTGGAGAACTTCAAAAACACTTCAAACAGGGCGTGGCATGCATACCTGTAAGCCCAGCCCTCTTGGGAGGCTGAGACAGGAGGATCACAAGTTTGAGTACCACAGAGGCAATTTAGTGACTTAATGAGAACTTGTCTCTAAAATTAAAAGAAAGGATGTGCAGAGGATGCGGCTAAGTGCAAAGGCCCTCAGTCCTCAGCATTACAGCACACACACACAGGGCCTGGGGATTTAGCGCAGCAGCACAGTGCCCGCCTGGCAAGTGCAAGGTCATGAGTTTGATTCCCGGTACCGGAAGAAAAACGAAAAAATAAAAACAAGCACACACACACACACACACATACACCACAAGTGCCTGGGGCCACTAAACCAGATTCTGGGGTAAAGCCTGAGTGGCCACATTTTTTAAAAATATCACTTCCAAATAATAATAATAATAATAAAATAAAAATATCACTTCCGTGTGAATCACAAGCAGAGCGGAAGTTGCAAACCACTATCTTAGACAGTATTTTATGGGCTATTGCTGTATGCTCACGCCAATGCTTTGTTTATGGGGACTGTGAGACCGTTTTTATTGTATAGGCAGAGTCTGGGCATCTCTCAGCAAAGTCAGCACAGCTGTCATATCCGCAACGCGGTCACACGCGGCCCTTCCTGGCTGGCGCTCCCGGAGTGCCACACAGATTTAAGGACCCAGAGCTCCCGTGGTCCCCAAGCTGAAACCTGCAGGTGCCGAGCACAATACAGGAAGTGCAGGCGGCACTTGAGGAGCACGCTGGCCACAGGAGCCCGGGGACGGATCGGGAGGGGATGAAGGCCACCTGGCCAGCCACCCCCCAGCCTCCCGACACCCGCCCTGCTGCCCGCACGCACGCCCCTGGAATCACCTGGCTACTCTTCCACACTGCGGGACAATAAAGCGCAGCCCTGCTGGGCTCGCAGGGCCTAACGGTCTTCCAGGCACCTTGAAAGAGTCTATGGAAATGAGTCGATTAAAAAAGGCTTTGGTGTCAAACAGAGCTGCAGGGGGCTGGGGATTTAGCTCAGCGGCAAAAGCGCCTGCCTGGCAAGCGCAAGGTCGTGAGTTCGGTTCCTGGTACCGGAGAAAAACCAAAAAAAACAGAGCTGCAGGAAAGTGGGGACTGGCAGGGGCTCGAGGGCCTGCGGTCCTGGGGGAGGGAAGTGGAAAGCACAGAGCCGGCAGCGGCCGGATGCCGGGGACACAGGAGTCAGTGGGGGACCGCTGATGGGCAGGATCACAGCGCGACCCAAAGAAGACAATTCCAAGTGGAAGAAATAACAGAGGCACTTCTTGCACTTCAAAGTAAAAACAGGCCAGACGTCTTGGCACAAACCTGTCATGCCAGTGCTTGGGAGGCTGAGGCAGGCGGATCCCCAGGAGTCCGCCCACCCCGAGTTCAGTGCTGCAGAGCACAAAGGCTCCTTGGAGGGGCGCTGCCTCCCTCTCTGGCCCTCTTGTGCCTAGCAGATGGGTCCGGTCCAGCCCGGGAAGAGAACATGGGTTGCTGTGCTCCATCTTCCCTGTCCTCCAGGTGCTGTGAAAGGTACAAGGGAGGGCAATGGGGGAGGGGCCACAGCCGCGATCAGAACTGTCACAGACAGCAGAACCCAGGCCAGGTCCCCAGTGTGCACTGATCTCATTCTGTGGACGTCCTGTCCTGTGCCAGAGCCAGGCTGACCCAGGGAAGATCCACAGAGACAGCGCCGGCTTGGAACACCCCATTGTTTATTTACTTATTGCTTTTCTGAGACAGGGTGTCACCATGTAGCCCAGGCTGGCCTTGAACTTGGGATCCTCCTGCCTCAGCCTCCACAGTGTGGGATCACAGGTGTGTGCTACCATGCCCAGCTCAGGTCCTTCCTGATGATCCTCTGGCTCTTCCATGCCACCCGAGGTCACAGGCTGGGCAGTAAGAGATTGCAGCTGAAACGCCCAGCGGCTTTGTAACAGTAACCCCAGCTCTCCCTTCCAGCAGTGACGCTCGGGGACCTGGAGAACAGCTTGGGTGATGCATGCTGAGGCCAGGCCTGGGATGTCACTCTGAGACTTCACCTATGGACTAAGCAGAACAGGAGGCCGTGGGCCCTGTGTAGAGCAGATGTTCACTTCGATTCATTCTCTGAGCCTCAGGCTACACCTTTGCCCGCATACCTGCTCCCCACAGAAGGGGCTGTGACTGCTGTGAGCTGCAGTCCATCTAGCTCCATGCAGCGTTTCAGCATGGCTCCTACCCAGGAAGGCCTGGCGCTCACACACAGGGGCATCGGCACCCCGGGTCTCCAGAGGAGGCCAGTTCTTACTTCTTCTGGCCTGATTCATCCTGGCTGTACTGCAGAGTTCAGTGCTAAGTTGAATCACTGTAAAGTTTTGAGATTTTAAAAAACAAAAGTGGTTAAATGGTTGCAGAAATAGGTAAACTCAAGCCAGGCATGGTGGCAAACAACTGTAATCTCAGCACTTCGGAGGCTGAGGCAGGAGGATCACCACAAGTTTGAGGCCAGCCTGGGCTACATAGAGAGACCCTGTCTCAAAGAAAGACAAAAAAAGAACAAAACAAAAAAAAAAATCCTTGTCTTGGTCACTTTTCTCGTTAGTAGAACAAAAGACCCAACAACCACAACTGAAAGGAGGACAGGGTTATTTGGGCCCATGTTTCAATCCACGCTGGCTGGGGAGGTGGAGGGCTGTGCCGAGAAGAGCAGCTCACCTCATGGGAGACAGGAAACAGGAGGAGGAAGAAGCCCTGACAGGCCCCGCCCCCAGGGGCCCCCTTCCCACCAGGCCCCAACTCCGTGAAGCCGGGGACCCCCTCACCTTGTGCAAGCCTGAGCGCCTGCGGCTGTGCCGACATCCACGTGTAGCCATAGCAACCGCTCCTAGATTCAGTTGGAACCTCAGGGACGCCAAAGAGGCAGAACAACCTGGAAAAACAACAAAGCTGGTGGATTCACAGTTCCTGACTTCAAAACTTGCTCTAATGTTAGCGTCGTGGGCGGGGCGGGGCAGAGTCTGAGTCTGAAGACCACCGGAAGCCAGAGAAGGACCGACAGCCAGAAACAAAAGCAGGTGGGTGCGGGGAAGGCTGAGTCAGGGAAGCACACCTTCAACAGGCAGTGCTGGGAAGAGGGGGTGTTCCCAGAGTGAAGCTGGGCCCTAACCTCTCTGGGTACAAAACATGAACTCCGCGGGGTTAGAGACCTGAGCGTTACTGCTGAGAGTGGGAAATTCTTTGAAGAAAATGCAAGGCAGACCTCCACAGTGCTGGCTTCCGCACCGATTGCTCGGCCCCTGCAAAGAAAGAGAACTCGGCAAATGAGTGAGACCCCGTCTCGAAGTAAAAATACAGAAAGGGCAGGGGTGCAGGTCAGTGTGAAGGCCTTAGGCTCACTTCCCAGTGGGTACATACATCAATAAAACAAAACAAAACGGCAGAAAGCACGCGTGTCAGACCACGGATGACCCGGAACCACAGGGCGCTACTGGTGGCCATGGAAAGTAGTCCTGCTGCCGTGGAGAGGGAGCTGTCCAGGGGTAGCGATTCCGGTCGGGGAAGACCGCAGAGAGCTGGTGGAGGAGGGAGAGAGCCTCGCACGTCAGGAAAGCATTTCACACCCTTGCACTTCTCACTTGAAAGTAATTCAGGTGACAAATTTTGCAATACTTGCCAAAATTTTTAAAACTATATTTTTACAAGAAGGTTAAATAGCAATTGCTTGTGCTCCAGTATAACATGGCAGAGAGAAGGCGTTCTTTGACTTAAAGTAGCAATAAATAGTAGCAGTGATCTGCCAGAAGTTGGGCTGGGTGGCCCAGACCTGTAATCCCAGCACTCAGGAGGCTGAGTCAGGAGGACTGACATGAGTTTAAGGCCAGCCTGACCTACATAGTGAGACCCTATCTCAAAAAAGCAAAACCTAGCCGGGTGTGGTGGCACACGCCTATAATCTCAGTACTCCAGAGGCTGAGGCAGAAGGATCATGGCGTTCAAGACCATCCTGGGCTACAAAGTGAGCTCAAGGCGAGCCTGAACTGCATAGCAAGACCCTGTCTCAAAAAGCCAAAAAAAAAGCAAGACCAAAACATACACACACACAGCCAGTGGGGCTGGACTGGGCTCATGTTTTCCTAGAGAGGGGATTTCATCCTGGCCTTGTTAAACCCAGTACGGAAGCGAGGTGTCCACTGGGCTGGCAGACCACCCCCCAGGAAGCGGTGCAGCCTCAGTGTCCCAGATAGGAGCTAGCAGGCAGGACAGGAAGGAGAGGTGTCTCAGCGGCCACAGCAGGGGGTCCGGGGACCCCTCAAGCCGGCCCCACCCTCAGCCTCAGCATCCTGGTCCCCCCGCCCCACCCCGGCCCCCTGGAGAACATCAGGGAACTGCACCTGCCGAGCGATGGGACTTCCTCTCACCTGAGCCCCTGCACGGCGCAGGAGAGCAGCTGTGCTGTGTGTGCCGCATCTGCACCTTAGGACGGGCCTGAGTCAGCCAGAGGCAGCGGGGAGCACACAGGAGGAGGCGCGGTTCTGAGCAGCCGCCCTGCCGTTTTACACAGGGACATGAGTGTTCTCAGGTTTGGGGCCTGCAAGAAGTCCGTTTACTTATTTATTTACAATATTTGTTTGGACTTTTTCAGACAGGGTCTCGCTATGTAGCTCTGGCTGGCCTTGAACTCACTATGTAGCTCAGCCTGATCTCAAACTCACAGCGATTCTCCCGCCTCAGCCTCTTGAGTGTTTGGGCCACCACCCTGGCTCTGCAGCGAGTCCTGGAGCAGTGGAGAAGCACTGACGGGGGGCCTCCCACAGCAGCTCACCCAGCCCGCATGTAAGTCTCTTTCCGCCAGAACCGGGCAGCTGGAGAACCTACTCCTCAAGCTCACCACGCCCGCAGACATCAATGGCCACAACTGCGCGCCATCCGCCCTCGCGTGATTACCTGTCATTAGCCCGCGTTGCCTGCCCCTTTAATGAGGAGGCCAGGGCCAGAGTAAATAAAGCCTTCCTCGCTAATTTCATTTGCGCACAAAGAAAAGCCCTTTTGCTTTTCCTCCCCCCTTCGGCTCTTCTTCGGGCTGAGTTTACTCTGGTTCCCCAAGTGTGGAAAAAGTAAACACAGTTCTGTTTGGATTCCAGCCATCGGTTTCTCCCAAATCCAGCCCAGCACAGGGCCAGCCGGTGACCCCGCGGAACGCCGTCGTCCTGAGGTGAGAAGAGTCTCAGAGAGCGAGCAGAGCAGCAGAACAAAACGAAAACCCCTGAAGTCAGGGCAGCGAAAGAATCGAGAAGGGGATCTTGGCCTCTTTCCAGTTGCTTTGTATTTCCA
The DNA here is from genome assembly GCF_000276665.1 of Chinchilla lanigera. Lineage (NCBI taxonomy): Eukaryota > Metazoa > Chordata > Mammalia > Rodentia > Chinchillidae > Chinchilla > Chinchilla lanigera. The sequence continues at coordinate 26,384,947 of NW_004955417.1, forward strand.
CAGAAAGGTAAACAGTTTTGAAATTCACGTTAAATTTTAGCTACGCAGGCATTCGGGTCATTAAAAGCAGGGTCTCTAACGGCAGAGTCAATATTTCCCACGGGTACACCAAATTCTTACACGGGGAATGAAAACAATGAATATAAACTTTCTGAAGGAAAGATAAAATGAAGCAACTGTCAGAGACTTTAAAAATTCCCATGCAAGCCAGGTGTGGCGGCACATGGCTGTAATCCCAACACTCAGGAGGCTGAGGCAGGACGATTGCCTCAAGTTCCAAGCCAGCCTATACTACATAGCAAGATCCTGTTCCAAGCCTCCCCTTCCAGAAAAAAATAGAGATGCATAAAAAATAAAAAACTAGATGTGATGCCTGTAATCCTAGCACTTGGAAGGCTGAGGCAGGAGGATCGTGTGAGTGCGATGCCAGCCTGGGCTACATAGTGAGTTCAAGCCCAGCCTGGGCTACAGAGCAAGACCCTGTCTCAAAAAACCAAATCAAAACAAAACAAAATGAAGAAACTAAAACCTAAACCCTCAGCCTAAGAGACCTTAGTACTGTTCTGTGGTCCTTAGTGATCTGCAGAGAGCCGTCTGGGTACTGAGGGGCACTCGTCTACGGGGGGCATGGGGATGGATCCTCGGGCCCAGGTCTCCCTTGCTGGGCACAGCCAGCTTGTCCTTGGAGACACTGCCAGACGTGGCGGGGTCAGGAGGTAGGCGGACCCCCGCAGCCTGCCTGTCTGCTCCCCTCCACCCCGCCCGCCCCATGGGGACAATAGCGTCTCCTGAATGGTGTTTTGAGAGCAAACTATGGACAGAAAATAATGTGCAAAAGTATCACCAGTTAGTGGCTAAGTTATGAGCAATTATTGGGCTCTTTCCTTCAGTAATGATTATTGAATTCTGTTACTTTCTAGTAAAAAAAAAAAATGAGGAGATTAAAAAACTGGTAACTTCCATAAGGGAACTTTAAAACAACTTATCTTGATTGGTTCCCTTAAAGGGGATTTTATTTGATTGATGGGTTAGCTGATTCTGCAAATTGAACCCAAAGCCTTCACACTGAGCTACATCCCTGTGTTAGTTTGGGGTTTATTTGGCAAGGGAGAACAATATAATACAGAACACATATTCTATAAAATTATTTATAATAGTCATCTAAAGAATGATATACAAGAGAGTGCTGGAAGTCTGTCCACACACTAAGACCAAGGAAACTAGCTGAGGGCCTGGATCCCATGGAAATGTCCTGCATGAGTCCAGCTGAGGACCTAGAGCTCATAACAATTCCTCCCATGAATCCAGCTGGAGGCCCAGAGCCCACAACAACATCTCATGCAGCCCTGTTTCACGGATCTGCGCTGGGAAGGCCCAAAGGTCATTGGTGGAATCTAGGAAGTCTGTGCCAGCAGCATGAAGGATCTGTGCTAGCAGGCTGAGGGATCTGCACTGGAGCCAGGAAGTGACGCTCAGAAGAACCAGAGCTCCCTGAAAGGTACCACAGCCATCGTCGGCAACAGTGAGGTCCCGAGCTCCTCCGATAATCAAGATGGCCGAGTTCCCATCAGGAAAGCCAACACAGCAAGCTTCTCCAGAACACCGGCAGTGCACCTTCTTCCCTCCAGAGCCAGGAAGCGAGGCTCAAAGTGAGGACCAGAGCTCTCCAAAGTGAACTGTAACCATTCTCAGTGTCAACAAGGTCCCGAGCTCCTTGGAGGATAAAAACAGCCAAGTTCATCAGGAAAATCAGCATGAGAAGCTCCTCCAAAATAACCAACAGCTCCTTACAGCTTCCACCAGCTCCAACAGCCTCACTCAGCTCCCAACAGCCCAACTTCTCCTTCTCCAGGTCTGCCTCTTATGCTGCTGGCAACAGTCCCCAGCTGGGCTCCCACACCCAGCACCACGCTTACTCAGTTCAGCTGGTGGTTATAAGCTGACCACCAATTATCAATCCACTGCAGTCCCAAGTCCTTTGTAATTTTTTTTTTTAAATTTTGAGGCAGAATTTTGCTAAGTCTCTAAATTGCCCAGGCTAAGCCTGAACTTGTGATCCCCCTGCCTCAGCCTCCCAGGATAACAGACATTCATCCACGGGTTCTTGTAGTTATTAAATATCACCCCAAGTTCCATTTATATCTAGAGTTTCTTCTAATACAGGGCAAATACAGCAATATGCTCCCCCAAAATCTGTAAGACCTCTTCTATTTACCATTATCAAAAATGGTTCTTATTTTTTCTTGTCTAAGTTTCTCACATCAACAAAATCTGAAACTTCTCTTTGGCATATTCTCAACAAACATCAAAAATGTATTTGAACGTGTGGGAGAGTAATATACAAATAAGGAGTTCAAATCACACACTTTTCTTTGATTGTGAAAAGTCCTGTAGGCCCACAGAAGCTTCGGGATGCCCTGCCCACTCACCCGCGAACCTACGGACCAGGTGGGCCGTGAGGCTTTTTCTGCATCGCAGGCAGCTGGCCACACTTGCTCTGAAAGATGTGCCAAGGCCTGGCTATGTTTGTCACCAAACCTGTTTCGACCTGTGGTTCACTTGGATATTACATAAGCTAAGCGTGTGTAAGTGTGAGAACAGAGAGAATTACTGTCCATGCAAACAAAAGTGAGTGCTTCAGAAAGACTCTATAAGGCCAGACTTTATTTATTTTTCCTTAATAGATAGGGCCTGGTCTGGTACTGCAGGCTGGCCTTGAACTCACTAAGTCGCCAAAGCTGGCCTCAAACTCACAGCAATCTTCCTGCCTCATCCTCCCAAGTATTGGGATTACAGGCATGTGCCACCATACCTGGCTGAGCCTAGACTAAAAATAAAGTATCCCATGCCCCCAGATGTCCTGGTTTTGCTGCCATGTCTCAGGCCAGCAGCCTCTGGTGGGGGGCCTGGGGCCATCGGATCACAACTTGAGCCCCCAGATACACCCTCTGGGGTCAGACTCTTGAGCAAGGGGACAGCAAACGTGTGACCCCGCCTGCACCTGGCCATCACTAATGCCTGCTACTGAGAGTGGGGGGCAGCCCAGCTCTGCCCTCTAAGCCCAATGCTCAGTTTCCCTTCCCCTGAAATCTGTTTCAGCAGGTGTGGTGGTGCACATCTATGACCCCAATACTCTAGGAGGCTGAGGCAGGAGGATTGCAAGTTTGACCCCAACCCAGGAAACTTAGCAACTTAGTGAGACCCTATCGAAATAAAAAGTAAAAAGGGGAAGTAGCTCAGTGGGAAGGCCTGGGTTTCATCCCCAGTACTGAAAAAAAAACACTGTTTGTAGTTAAAGTAGCCACAGCCAATCTCTTCCGATTGTGACTGAAAAACCCCACAGGACACAGCCCACAGCAACCTTCCAACACGAGCGTGTGTGTGTGTGTGTGTGTGTGTGTGTGTGTGGACTCACGTGTGTGTCACCCCAGAAGCACAGTGGCTGCCTGCCTTTCCATGGTGAATCTCCCCAGCATCCACCCAGTTCGCCCCTCCTCATCCGAGGTGCAGGACTAGAACCCTCGGACGTGAGCCCAGCCCTTTCAAGGTCCTGCCTGCCCCTGGCTACCCCAGCCCTAAACCCAGTCCTGACTGCTGTCGCTGAGATCCACAGATGGCGCTGGGAGAGCCCTGGCCTGACCTGGGCACCCGGAGCTGCTCCTAGGCGTTCGCTGTGGGGGTGCAGCAGGAGGAGTGGTGGCGGGAGGAGACAGAGGTGTTCCTGCCGGGTGGGCTGCAGCAGAGCGCAGCAGGCAGCCAAGGAAGAAGCGACGGTTGGGCCAGCGGTGAGAGCAGCCGCTGTGTCCCCGCCCGTCCCTGCTCCCGAGGCACCTTGTGTGCAGCTCCCCTGCAACTGTGCCCTGTGACGCAGACCCCGCCGTGCCAGCATGAGTCCCAGGGCCGTGCATGGCCAGGCCAGGGGGGACCGCCCCTCTGGGGGCTCCGGGGCCTTCTGAGCTGCACGGACGGTGCCGTTTCTTTCTCTTTCCCTTAGAACCACGCACCTGGTCGCCTTTCCCTGCGCAGCCAGTGCGGTTTCCCCCGTCTTGCTCCAGGTTTAGCATGGCGTCCCCTGAGCGGGTGAGGTTCCTTCTGTGTGTCTTTATGTTTAGGCCAGTTACTCCCGAGACACACAGGGAGCTCGCCTTCCACTGCTGGTGCGTGTCCCTCGGTGGCCACGGATGCCACTCAGGTAGCTGTGGGTTACAGGTCCCTGAACGCGGGACATCTGGCCACCAGAGACGGGACCAAAGCCACCCCGACCTCACACTTTTCCCCAGGACCCTGCAGTGGCCAGGGCGGGCACACAGCATCCAGCACCCGAGGTGAAACCCTTCCTTCCCTGTGGGTCACTGTGCAGAGAGCTCTCGGGCCTCAGCAAAATTCTCATGAGCGCCGTTCATGAGCTGCGCTCACTGCCCTCCATGCAACTGAACACACCGCGGGGGGCGTTTTGAGTTTGTTTCTTTGTCTTCATTGGGTTTTTGAGACAAGGCCTCACTCTGTAGCCCAGACTGGTCTCAGACTCACAGTGATCCTCCTGCCTCAGCCTCCCGAGTCTGGGATGACAGTCACGTGCCACCACCACGTCACTGGTGGTTTTGGAGCAACTTATCTGATTTGAAAATTTGGGAGGATGAACCGGACATGCTCGTTTGGGCTTCCTCCTTTCCTTCATCCTCATGAACAAAATCTGCCTGCGGATTTAGCTTCCAAAGATCCGTCTGCGGACGTGGGCTGAGAGGGGACTGACTGCTGGGCCCGTCTGCAGCTGCGTGCAGGCCCCACACGCAGTCACATGGCACCTGTCCCCCCTGTGAAGGTGACATTCAGCCATTACTGTTTCTCACCTTACTTAGGATCTGAGTCGAACAAAAGTGCAGCCTCTTGGGGTCCTCCCTCAGGGTCGCCCCGGAAACTTTTCTACTCTCTGCGGCGCTATGTTTAGAGCACTGAGGTAGTTTCTCAGCGTTGTGCAAGGAAGACGTCTTTGGGTGCATCCAACAGAGTTTTATAAACTCTCCTGTGAAACGTTTCAATGGCCTGGCATCAGATTTATAACTGCATTGTATGTGTGTTGTGGTTGTGGTGGTGTTGGGGATTGAACCCAGCTACATCCGCACCCTTTCTCTAATTTTTTTTATCTTGAGACAGGCTCTCACTAAGTTGCCCAGGCTGGGTTTGATCCTCCTGCCTCGGCCTCCCAGAGCGCTGGGTTTTCAGGTGTGCGCCACCACGCCTGGCTCATCCCTGCAGTGGTGCAGCAGCTTTACTCGGTTCCCGCGTAAAAACAAGCTCACGTCTGTCCTCGTTTTCAGTTGGGCAAGGCCTTCATCTGACCCTCGTTCCTGATTTGATCTTTGGTGGCAGCTAGTTCATTAGTGTCCTTTAGATAGTACTGTTCTTTACATAACACATGCTGTTCTCCACTCCATTTCCGTGGAGAAACGGGGTCTCCTGCAGTTTTGGGGGTCCAGCTTTCCCCTCGCTAATGATAAAGATGTAGCTGCAGAAAACACACGTGAGAAAAGCGACAGAAACGTGGTCACCCATGGCAGCTGCCACCCAGCCAGAGGACAGCAGGGACTCGGGACCAAGCCCCTAGGCGACACTGCCAACCTTATCTGTCACCCTGAGGGCCCAGGGCTGAGAGACCTTTCAACTTTTTAATAAGATGAATTCAATGTTTTCCATGAAAATTTTCTTTAAAAACACTATCTTAATTTTTAAAAGAAATCTGAGCATAATGATGGGATGCACTCTTGGGCACAGGATCCCCCCCCCCCCCGGTCCTCCAGGCCCATAAGGGCTGCCAGGATGCCTGCCATCACTGACACTGCAGAGGGAGGCAGTAATCTGGCAGAGGTGGCCCCTGCACCACACAGTCGTGGTGGCAGCAGGGGCTGAGGCCCTCCCTGGGGACAGGGAACAGCCTCTTGCCTCTCTGTCAGGGCCAGGAGGGATAGAGGGGGTGGGGACGCGGGAAAGGGGAGGCAGAGGCAGATCAGTTTGCATTTTGCCCGGGGCGCCCCAAATGGTGACTCACCACTCACCAGCCCTTTCTCCCATATTTGCGCAGGCGAATTCCACTCAGAGACTCTCATTCCTTCCCTCCTAACCATCCCACTCCCACCGATTCTATTTTGTTTATTTCTTGTGCAGCACTGCAGCTGGACCTGGGGCCTCTCACAGGCTAGGCAAGTGCTCGCCCCGGAGCCGAACCCCACGGCAGGGACCCAAAAGCACAATTAATTACTGCAGAAAGGCAGACCATCAGGACAAAGGTAGTAGACAGGAAAAGCAGGAAAGGATTCATTTCATTAGAGGAGAAAGAAAAGTATCAAAGAACCCCCCAAAAAAACCACTTTTTATTAGAAGCCTACAGATTACTTCCGGCTCTGCCTTAAGACTGCTTGACCCTAAGAGGACAGTGTCCTTTCCCATGTTTTATTCTCACAGCCTCTTGTTTTACTACATTGTATTAAAGACAGATTTGTTTGTTCTGTTTATTGATTTAGTTTTGAAACGGTCTCACTGTGCATTTCAGACTGGCCTTGAACTCCCTATGTAGCCCAGGTTGGCCTCAAACTCAGGGTGATCCTCCTGCCTCAGCCTCTCTGGAGTGCTGGGATGACAGGCATGCGCCAGCACATCTGGCTTACTGTAAACTTTAAAAACTACCCACAATCTCGTATAGTTCCTTTTCATCTTGTGCTACACTTAGTCTTCAACTGGTTTCTCCAATAGCCAAGTTCAGTGGCTACATTTTAAGCAGTAAAACCCAAGGGTATCGGGAACATCTGACATTCCAGCAGCAGCCTCAAGAGATTTTCAAGATACCCCCTGATGATTTATGCTAACTGGCCCTAAGAATCAAGGACCAGGTGTGGTGGTGTGTACCTACAATCTCCGGGAGGCTGAGGCAGGAGGGTTCCAAGTTCCAGCCCAATCTGAGAAACTTAGTAACTTAAAGAATTCCTGCACAAAATAAAAAATTTTAAAGAGAGGGGGGCTCAGGATGTAGCTCAGTGCAAAGGTCCTGAGTTCAATCCCCAGTACAGAAAAGAAAAGAGAAGATCAGGGAAAGAATTAAGGAGGACATCCTCATTAAGTAACACCATGGAGTTCTCCTGGCAAATTTCCCTCCCATGACCTGAAAAACTTGTATGTGGAGACCATTCATTGACTATGAGACCCTCTTCCAATGGGTCACAGCTGAACCCATGATGTCCCCCACCTCCGTGGCTAGGACACCTGGACTCTGCTCCTACTGAAAAGCCATGAGGCAAACGTTGTGCCCTGTTGTCCTCAACCCCTGCCAGACTGAGAAGGACGACCATGTGTCCCAGGGACCTGTCAAGGACCCGCAGCGCACCCTTCCAGGACCACCAGGGCAGCACCGCGCCCGTGGCATGCCGGGAAGGTGGCGGAAGCCGACCACTCTGTCCGCGGAGGGCGCAGGCGTTGCCGTCCAAGGCTCACTGCTCGCATCTGGCTCCCGCTCTTTCACGTCTCTTGGCTCGAGATCTCGCTCCACAGTGCAGTTTCCACGTCTCCTTTTGGACTGCTTGAGTTTGAAGGTCCTTCCAAATACCTTGTTGGCATTTTTGACCCACCTCCCGATTTTTATTCCTGTTCTATGACTTTTACTGGGACTCATGACTTGACGGTCCCAAACCCTGGACAAGAATACTCCCCTTTATCTGCAGCCTCGGACAAAGGCCATACTGGGCTGCACCCAATGGGGACTCCTTACATGGAACGGGATGGAGGATGCAACTGTGTTTAGATCGGAGAGGTCTTAACTGGTGGGTGAGGTTGCCTTACATGTCCTACAGAATCGTTGACGGTTTTCAAAGATGGAATGGGCTGTCTCATAATGTTAGGTTATTTGAATATTTTTTCCAGGTTGAGATGTTTTGAAGATGTGAAGATGTCAACAATAAGCATGCCAAAAAAAAAAAAAAAAAAAAAAAAAAAAAAAAAAAAAAAAAAA
>NW_004955417.1:26393042-26395533 GCF_000276665.1 Chinchilla lanigera
AAAAAAAAAAAAAAAGAAAAAAGAAAAACAATAAGCATGCCTCATTAAAAATCTCCGAGGGAACATTCTGTTCTATGGAGCCACGGCCATGGCCTCCAGGTTCCCATTTTGGCATTTCCTCTTGGGTAAATGTCATCTTTGTTCAGTTTATTTATAGCTCCTTAGACCATCAGGGCAATAACAAGAATCCCCCAAATGGGCAGAGAAGCTGATGACCAAGGGGCTGCAGGAGAAACATTTGCATGCAAGAGTGAAAATAACCACCTTAACGTAGACCCAACACCACCTCCTGCGTGGCTGGATTTCTGTTTTTTCCTTCAGAGTCTCTCCTGAAATACTTTTCTTCTGCGAGGTCTTTCCTGGCGAGTCTCCCAAGCTGCAGGAAGAGCTTCATGCTGAAGGACAGGAGGGTCGTGGCGGAGGCTTTGGAAGGTCTGGATGTGACTCATAGCCTCGCTCCTTCCATCACCCGCAATGCAGGTGGAGTTTATCGTTGGCTCCACACAGCAGATCACGCTGTGGAAGCTCTGCTGGCTTTTGTAACCCAATGCCAGTCCCCGTTCCCTTCCTGGCCAACATAATTAGCTTTGTTCAGCTCTTCCGTGAGTGGCCCGTGATCTCACGGAACATGGGTCCAGCCACTGAGCTACGTGGTGCTACGGCCTGTTCTGGCCCAGGACACACGAGAAGAGGTTGGACAGAGCCTTGTGGGACAGATTATTGCCCCCATCCACCCTCTTCATGCCTTTAACCCTGCTCATGAGAGGACAGGAGGCTTCGTCTCGAGGGGCGGGCGAGGCGAAGATCCTCGCTGAGCTCTGAGCTGCTGTGGGCTTGCAGGCCTGAGGCCCAGCACCCTCCTCCTCGTCTCCAGACTTCTTGTTGCGCCAGGGACACCGAGCGGCCTTGGCAGCTCGGAGCATCCTTGAGTGTTGTACCTGCCCATCCCACACGGAACTCTGGAAGCTTCCGGAAGCCAGCCCACAGGGTGGCAGCTGGTCCACGCACACTTCCCGTGTTTGCTTGTGACTCAGCTGCCGAGGGTGCTTGGCCAATGTCTCTGTCCACCGGTTCCCCACCTGTGGGCCGGAGCAGAATGGGATGGGACTCTTCCCACAGGCGAGTCAGGTCTCGGGTGAGAGATGGTCAAAGAGCAGAGACCGCATGAGGAGACGTGATCTGACCGGTGTGGCGGGCATGCTCAGGGGAGCAGCCTGTTGCTATCAAAGCCTGGACAGATGGCCGGATCTGGGGTGAGGGAGCTGAGAGCCCTGTGAATGTGTGAATGGCAGCAGGGAGAGTGCAAAGTGAGAAGAGGCCAGAGAGGCAAAGACGCTGCCTGAGAGAGAGCATGAGATGTTCGTCATCTGATTTTTAATTTAATTATATTTTGATCAAAACTGTACATCCAGCCGGGTGTGGTTGTGCACACCTATAATCCCAGCACTCAGGAGGCTGAGGCAGGAGAATGGACACCAGTTCAAGGCCAACCTGGATTACAGAGTGAGACTGTCTCAAAAAAAAAAATCGCATGTGGGTATGGAGCAGTGCTGGTGAACCTACAGCGTGCATGCCACACCAGGATGCTTGTTGTCACTGAAAGCTCTGAAAGGTTTGCCATCACTGGAAAACACTACGTATGTGTATGAAAGTATTTTAGATGAGTAATTACACTGAGTAAAGACACTGAAAACACTATTTTATTTATTTATTTATTTTTGAAAACAGTATGGACTAATATTGAAATATGTGCACCAATCCATGGCTGGTTCCATCCTGCTTTTTCTTTTTTGAAGCACTGAAGCTCAGACCCAGGGCCTCATGCATGCCACACGGAGGTGTTACCACTGAGCTATATCTCCAGCCTTTTTTTATGTTTTGTTTTTGAGACAGGATCTTGCAGTATAGCTCAGGCAGGCCTTGAACTTGAGATACTCGAGATCTTCCTGCCCCAGCCTCCTGTATGCTGGATCTCCAGGCACAAGCCAGCCATGCTGGCTTACCAGTTAGTCTGCTGTTACCAGCAGCCCGAAGCATTGCTAACACACGTTTATGTTGCTAGATTTTTTTTTTCCAGCGCTGGGGATGGGACCCAAGCACAGTCAGTTGGCAAGTACTCACCGCTGAGCTGCACCCCCGTTTCTCACTCTGTTTTGTTTTGTTTTGGGGTACCAGGAATCGAACTCACGACCCCACGCTTGCCGGGCAGGTGCTGTCCCCGCCTGCCCTGCTTCTCATTCTGATGCTGATACCTCTTTCCTGTGTGAGCAGGTTCCTCTGCTTTTTCCTTTGACTCTTTGGAAAGGTCCATCCAGAAATTCAATAATTACGTCAATTTGTGTTTTTTAGAACTCACTGTTAAAGATTAGGTGAGTTGTATCCATCAGAAGTCTCATAATACTTTAGTTAATACCATATTTTATCTCTTTCTGATAATTTCCTCCAATGGTGTATGTGAGTGTGTGTGTGTGTGTGTGTGTGTGTGTGTGTG
>NW_004955417.1:26395808-26401682 GCF_000276665.1 Chinchilla lanigera
AACTCACGACCTTGCGCTTGCCAGGCAGGCGCTTTTGCCACTGAGCTAAATCCCCAGCCCCCATGCCTACATTTTGATGCTATGATTTTAAACATCTTTTTTGTTATCCATTTTCCTGTCTTTTTGTTCTTCCTAGGGGTCCTAGATTTAGTCTTTAAATATCCTATGAAGGATTCTGTTTAAGCTTGCATATTTTTCCTGATCAGAAGCTCTTTCTCATTGTCTGAAATTATTCTTCTTTTGTGGATGTGGTATTGTCTAATAAATTAATTATGTAATTGCTATCCCATCTCACTGGATCATGTTTTTCTTAGTTACCCTTTTTTATTAGATTCTAGCTCTGCTCTTGGTCCTACATTTTGGAGGCTTTTTTCAAATATCAGAGTTCCCTGACCTCATGTTTATCTTTCAGAATGTGGAATAAAATGCTTATCAAGAACTCTCTGTGACTGTGGACCAATGGCTCTGTTGAAAGATGTGGTGGAAATTAGGCTTTTTCCCTTCCCCGCTCCCTGTTTCTGATTGGAAAGCACCCATATGGCCGATGGTATCTGTAGATCTTCTCTCCAGGATCTTCAATCCATTCCGAGAAAGAGCCTCTGATCTCCGCCTTGGGGGAGAGGCAGGGGCGGCGGTGGTACAATTGGCTCCTGGCTCAGAAACTGGGTGGAGGAAGCAGGCGATGGTATCTCCCTGGTTAGCATTTGACCTTTCACTCTCGTAGTCCTCAGAGGGCCCCTGGCCCACACCTGGTGCTTCTGCTGCGTCTCCAAACCCGCAGTCTTCTGCTCTGCTTTCACTAGAGCGCATTCTGTCTGCGGCATGAAGGAGGGCTGTCTCTTGGGCTGAACTGTATCCCCCTAAATTCATTAAGTTCAAGCCCGGACCCCTAGTACCTTGGACTGGTGGCGAACCGACGGCATACATGCCGCCTTGGGCTATTTGCATCATTGAAAGCTCTGAAAGGTTCACCATCACTGCCTCGGACTGTACTTAGATGCAGAGCCTTGAAAGGTGTACTTAAGGTAAACTGAGGTTGTAGGATGGGCCTAATGCCACATGCCTGGTATTCTTATGACTCCAGTGGGAAGACGAAGGAGGACCTAGTAAAATGGTGAGTCACCGAGCAGCCAAGGAGAGAGGGACAGAAGATGCCAACCTCACCAGCACCTTCATTCCTGTCTTCTCTCTCCCAGACTGTGAGAATACACCTTTCTGCTGTCAAAGCAAGAGATCTGTGGCCCTCTGCTCTGGCAGCCTTGGAGAAAGAAGTCCTACAGATGGGAGCTTGACTCCACCGATGGAGCTGCGAATCCCAGGGCCTAACAGCTTTTTGTGTTTGTGTGTGTGTGTGTGTGTGTGTGTGTGTGTGTGTGTGTGTGTGTAGTACAGGAACTGCTGAGCTACATCTTCATCTCTTTTTTAAAATTTAACTTTGAGTTATCACCTCACTGTTACCCAAGCTGGCCTCAAATCTGAGATCCTCCTACCTCAGCTTTCCAAGTACCTGGGAACACAGGCAGGCGCCACTGTGCTCAGAACTTAGCAGCTTTTATTTTGTTTTACTTTTTTTGGTGCTGGGCATTGACCCCAGAGCCTCATGCATGCTAAGCATGTACTCTGCCCTAGCCCCGGTTAAAATCTTTGTACTGAGCTTTTGAACCAATCACCTGGTACCAGCCCACAGTCATTTTCCAAATTTCTAAATATTGTCACCTTTAATCCTCTCATCGTCGTTCTACTCTTCTATCAGCAGGGATGCAGGAGGAGCAGAGGAAAAGACATGTACTTAATGCCTTTTTAAAATTATTTTTGTTATTATCATTACTATTATCATTATTTACCGTGCCGGGGTTTGAACCCAGGGCCTTGTGCATGTGGGCAAACACTGTACCAGTGAGCCGCACTCCAGCCCAGAACTATGCGCTCTGGTAAGGTTGACCAGCGGCAGCTCCTGGGCACAAAACAGTCACCACCCTGAAGGCAATGTGCACTCTTCAGCAGCAATTGACTGAATCCGTGTCCCCAGCCTGCGCAGGAATAGCCATTTCATGCTCAGCTGGCTAAGCGATAAATCCTGATATTAATTTCAAATTCAGGCACTCAGGTTAATTTTCTTCTTCCCAAGTGTCCTTCTTAAGGATAACGGCTGACCAAACAAGCTAGTGTTTTTATAGTGCAGAACGGGGAGACGCTCGTCAGTCCATGCCAGGGTGCACCTGCTGCGGGCCTGGGTACAGTACCAAGCACCAGGTGGACTCGTTCAACTAGATCTGCAGCCCTTGAAAACCGGAATCTTCTGCCCAGATGCCCCAGAATGGCATCCTTGTCATGTCTCACTCTGAAGGACCCACTGTAACACAGTGGCAAGTGGCATCAGATGCTAACCTTTCTACTTAGTGACAGTGAGATTAGCCCTCTTGATGGATGTTAAAGACCATGACTTAAGTGATCCCAGAAATTAACAATACTATTAGAGCAAAAGATAAATGCCAGCTGTCTTGGGGCATGTCTATAACCCGAGCACTCAGGAGACTGAGGCAGGAGGATCACCGCAAGCTTGAGGCCAGCCTGGGATACACAGTGAGTTCAAGGCCAGTCTGAATACACTGACAGACCCTGCCCCGTCTCTCTCTCTCTCTCTCTCTCTCTCACACACACACACACACACACACACACACACGCATTCACACATGCACACAGCAGGGGATGCAACTCAGTATAGAGCACTTGTCAAACATGTTTGAGCTCCTAGGTTCAATACCCAGTCCTATAAAAAATTAGAAAATGATGAAGAGATGTCCAACAGGAAAAAAAAAAGATGAGAATATTCTAAGAGTGAACTAGAAGATCTTCTAGCTAACTAAGCGGTGTTTTAAAAAGTAATAGAATAAACAATAATTAAGGATTTACTATTTGTTAGGCACTGTTCTAAGTAGCTTAGATATATTGATGAAGTAATAACTATCATGGTTCGCATTTTATAGTTGAAGAAATTGAATCACAGCAAAATTAAAAGACTTGCTCACACTGAAGTCAGAGAGGAGAGCCAGGATTTGAACTCAGACACTCTGAGCTTTCAGATGCTCTACTACTCTGCAACTACCTACCTGAATGAGGAGGGAATCATTATACACATTTCTAGGGAACTTCCAGAACTGGACATCAGCAGCCAGCCTGGACCTGCACGCTGAGTGCCCAGCAGAATGACTACATGAGCATCTTTGTTCACGAGGGTCCCTGCCATTTCTCAAAGCTAGAGAGAAAGCCGCTCTGCAAATCTCCAGAGAGGAAAATTCCCAAAGGAACGGGAATCTGGATGACATTGGGATTCTCAGCAGTAACACTGAAAGCTAGAAGACAAAAAGTATTTTCCATGAGCCTATGGGTGAAAATTTTCCATGTAGAATTCTATACTTGGCCAAAGTCCCCACCAAAATTAATAGTTGGTGGGGCTAGGGGTGCGGCTTAGTGGTAGACAGGTCATCTAGTATGGATGCAGCTCTGGGTCTCAGCCCCAGCTCTGGAAAGCCATGTAAAATTTTGAATGATGATATTTCAAGTGTGTAAGGACTAAATCATACCTCTGCGCACCTTCTTGGGCTGCACTGTGACATGAGCCATGGAAAGTGAAGCAGAAACCCAGCAAGAAGGTGCAAGATGCAGAAAGGAGGGGGCTCGTGGGCGAGTGGGTCCGGGTAATGACGGAGCAGCAGGCCTGTGGAACAGCTTGTCTTCCTTGGTATTCGAGGATGGAAGTGGTACAGGGGGATGGAGTCATTGATCATTTGGAAGAGAAATCTCATAGTCATTTGATAATCGGTGACAGAATTGTACCAGGATAGGTGCATAATAATTAAGTAAAAATAAGTAAATAAATAAAAGGCTCTGTAAGAAAGAAACCAGCAATAGTGCACTAGCGGGCTGGCTTGTCACCAATACTTGCACAGATGTTCACTACTAAGCCCCTTAACCCTGAAAGAGCTACCTATTTTGGAAGAAGGGATGGAAGAGGGTGAACCACTTTTAATTTAGTTGAAGGACTAAATCAAAGTTGGCCAAAGCACATCTCTATGGACAAATCAGGAGACAGCAGTATAATTTAGTTAGAAATAGGGAGGTAAATGACAGAAGAGACAGCCAAAATAAGATGTGGTGGCCGCTAGAAAGAAGATAGAGAAGGCAGTGGAGAAGCAGACATTATGCTGTGATAATATACTATGTTGTCTTTAACAAATAACTGTGCAGTGCTTGCATTGGTTCAGAAAGTCCCAAAACCATGAACTTCCATTGTTGAGAAAGAAAAGATGGAACAACTGACCCCTGCCTCATATAATTTTTCAGGAAATGCATGATCCATGAAGACTCAGAAGAAGTTGCATGAAGCCTGGTAGTTTTAGGATGAATTTAATAAAATGTGGTACACTTTACACATCCTCCTTTATTTCCACGACCCACACACAGAGGCTAGACCCCTGTCAGAACTCCCACAAGTACGGCACTCTTTGGAAGTGGTAGTTAAAACTTCCACCTGGGCTAATTCCCCTCCTTCCCAACCAGGAGAAACAGGGCCGACTCCGGTTCATCCTGCATTGTTCCCCTGGCAACCATATTAAACTGCAAGGATAAAGCACCTTTGTCGTGGCTGCTTCTATTGAATTACAATGTAAATGTTGATGGTCGCCCTGGAAACATCGGATGACCACGGTTTGGGGAGCAGACTGGTGGGGGGTGGCGGGGAGCGTTGTTTGCAGCTGAGGAATCCCAAGTTGAGATGTGCCTGGGCCATCTTAGGCGGCTACACAGCAGGCCCTCCAGCTCCGGCCGGCCTCCCCATCCATCTGTCCAGCTCCTGAAAGGATACTCACCTCTTTGGAAATCTGTAAATTACCTGGTGTGTGTTACCCATCAGGACATGAGACGTGTTTGTTGTGGATAAGAATGTTAGAAATGCAATTATGCAACAGATCTGGCAATCTCTGTCTCTCCCCCACCCCGCGGCACACCGCGACTTCAGTTCCTCCTCTGGCCACTGTCAAACATTTGTCCTCCAGTGGGCATTCGATGCCTAGTGTTGAGCTGCGCGTTCGATTCCGGTTGGCTTGGGATTTCAGAGCGCAGCTCTCTCCCGTCCTTCCGTTTGACCCACAATCCCCAGTGTCTGCAGGTGCTGCGCCGCCTCCCCCCGCCGCCCAGACCCCATCCCTTCTCTCCCCTGTCCGCCTCACCTTCCCCCGACAGCCTGGGGGAAAAGGGAAACATCGCTGCAGGGCGGCTCCGAGCCCTGGCCCTGGCTCCCCACAGGCTCCACGCAGGTAAACTTCGCAGGGAGTTAGCAGCACTTGGAGCGGGGCCTTACCTGAGCGCGCCTCTGCCAATGGCAGCGCACCTGAGCGCGCTCCGCAGCCAATCACCGCGCAGCTCGTCCCTCGGGCTTGTACCCTTTAGTGAAAGAATTCAGCTCCTTGCGAGCAAGTTACCTGTGGCCGCCCAGGTCCGCCGCCTTCTGCTCGGAGCCTGCCCGTTGCCCCGGCCGGGAGGACCCGGCGGCCGGCCGGCCCGAGCGCGGCCCGTGCGAGGCCCCCATCCCACCTGTCCGGCTAGGTGAGGGCGCGCGCGGGCGAGGAGCGCGGTGCGGGGGGACGCAAAAGCAGAATTACCTGTAGCTCTTGTTCTGCCATCTCGGGCGCGCTCACACACCTTCACCTGCACAGACCTGAAAGTCCAGTTTCTCCAGAGGCTGAGGCTCCAGGAAAAGGGGAGCGAGTTCATTGGATCAAACATGTCACAAGAGTCGGACAAGTAAGTGGATCGCACGCGCCGGCTGCTGCTGCTACCACTTTGGGCTGATGGCAACTGGTTTGTTCTGTTTTT
>NW_004955417.1:26402561-26420076 GCF_000276665.1 Chinchilla lanigera
GAGGGGACCCAGCTGGGGAAGCGAGGAAGGCGGCGCGGGAGGGAGGCCCGAGGTGCGCGCCGGGCGCCGGAGCCGGCCGGGAGACCACCCCGAGACTCGGGCCGTCACACCCAGGCTCGCGGGTCCCCCGTGGATGGAGACTCCGCTGCCTGCTCCCAGCCCACGGGCACGCAGCTTCGTCCAGCCCCGAGAGACGAGGCGGGCACGCGGGGCCCAAGGCCGCACCAAGTTAAAAAATTCCGTAGCCAAAGCCACGCGACCGCAAGCTTCTGGGTTTTGTTCTGGTTTGTTTGGTCTTCGCGTCCAAAGTGGCCGCAAATGTACTTCCATTAATCACACAACGAACACTGAGTTTGTTTCGGTTTGCGCTACAACGCGACTCGAATTCTTTATGAAAGTGGATCGGTTTTCATTTTAACCAAGTTATAGCTGGCACCAATAAGGACAGTTTATTTCCGACTGAGAGTAACTGCCGAGCGGTAACAATCTGGCTGCGCCACCCCGCGCCGCCTAGCTTTTATGGTAATGGCTCCGCGTTTCATGAGAGTGGCCCTTATCCGCTCGTGGTTTCCGGGCCTTTTGTATCCTGCACAAAGTAATAACGAGGTCCAGGATTGGACTTCTTCTGCTCTCTGCTTGCGCTGTTGAGGCGTGTTTGAAGCGCTACACGACTTTTCGATCCCTTGCGAACTGTAGCTTAGTTTTCTTAAATGAAGGCCTGGCGGGACGAGACGGGTGTGGGCGGAAAGGTCCTGAGATCGCTGGGGAAGAATCGCAGGGGAACGGAGAACCTTAGAGGAGTGGGGCGGGGGTGGGGCGGCCGGCGCCAATCGTGGGGCAGGTTGCAGGGGTGGGCACTCCAGGAAGGGCTTAGCACGCTGCTCAGGCCTGGGCAGCTTCCTGGTGAATCCTCCCAGGAGGCCTCTCCTGGGTTCTGAAGGGAATTTTAAAGCACACACTGCAGCTTCCCCCAGTCTCCGTGAGGTAGGGAATCACAGCATAGGAAGGTATTTCCAGCCAGCGAGTGTGGACTTCTTTATCTTTTTTATTGGTGTGGACTTCTCAGACTGAAATGTTCTACCCCGCTGATGCTATCACTCATTAAAGCAAAGCTTTTAGGACATTTTGTCTTTGTACATATCTTAAAATGCTCTACTCCCCCATCTTAAATTTAATGAAGATTTGTGATCTCTGTCAGCAAGGATGTGTATAGGCAAGGCAGTGTGATACATAAGAAACTTCTATTTTACTGCCAAAATGTATAAAGTATATTCAGTGGAACCCTGCATATATAATGTTTGATAGAGGTCTTTTTCACCGCATAAATATAGTTTCTAACTCCCTGCTGCTTACAACATACTCAGATAGGCATAAAACAAGGATTTTTAAGGATTTTTAAGGTGAGACGAAAGTAAGACTAAGATAATATGCTAATCATCTAAAGTTACAAAAAATCCCCTCAGCAGTTGCAAAAAATTTTAAAAACTACACTACAGATCATGATAAATGTCCACTTCTCCCTACCCACCCTACTTTTTTGCCTAGGACAGTTGCTTTTAGTTATTTTGTGTGCTTTCGTTGAAGGAGTTCTACTGTTATTCAGAAAGGTCTTCAAGTTCTAACCAATCAGGCCCCTGGATGACTGTATCCATCTAATTAAACTTTCTACCATTTCCTTTTGTAAATGTGTGTGTTCACTTCCGTTATGCTATAGAGACTATCCAAGATCACAGACATCAAGAAGTCATCATCTCTTCCCGCAGCTCACACAAATTCTCTCACAAATGTGTTGGCCGCCACTGTCCACTGGGCAGGCCCTGGTGCTGGTGCTGAGATTTTCTGTCGAATGGGACACAGGCAGCACCCTCAGGACGCTCACATTCTAGTGTATGCGATGGGGAACAGCCAGTGAATCCAGCAGAGAGTAAATATCTAATGAACCCTGAAGTGCTCGAGGGTTAATGGGGAGCTCTTCTGTATACAGTGGCCCAGGACAGTCTCTGAAGAGATGACCCATGAATGTGGACCTGAAGAAAGTCAGAGAGGGAGCCCTGAAGACAGCCAGGGTGTGAGTGGAAATGCAGTGCAAAGGCACTGGGGTGAGCCTGCTTCCCATGTTCTAGCACCAGGAAGGAGGCCAGTGTGGGTGGATCAGAGGTAGCTGATGATGACATGATCAAGCAAATCAGTGCAATCGGTTCTTTATTTATTCATTCAGACATCTTCATACTCAAAAACAAAAAAAAGTGTGCTTATAAATGGCCTTGGAGCCAAGAGGTGGTAATACTGTACTCACCGAGGAAGGGCAGAGCCAGCAGTACGAGTGGTCCTGTCTCCTGCTCCGGCGCTGCCAGCTGAATAATGAGCTGGGTCTGGTGGTGTGTTCCCTACAGCGGATGAGATCTTCCCTGCTTCCTGTTTCAAAGGCAGATAAATGCCTATGCACTGAAAGAGCCCAGAGCGTTAGGATGAAGATGGACAAACTACAGTCGGGGTGTGCTGTGACCCCCACTTCCCTAGCACCCTCCAGCAGCTGTCTCAGATCCTCACTTTCTGCAGAACGAAGCTCACCCCTCTTGCTTTTCTCTTGCTCTTGCTCAACTTCCGAAACTGCATCCCTCAGACAACATGCACTCATCGAGCACGCCTGGGAGACATGACAGAGCATGTTTCTCATCGGCGTGAAGTCAACGAGTAAACAGAGAGACGTAACCTCCGTAAAACTAAGAGGCTGGACAATACCGTGAAAAGCTGGACTAACAAAGACAGGTGAAGATAACTACATGCAGTATTAGGACTTTGAAGGAATCCCATAAATCACTGCTTTCTAAACTCGGCTGATTCTAAAAATATCACCCGAAGGAATTGATAATCTACACAAGACCCCTTGGCCCCAGCCCAGAGGGGTTGGGTCAGATTCTCTGGGAAAGAGCTCGGGGAGTCTGCGTTTAAGCTTCCTCCCAGCCATGCCTAAAGATTGGGTCAACTGCAAAAGTATTTGATAGTACTTTACATAATAGATGCCATTTCTGTGTGACTTTCTGGTACACAGCCGGTGTATAAATGAAATGAAACCTGTAGGTTCTTCTTTTATCTTATGCTCCCACTAGGTGAGCACCTTCTGAGATAACTGTAACATTGATGCGATCTTTGGCCTTCTCTGTATGCTGTCTACATTCATGTTTTGCTGAACGGCCCCTTCCAAAACAGGGGATCCTTTTGACCTGTTTCATGTTTCCTGAGCTGCTAAAGACCGGATCTAATGTGATGGCATCCAAGCTTGTGTTTCCGGCTGGACTCAGCTTGCCTGGGAGCTGGGTTGGGGTTAGAAGCCAACTTGTCCCTCTCAGATTGGACACTGTAACCTAGAATTAGCAGGGTTCATTTTTCTGAGGCCTGTCCTTCCATGTTAGATTCTGTTTGCTGCATGTACTCAAAAGTAAAGAGCTCTAGTGTGCTCTTGGCCCCTGGTGAAATGATTTGATAAGATGACAGTCCGCTAGACTCTGCAAAATAAAAAAAGAATTTAGAAATCTGTAGGTAGTTGGGTGCGGTGGTACACACCCATAATCCCAGCTACTTGGGATTCTCAGGCTAGAGGGTTACAAGTTCAAAGCCAACCTGGGCGACTTAGGAAGACACTGACTCAAACTAAAAAATAAAAAGGACTGGAGACGTAGCCCAGTGACAGAGCCCTTGGTTAGTGTGCAAGGCCCTGGCTTCGGTCTTCAGCACTACGAAAACAAACAAGCACACAAAACAGCTACAGTTCGATAAGAACTTTTGTACGTTAAGTTGTCCAATTTACTTTTAAAAATGCTTAGATAATTGAGGCAACTGCTTCAGTTCTTTACGACTTTGGTCTAACTAGGTACAGATTCCAGGTTAAAAAACGAACCCTTGGGTTCAGTAGCATTTTTCCCTTCCCTTCCTTCCTCTGCGCTGAACCAGCAGGCTTTCCCTTCCTCCCTCCTTCTTTACCTTTTCCCTGTCTTTTTCATGTCACTTTTCTGGCACTTTTGCTCCCCTGTTACAAGGTAAGTGTTGAGAGCTAAATAGAAATGGCGCTACAGATAGAGGTGGAGGTGGGTGTTGAGGTCCTGCACTTTGCCACATTCTCTCAGTGTGTGCAGCCCTAGCAATCTGTCCTTGCTACCCGGCCTACAGGTGAGCTGGTGGCAGTGGATGACATCACCCTAATTCCACCCCGGAGAAATGTAGGCATTTTAGAATAAGGAAGGCCCTTTGGGGTCCTCGTTCGACATTCCTGGCAGTCACCTGGGGAGTCCAGGGACTCAGTGGCACACACCGGGCCTCCGCAGAATCCAGGGAGTGGTTGGCTTGGCACAACGGTGCAGGAAAAATTCCCCAGCGAGCAGCAACAGGCTGTGGAGGAATTTCTGCTTTGGCCCCAGGACTGGTGGGTTGCTTAGTGACAGCGCCTGCCTGAGTGTCTCGGCTTCACTGGCCTTTGCATTTAGGCTTCCAAGAGTCCCACCGACCCTCTGTCCCCCTAGCCTGCAGGACTCCATGCCTTGAGGAGGCCCAGCTCCTTGGATTGGTCCCATTTATTTTTCCCTTCGCAGAAAAGTACATTTGTCCCGTTCTGCTTTGTTTTGAGTACCGGGCATTGAACCCAGGGCCTTGCCCTTGTGCACGCTACAACCACACCACATGCCCAGCCCCGAGTACATTTTGTGCTGTGACTGCTCCTTGTTCTGGTGCTGGGTATCCAACCCAGGGCCTCCAACACTCTAGACAAACGCTCTAAGGCCCCCAGCCCTGCTAAGCTGCTAAACAGCAAATGGTAAGCAGAGCTGGACTGTCCTGGGCTGGGCAGGATGGAAGCAAGGAAGATTTTCTCAGGGGATTTTTACTGTACCCCCCACCGCCCCAGCCTACTGCGATGATATTTGGAAGTACCTTCGCTTGCTGTGTTTGGTGAGGAATAGTAATACTGTACACACAGTACCATCTGAATTGCCTCAGCCAGTACCAACTACACACACATTTTAAGAGTATCATGGAAAATGCCAGAAAAGCCAGTAGGTTTCAGGGGATTCCTTCTCAGCCTAGAAGCCCCGGTGGTGAAGATCGCGGGTGCATTTGAATGGGCGTTCAGGGGGAGGCGATTGCTGCCTGGGGTGGGGGGAAGAGCCTTATTTTACTTTGTAATGACCCCGGCCCAGAGCTTTGTGGGGTGCACGTTGAAAGTGATCTGATTTCACTCCCTCCCAAGGAAATGCGTCTTTTACAAGTCTGAACGTCGCTGCCCTCCCCGCAGAAAGGGAAAGCAGGATTTGCTGGCTGCCTCTGTTGGGATAGACACTTGCGTTTCATCCCTACCCGAAAGTACAAATTCAGCCGACCTCTGAGGGGCCGCAGGCTCTGCGTTTTTAAACACCGTGAATTTGCACTAGTTTTTTGTTTTGGTTTTTGTTTGCTTTTGTGGTGCTGTGGACGCAAGCTCCGTGGCACTGAGCTACACCCCAGCCCCGCCACAGGCTTTCCTCGGAGGGGCCAGGGCGAAGCGAGGTGGGGAGGGAGACGGAGACCGAGCGCGCGGGAAGAGAGCGCCTAGGCCTCCCGCAGCTGCCGAGCTTTCCTGCGGCGGGGCGCGTCGTCTGGGCTGCGGAGCCGGGGTCTGGCCGGGGTGACTCGTGGCTGACTCCTGGGGGAACTGGCTTTGCTTTGAACTCACAGCCCGAATCCTCCCGCTAGGACAAACCTGGAGGTCACTGCAGCCGGGCTGGTCGCCAGGTTTAGGATTTGGAGCTGAAAGTTTCAAAAGAAAAGCGTCCTGCCCGGGTCGTTCCGTGTTGCACGGTTTGGAAAATCGGACGTTCGGGTCGGAGAGGCGCGCTCTCCGGTCTCTGCGCGGCGGCTGCAGGCGGGCAGCGGCCGGGGCCGGCGTGCGCTCCGCTCCCGGGCCGGCCCTCGGGGCCTGACTTTTCCAAGAAGCAGGGACAAAGTAGCTCTTGCTTCTCTGCGGTGCTGCCCGGGAGGCACTGCAGCTGAGCTCACAGGCTGCGCCCTTCGCGTTCTGCATCTGGAAAGGGAGCTGCCGGGAGCGATGCCCGAGGACGGTCACCTCCCCGAGGTCCTCCTCCCGCCCGCCCCGCCGCGCCTCCCCCTTCTTACTTTCCTCGTCCTCTTCCCCGCTGCTCCTCCTCCAGCTTGCGCCTCCTCTTTTAACCCCTCCTGCTCCTTCCTTTCCCGCTCTCCCTTTTTGCTTTCCTGCTAGTTCTCCCCTTCTGCCTCCTCCTTCGCGCCCTTGCTCCGCCCTCTCCTTGCCCTCCTCCCTTTTAACAGCGCGCGACCGGGACCCTTCACTCTCAGAGTGTTGCCCCCGCAGTCCGGGGAGGGAGAAAAGTACTCAGAAAAGTATTCAGTGATATACAAGGAAGGACAGCAGCCGGGCTTCAGGTCAACACCAGCTGATACATTATTCCATTTTGTGGCGCCAGCTGTCACTCATTCAGGTCCGGAGTGAAACTTGCTGCCTGCTGTAGAGCTGGAGCGGTAGCCCTTAGTTTTCTCGGGGCGCCCGCCCACGAAAGTTCTGGTGTTGAAGGAATTATGAATAGTTCAAATTCTATGTACCCTCTGCACAGCAGACTTTTAATTACCTTTTTAGATGTTTTGGAGTCTTTGTGTATGTTTTTTCTTTAAAAACTAAGCGTATCTTTCATATTTTATTAAAAGACAAACGCCACAATTGCAGTGTGGTCACAGAGCCAGGGAGGTCATTCACAAATGTTCTACAATGGGTCTGGGGATTTAGCTCAGCGGCAAAAGCGCCTGCCTAGCAAGCGCAAGGTCGTGAGTTCGGTTCCCGGTACCGGAGAAAAACCACAAAAAACAAACAAAAAACAAACAAACAAACAAATGTTCTACAAGTAGCTGATAAACACCCGCAATCATACTTAGGCTTGTAAAAATCCAAGGAAGACAGATTGTATAATGTAATATATTTCCCCAATGGAATATAGTCCCCCAAATGTAATATATTTGGAATTCTCCAAATTCCCCTGTCAGATTGATCCAGATCAGCTGAACTAGGTTTGGGGAAAATAGCAATAGTGCAAGTTTATAAATGACTGAACTTCTGGAAGGGAGGCTGGCAAGCTCGGAAGTGGGTCTAGTCCTTAACCCCCAAATTCCAATTTTAGGGATTTATCCTAATGAAATAGGGACAAGTGCAGCCTTCACTTGGGAAGTGCAAAATCAGAAAACCCTGAAACGTGGGTGCAGAGGGTGGGTCAGAAGTCAGAGCTCAGTGAGACAAGGACGCAAGGCCGGCATCTAAATCACATCATGGAAAAAGCACTCAGTGCTGTGAGAAAGCGTTCGTGCTCTGCAGCAGTTCATAGCATAGCAAAGGAAGCGTGCGCACACACACACGCACACACTCACTCAGAGGTTCCAAGCAGACTCCTCGAGGGGTAGACACTTTTGGGTCTTCCCTATGCACCTTCGTGCAGTACTGTGTGGTGAAGTCAGTTCGAGGTGCCTTTGTCATCAAGGAGGAATTTTAGAGCGTATCTGTAAGCACAGTCACTGTGCCACGGAGACACTGAGAATGAACACACATGCACCCTAAATCATGCACAGAGGCGGCCTGCTTGCTCGGCCCTGGCAGCAGGGACCCCGCCCGGATGCCTCTCTCCTCTGCCCACGTGTGCTTGGTGACCCACTGCCTCCATCGGGATGCTCTTGGGGACCTTGGGCTTGGCTTCGACTGCACTCAGCCCTTTTGAAGAACAAGAAGCTGGGTCGTAACTTCCTTTCCAAATGAAAAGCAGGGAGGCAAGTCTGCATTTCTACGATTTTCTTAATAACTAATTTTTCCATAACAGACTTACTTCTGCCCAGAGGGCTGAGCCTGTGACTCATCTAACTGCCCCTTCAAGCTGGCGCATAGACCATGCCAGCTGAGCCCGAAGCCCTGCAGTCGCTGTGGGCAGCTATCAGGAAGCACTGTCGCACAAGGACTTGCTTATCAGCCCATCCAAAGGGCCCCCACCACAGGGAACAAAAAGTACGCGATGTGAACTCACTGGAGAAACCGGCTGTGCAGAATCACTGAGGCTTAAAACAAGTAGAAGGGGCTGGATATGGTGCTGCACACTTAAGAGTCCCAGCTACTAGGAGGCTGAGACAGGAGGATCACAGGTTCACAGGCAACTAAGCAAGATCTTGTCCCAAGTAAAGAGGGCTGGCGATGTTGCTCAGTGGTAGAGCGCTTGCTTAGCATGCGCAAAGCTCTGTTTTCAACCATATTACTGCAAAAAACAGGAAGTAAACTTCTATAAGATGAGAACACAACTAAAGCCATCTCTAGCTGTAGAAATCAACAGAGCTTGCAAAACAAAAACTAGTAGTTATGCCGGGCATGGTGGCGCATGCCTGTAGTCCCAGCACTCGGGAGGCCAAGGCAGGAGGATCATTGGGAGTTCGAGGCCAGCCTGGGCTACAAAGTGAGCGCAAGTCCAACCTGAACTGCATATCAAGACATTGTCTCCAAAAAAAAGACAAAAAAAAAATCCCAGAACCTAGTAGTTGTACTTTTTAAGCTGTGTATTCAAAAGTGAGGTTTGTGATCACCTCCTTCTCCCATTCCCACCTTTCTCTTGAATACTCCATGCAGAAATCCGTCAGTCTCAAACATTGTACCTTGTATTTTTGAAGACCTCTTATGTTCTGTGGAGGTTGAGTCTCTGAATAATAGTGCCCGTTCTTCGGCAGTCTTTCTCTTTTTACCCTACTGTCCATCTTAGCTTTTTGGAGCCCTGTGAGATGTGCTGTGTGGTATTTTCAGTCCCACAAAAACACAAGCTTGCTGAGCGAGCTTGCCCAGCCGTCTCAGGACACAAGTCCTGCACCACTGTGAGACAACTGGGGTCACCCCTCGCCTCCCCTACCTCCTGATCCTGCCTGAGCAGGGACCCAGCTTAGCACTCGGACCCCAGGACGCTTCCGGCCACTGCGGCCGCACATGGCTTTCACCGGCAGTGGTGGCGGCAGTGGTGGTGTTGGCCCTCTAGCCGATGTCCCTGGAGCACGGAAGAAGTTGGAAACGCTCTTGTGATTCTGGGCTTGGCTTTCCACCGTGTACTGGATGGGTAACTTAGTAAGTCCCTGTTTTTTTAATTCGTCTTTTTATAAGGCATAACAATCACACTGCTAGGTGGGGAGGTCACCCCGGACGCCGCACTCCTTCGTCCCCTTTTGCCCCTTGCCGCTGCTCGGCTCCTTGCCCCTACCCCTCCGACTCTAGGTCCTCCTGACATTGTCACCCTGGATGACTGCAAATGCGGCTCTTCTAGGGTACAGCTGTGCATTAGCCTGTGTGTTCTTTTTTTAAGAAGCATTTCCTGGGAAGCCTTTTTTCTAATTGTGAAAATAATGAGTGTTCATGAGGAAAAACTGGAAAACAGAGAAAAGTGCAGAGAAGAAGAATCACTCATAATTCTTGGATGCTTTGTGTGTTTTCTTAGAGTTCTTACAGTTCCTGTAGGTGAAAGATAGTATAGTCTATGAACTCGCTTATAGATGAAGACTGACCTTATTTACATCACTGTGCATTTCTCCACTCAAAGTTCCATTACTGGCATTTTGACAGTCTGAAATAGTCTTCAGTGTAGCATTTGAAGATGAAGTCTACAGGCTCCTGTTTTTAATATTTAAATTGTTTTCGTATAATAGGTCATGTTTATTCATAAGTCTTTGTGTCTTTGGTTACTACTTTAGAATAGATTTCCGGGAGGATGAAAATGAACAACACGGATATTTTTAAATCCTTGGTCCACGATTTGAAAATGCTCTCTAGAAAGATGTAATTGTTTGTTCTCCTGACAATGCCTGAGGGTGTCTTTCTCATACAGTCTCACCAGTAAATGAGAATTATATTTGGGGGGTCTATTTGAACAGCAAATAAATAATGAATTTTGCTTTACTTTGTAGTTTAATAATTGATAAAATTAAACATTTCCTCAGATTTGTAGTGATTTATGTTTCCTTTGTTTTTTGTGGGTGTTTGATTTTTGAAACAGGGTTTATTGCTATGTAGTCCAAGCTGATCTTGAACTCACAACAATCCTCCTGCCTCAGCCTCTGGAGTGCTGGGATTACAGGTGTGTGTTACCACTCCTGGCTGTGTTTTCTTTTGAATGAAAATTTTAATTTTTTTTATTTTGGCTGTACTGGGGATTGAACCCAGGACCTTTGCACTGAGGTACATCCCCAACCTTTCTTATTTTTTATCTGAAGCAGGGTTTCAGTGAGTCTCTCTAAATTGCCCAGGCTGGACTTGGATTTGCAGTCCTCCTGCGTCAGCCTCCCAGAGTGCTGAGGTTATAGTTGTGCACCAGCAAGTCTGGCTTCAGGGAAGATGTGGCTCTGATCCTGGCCTTCCACGTGGCAGTGCTGCATTCTGGAGGTCACATGGCTCAGGTGACCTTGGGGCTGCCATCTGGCTCGGCTTTCTGCTGGTGTCTGCCCAGAGCACCTTCCAACACCTGCACAGATGTTCCATATGCGTTGGCGGTGGCTTGTCCTCCTCATCACTCATAAAAACAACTAGGGTGCTGATACTTGTGCCCCTGACTTGTAAGAGTTCTTTGTACACCTAACACTATCAACCCTTTCATTAAAATGCTGGCTACCACTTCCTCAAAGTTGAATTCATGATTTAAAAAGGGTTCCCAGGTTTGCGTGTTGTGTGTCAGGTATATTCTTCTACGTCTGAATACTTTCATTGCCTTCAAATACTGAACGTTTAAGATCGAGCTCATAGACTGAACTCATTAAAACTTTGCTTTTCTTTTGTTCTTTTTTTTAGATTATTTAAAAGACCTTGTCAGAGGAAGCTGATTCATACTTAATCTAAAAATAGCTATCTTCGATCAGAGATGTTAACCCTATATTTTAAAATCCATATTTTCACTCCTTTTGCTATGCTTGCACCTACAAATATACGATGCAGAGATGAGGTGGGGATTTACATCCTGAGTAGTAACTGATTATTAAGTTGATATTGACTACAGGTTGTTCTATACCGATAAGTATTTTTAATAGGCCTGTAGTTTTACACAAGATAAACATTCAGATTCATTTCATCATTTTTCTGTTGTACATGTAGATTGCTGTGTTTTATTGAAGTCAATACTTAAGTGATTACGCTTGTAACTAAGTCTTTATGCACTTCTGGACTATGTTCCAAAAACTGCACTTTTCAAAACCATTTGGTTTGCATTTCCCCCACCTCACAGACACCCCCTGCCACACTGTGTTTGATGGGGGGGGTCTCCATACCCCTTCTCCAGAAACCAGTTCTGTCCTCTGTTCAGTCTTCACCAGTTTGTAAACTGTTTTGAAATGAATTTTTTCATTTATTCAAGGTATGTTTCCCTCCCTCCCCTTCTCTCCCCTCCCCTCCCCTCCCTTCCTCTCCCTTCTCTTTCCTTTCTTCCTTCCTTCCTTCCTTCCTTCCTTCTTTCCCTCCTTCCTTCTTTCCTTCCTTCCTTTCTTCCTTCCTTCCTTCCTTCCTTCTTTCCTTCATTCCGTCTTTGTTTTTTTGGTGCTAGGGATCCCACCATGACCCTGCCCATGGTAAGCAGCCCCTCTCTCTGACCTCATCCTCAAATTGTATTTTCAATCTTATTCAAAGCTTTATGCACTTTTTTTTGAGACACACTCTTGCCATGTAGTTCAGCCTAATCTTAAACACATTATTTATCCCAGGCCAGGCTTGAACTCACAGCAATCCTCCTGCCTCAGCCTCCCAAGTCCTGGGATCACAGTGCCACTGCACTTAGCTGTCTTTCAGTGTCTTGAAAGTCCTTGGGTTTGGTACAGTGAAGTTGTAGGAGGGCTGCAGTCTGTAAGAGCTTATTAACAGTGTTAAGCAGTAAGCTCTTTTCTCAAGGCAGGTCCTGATTCTCAGCCTGGATCTTTGCCAGTGAAAGCAATGCCCAGCTCAGCACTGCAGGTTCCCCAGTCAAAGACCTGAAGTTCTGGGAGCTTGGTCAAGGGATGGGGATCCACACCTCCAAGCAGATCAACCACGAATGAGCTCAGGGCATACCCATCCCAGCAGCAGCTAAGGCCTGCTCCCTGTGTAGCCCAGTTCCCACTAACACAGGGCAGGTCCAGCTCCGGGAAACAGCAGAGTGCAGACCTAGAGCCGGCACCTGCAAGGCACTGGCACCTCGACAGCAAAGGAGGCTACTCGTTTAAGGCTTAAGGATGCAATTAGGGACAAGCTAACTTAGAAAACACTACAATTCCACATGCACCTTCTGTTCTGCAGGTACAGTAATTATGAGTGGGAAGAGCGGAGACAGGTGCAGAAGGAGGAAAGAGAGAGTCTGCAAAGTTTCTGCTTTACTTTGATTTGAAAAGATTGTTTCTCCTTTCTCAGGTTTGGTCAGGTTTACATCCATTCTAATTTACTTGTTATGTGTTGGTCTTTTATGCCTATTATTAGTGGTTAAGAAATGTTTCAGTTATTTATCTAAATAGTAGGATTATTTAAAATGAACTTGCTTTCCAGAGACCAATCTCCAGGGCCCTGTATTTAAGCTTTATATTTTAAAAACTCTTTTAGAGCTATAGGTTAAAGTATGTCTGTATTCTCTGTTACCTGCACGTTGCTTGTGGAGTGAAAGGTAATATGTCTTGGTTACCTTTCTCTCCTTGCTGAGATAAAATGCCCAGAATTAAGGAAGAAAAGGTTTATTTAGCTCCCAGTTTGTGGAAGTTTCAGTCCATTCTCAGCTGGCTCCAAGGCAGAGTGGCACAGGGCACAGGGCAACAGTTCATTGCTGTGCAAAACAGCAAAAGCAGCAAGAACAAAAAGAGAGGAGGAGCGGCAGGGGGATCAAGCCTCTTTCCCTCCCTTACATTGTATGCAGGCTACCCGCTCCAGGGCAGGTGCAGCTCTCACATCCACAATCCTAGCATTGGACCATGAATCAATCAAAAACTCTAGATGCCTGCCCCATGATTGCGTGAGGCTTTGGGGGTACATCTAGACACAAATCATGACATAACAGCTGCAGCAAGTCGCAACTTAGAGAAGCAGTGTGCTGTTCTGGATGGAGAGGCAGCATTAAGATGTCTAGGACAGAGCTGGGGATATAGCTCAGCGGCACAAATGCCTGCCTGGCAAGTGCAAGGTCCCAAGTTCGATTCCCGGTACCAAAAAAAAAAAAGTCAAGATGTCTAGGACAGTTGTGGTGGACCATCAAGAGACTGAGTGCCCAAACTGCAACCCCAAACCCACTTATTTATCGCAAAGTGATGCAATTAAGCCTGAATACTGAGGTTTCAGAAAAAACAACTTGTAAGGTCATCTCAGAGAGGGCTCTCTGCACACCACAGGTTCACCACCACTGACCTCGGACAGTTAGGAATTTGTCTTACGTGTTGGGGGCACTAGAGTCACCTGCAGTAATCAGGAATCTTTATTTAGTGAATTATTAAACATGTTGTTTTTTTTTTTTTCAGTCTCCCTGCTAAGGTTAACTTTTCTGATTTGTACCCCTCCCCCTTCGCTGATCCAGGAGAAAAGGTGTGAAGTGGAAATTTCAGCTTAATTAGTTTGGCTACTGATTAAAAGAAAAAACATTTTGTTGAGCTTATTGTTTTAAATACATTCTTAGATTATCTAGGATTTCATGCTACACTTTGTCCTACTTTTAAAATGTTCTTGAACCTGAAATTTGAAGATTGCATGATTAGAAGGCTATCCTTTGCAGTCTGCGACTCATGACTTCCCGCCAGGAAGCCTATAAAAATACTGTGTAATTGGTCACAGTGCATATTTTTGTAAACTAACTCGGTATTTGTCCGTGACTTTATGCATTTTTCCTTTAAATATGCTAAGGATTCTCTGTCATTGACTTACATTTAGTTACATGGAGGTTGTTACCATAGCTTTTACTATTACGAAATCACACCTTTACAAAAATTCTCAGGCATAGAAATCAAGGTTTTTGAATCTTTCCTGGAATGAATTTTATTAGTGGGCTTCACTGGGCTTTTACAAATATTAAGAGATATATGTTTCATTACACAGTATGAATTTTAAGGAGATAAAATATGGGGCTGGGGATTTAGCTCAGCGGCAAAGCGCCTGCCTGGCAAGCGCAAGGTCGTGAGTTCGGTTCCCGGTACCGGAGAAAAACCAAAAAAAAATAAAATAAAATAAAATAAGGAGATAAAATATATCTACCCCCTTATAATAATTGGCTCCTATAGCTTTCGACAGAATTTTAATGATTTGTTGAACAGTCTCCCATATTTTTCTAGGCATTATGCCACACATCAAGATCTGTGTGTTTGAAAGTTTTAAAATTTTTACCTTGCATTGTGTGTTTTTATAAAACACTGTCTATGAATTCAATTATTCCATGTCAATAATAGAGTCTCCTGTTTTATGGTGCACAGTATTAGTCCACAGTAGGCAGAGAAGAACTGCTACAGGATAAATTTGTAGAAATGGAATTCTGATGCCAAGGCTATGCACACTGTAACTTTTGATAGATTGTTCTCCAAAACTGGTGCTTTGATTTACAGCCCAATCAGTGATGTACGAAAATGCCTGCTTGTGCATGCAGCATTCACACTAAGAGATCCCTATCCATCCTTGTAAATTTTTGTCAACTTGAAAAAGTGTCTTGCTGTTCTCTTAACTTACATTTCTTTAGTTATCTTCACATATTTAAAAGCCATTTGCATTCACTCTCTTGTGAAGTGTCGTTAATATTCCCTGCCTATTTTCCCATTTACTGTTGTACTTTCCTTGCTGGACTTCAGCAGCTTTTTCTGTATTAAGAGAGGAGACGTGTTCACTGTAGTTTGTGGTTAGCTGTGCTGTAGTTTCACGCTTTGCAGAGGTTTTGAATTTTTAGGTCGCCAAAGTCATCTGTCTTATTCTGTTTTGTTAATGGCTTCTAAGTTTTCTGTCTTACTGAGGAAGCCCTTTTGAGCTCTAAAATTACAAAGAAACAACCCCTCCTCTCACACAAACTTTTCTGAGAAATTGGGATGGCTGAAGACTGAACCCAAGCCCTTGGGTGCCCTAGGCAAGTGCTCTGCCATGAGCTACACCCAGCCCCCAACTCACACCATCACCCTCTCCCTCTTATGCTGGCCCATTCCCACTGAAAGCTTGGATTCCTCTGGAATTTACCTGGAGAACTGAATAGATATTTTCATTTTTTTCTAGATGGCCACCCTATGGTGCGAATATCGTGTATTGAGTAATACATGTTCTCCTTGCCTGTTTGAAATCCAGCCTCTAACACTGTCTTAATTATTGTTCTCACAGCTGAGACAAAATACCCGACACCTAAAGTTAAAGAAGAAAGGTCTACTTAGCTCACAATTTGTGGGATTTCAGTCCACAATCTGCTGGCTCCAAAGCAGGGTGGCTCATGGCAGAGGGGCAGCAACCTTCCATGGCTGCAGAAGCACAAAAGCAATAAAAGAGCCCAAGACTGTTTCTGTTCCTTCTACTGCATGCAATGTGCCCGCCCTAGGGCGGGTGCAGCACTCACACTTGTAATCCCAGCACTGGAGCATGAATTAACCACACACTCTAGATTCAGCTACCAAGCCCCATCTGAAAGTGCATGCAGCTCTGCAGGGATATCTAAACACAAACCATAACAATCATATATTAAATTCCTATCTGAGCAACTACTTTAAAGATAACAATATGTCATATAATAACCATGGTTAATTTCCTATCATCTTGTTTGAAATTCTGTATCATTTTTATTGTTTTTTTTTTTCTCTTTTAAAAGAATCAAAAACAATAAATTCCTACACAAGTTTGGAACCATTTCCCAACTCTCAATTCTGTTCCATTGATCTATTCACTATAAATTTCACTTTGTAAAATGTTTTGATATCTGAAAATGTGATCTCACTACTCTTCTTTTAAAAATCTTCCTGTATATTTTGTATCCTTTTTCATACAAACTTTATTTTGTTGTTGTTGTTTTTTGGTTTTTGGTTTTTTTTTCCAGTACCGGGAATGAAACCCATGACCTTGCGCTTGCCAGGCAGGCGCTGTGCCACTGAGCTAAATCCCCAGCCACATACAAACCTTAGAATCAGCTTCTGTTCTTAAGAAATCATTTTTGAGAGAGAGAGGAAAAAAAGAGGAACTACACTACATTTTCTGGATAACTATAGTATAGAATAGTCATCTTATTAATACTGTGTAATCCTGTAAGAATAGAGAATGTTTTGCTTATTTATTTAAATGTTTGGGTTTGTTTTTTGGTGTTTTTTTTGTTGTTGTTGTTGCTGTTGTTGTTGTTGTTGTTTTTGGGTACCAGGAAGAGAACTCAGGACCTTCCACTTGCCAGGCAGGTGCTAAGCCACCGAGCTAAACCCCCAGCCCTTACTTAAATCTTTCACATGCCTCAGTATCATTAAAATATTGTTTCACAGAGATCTTGAATTATCTTTATTAACAGTTATAATTTTTAAGTGTTCTTTTGTATCCAATCACTTTACTGTGTTCCTTTATTTATAACAGTTGCTCCCTTGATTCTTTAGGGTATTCTAAACACAAAGTATCACTTGCAAATTTACTCTCTTTACACTCCTCTTTCAATTTTTATTTTTATTCTCTTTTCTAATTCTATGAATCTATCATTAGAACAGTGTTAACACCTAACATTGATAGGATTGAAAGTGGAGCTATCTAATGTCCTTAGAGTTTCAGCATTAAGTATAATCTGGTCTTTGAGAAGCTCTTGCTCTTTGGTTTTTGTTTTTCATTTTCTGTAGTACTCAGGATTGAACCCAGGGCCCCACACTGAGCTACATCCCCAGGCAGTTTTTAAATTTTGAGACAGGGTCTCCCTAGGTCTTCAAGTTGCCCAGTCTGAGCTTAAAGTTTCAGTCCCCCTGCCTCAGCCTCCCAGAGTATCAGGGTTACAGATGTGCACCACCAGCGTGCCTGCCTTAGTATTTAAATTTCTTGAATTGTTCTCTCCTATTACTGTAGCGAGGATTTCAGGTTCACTGTTGGAGAGTTGGACAGAGAGGACGTTTCCTAGAAGGACGGCTTCATTATTCTGTGTTAGACGTGGTTTTCTCTGGTTTTCTGGCTGTCATCTGTGCCCGTTTGGGCTGCTGTAAGAACCGCAGGACAGGATGGTCCGTATGCATGAGAAGTTTGTTCCCCACACTCTGAAGGCGGTAACCTGGAAGCCAGGTGCCCACAGGGTCTGGCCATGGCAAAGGCCTGCTGAGCTGGTTGGCTTCCTCTCCCAAGGATGCCAATGTCACTGTGGTCTCCCCTGGAGACCTGGTCACCACCAAACGCCCCACCTCCTAGCCACCATACAATGGGGATCAGATTTCCACACAGGAATTTGGGGGACACAATCAGTTCAGTGCAGCTGTTACTGATTTTTCATATTGAGCTTTTTCTTTGACATTTTCAATATAGGGCTAATCAGACATAAATTCTTTCTTTTATGTTTTG
>NW_004955417.1:26420487-26423677 GCF_000276665.1 Chinchilla lanigera
ACTATGTAATCCAGGCTTGCCTCAAACTCATAGTGACCTTCTTGTCCCTGCCTCCCAAGTGTTGGCATTACAGGTGTGTGCCACTATGTCTGGCTTATAATTTCATTTTCTAAATTAAATTTAAAGAGTTTTTAAAATTTTATTTTATTTTACTTTTGTCTTTTTGAGACAGGGTCTCGCTATGCAGTTCAGGCTGGCCTTGATCTCACTTTGTAGCTCAGGCTGGTCTTGAACTCATGATGATCATCCTGCCTCAGCCTCCAGAGTGCTGGGATTACAGGTGTGCATCACCACGCCCGGCTTTATATTGTTTTTGAGACAAGGTCTTGCTACTTAATCCATGTTAGTCTTAAATTATGTAGTTCAGACTGGTCTCAAATCTGAAGCCCTC
Source organism: Chinchilla lanigera (assembly GCF_000276665.1). Taxonomy (NCBI): domain Eukaryota; kingdom Metazoa; phylum Chordata; class Mammalia; order Rodentia; family Chinchillidae; genus Chinchilla; species Chinchilla lanigera. The sequence goes on from NW_004955417.1 coordinate 26,420,879, forward strand.
TTGCCTCAGCTTCCCAATACATTTACTTTTTAACTGGCTTATCTCCCCTGTCCTCTCTCTTTCCTTCCTTTTTTCATTTTTTCCTAGATTTTTGAGACAGTGTCTTGCTACGTAGTCCAGGCTGCCCTTCAACTCACTATATAGTCCATGCTGGCCTCAAATTCATGGTGATTCTCCTGCCTCAGCCTCCCTGAGTATTGCGATGACAGCCTTGTGCCACCACCATCCCTGGCTTTAAGAAACCATTTGTATGAGGAAGGGGAGCCCTCACCGGAGCCCCCAAATGTGGCCCCCACACAAAGCCTCCTCTCTGGCCGCCCCTGCCTTCTTCTGCTCTCCTCATGGGTGACAGTGTTGAGCTTCATGTCGCAGTTACTACAGGACACAGCCCTGCCGCAGGCTCCCAGTCCTCACCCGCTGTCCGTTCTCAGTCTCGCTGTGGTCACCAGCACAGTGCGGCATCTTCACGCCCTGCCACTGCCCTCCCATGTCCTCCGTGTTCCCACCACACCCCTCACCTGCCCCTGAGTTGGTTACACCTATGTGCACGCATACACACGTGTCAAAATGTATGCGCACACACAACTACATGCACAGAAAGTACGCATACTTTCGAAATGAAAGGGTTTTTCTTCCATTCATTATCGAGGTACCCTTTTTTAAATTGGAATTTTTAAACTACAAATACAGATCTAGATCCAGTGGATGCTGAGTACTTCTAAGTAGTCTCCCCATGAGAAAAAAATGGCTATTTTTTCACTTTTCCTGACAGTTCCCTCAGAAGCCCGTCTACATGTTAATCAGGCAAATGAAAGTTTAATTCATTTTTGTTATTCCCAGTGTTTTGTTTTAGATCAAATTTATATATGCGTGCGTGTATACATGTACTTATCCAATGTGTATGCACACATGTGTAAATATGCAAGCATGTGTGTATGTGTGAGTGTGTGCAGGTACATGTGTATGTGCACATGCACGCACCTGTGCCTGTGTTATGTATGTTTTTATGTGTGTGCATGTGCCTATATCTGTGGTGCTGGGGACTGAGCCCAGGACCGCACATGTTGAGGCAGGCATTTTTTTTTTTTTTTTTGAGGCAGGCATTTTTAACACAGAGCTACCCTCCAGCCCCAAATGTCTTACCTACTGAAATCCATTCAGTTGCCCCCTTTCGCTCTGCAGAAGGGACAGCCTGTGTGACGGAGGTGTTCCGTGTGCGCTTCCCCAGTGCTCCCTATGCAGCTTTGTGGGTCTCTGTCTCCCTCTGTGTTAAAGGAGGGCGGACTCCAGCATTTTCACTGTTGGGTAGCTCTGTTTGTTTTGAAGACTGTAAACCACTTCACAGCTGTGTGAGGTTACGGACTGAGAGAGAGAATACTCACTTGCACCAGGCAGTGAAATTTAAGACTTCTCCCTAAATAACTACAGAATCAAAGGTCAGACACTGAGTGCCTTGAGACGACGAGGATCAGGCTGGCACAGCAAAGGAACCGTGCAAGGGAGTCTTAGGTGCAGAGAGCAGCCCTGAATCCTCCTTCCTGGCCCGTTCCGTGGCCTCCTTGTTGGTGTCTTGCAGCCTCTTTTCTTTCAGTCCATCTACTGTGGGCACCATGACCTTTTCACAAGACATTGATCAAGTTTCCTTGCTAAAATCCCGGCACATCTACCCCGTGCTCTTAGAGTCCAATTTAAAATCCTAAAAATTAATTACAGACCCCTGCAGAATCTGCCCTCTGCCTGTCTTAAATTTCACGAGGCACCTCTCTCTCTCTTTTTCTTTCTATACTTTTTTTGTGTTTTTTTGAGATGGGGTCTCACTATGTAGTTTAAGCTGGCCTTGAACTCACTATGGAACCCAGACTGGCCTTGAACTTGTGATGATCCTCCTGCCTCAGCCTCCTGCTTGCTGGGATTACATCACTCAGCTACACTGCCCTTCATTTAGTTCCTGCCTTCCTTTAGTTCCTGCCTTCCTTTAGTTCCTGCCTTCATTTAGTTCCTGCGTTGGTGAAGATGCAGCCTGCCACAGGGCCTTGTGTGTGCTGTTCCTGCGGTGTGTTCCTTCACCCCTTTCCTTCCCCTTCTTCTTCCCAACTCTGTTTGTGTCCTTTTCCCACCTCTGTTTGTGTCCTTTTCCCAGTAACTCGGTCCTGCAGACCCCTCTGACCTAAATCAGACCCTGCATCCATCTGGACTCGCAGATGGAGATCACAGACTAGGGTGAAACATGCAGGAGTTTTCTTAGGGAGCCGGCAGGGAGCTGAGCGGAGGAGGCAGAGACGTCCTGTGGTGCTGAGCTCGGGAGGAAGTGGAGGGAAGCTCAGCCCTGCCGTCTAGGGCAACTCCGTGCACGCGTGGGGCAGGGCCTTGGAGCCCACGGCCACCACCCGAGGTGTCCCAGACTGGAGCGTTGGCACCCTGCCCCGCGCCAGCCCTGGTGACCCATGCTCCGGCTGGCGATGGGTGCAGAGCCAGGCAGCGGCTCCAGGACCACTGTGCTGGCTGCGTTTGGGGGCTGGGGGTGCTCAGCCACACAAGGTGCCGCCACCGCGCTCTCTCTCGGCCCCCTGCGTCTTCTCTTCCCTCGGCGCCCGCACAGCTGCAGTCAAGACATCTCCGCCATCACGGTGTCCTGGCCCGCAGCGCGCAGAGCAGGACCAGCCCTTAGCAGGGGCTCAGTAAAGACCTGTCGAGCAAACCTTATCTCAGTCTTCAAGGTGTTCAAGCAGAGGTGGTGCTGTATACAAAAAAGACCCTTTGTGGTACAATGTATATCTAAGGTAGAGCCGACTACGGAAA
>NW_004955417.1:26423959-26518642 GCF_000276665.1 Chinchilla lanigera
GATGCCAGCCTGTGCCACCCCCACCTGGAACTGCACAGTCGAACGAACGTAAGGGAGCCTTGCCAGTGGGTTTGGGAGCATTCTGGGCAGGGGTGTGGGGCGGAGGGGTGCTCTGCAAGTGATGCCTGCATCCTCATCTTCTCCTTCCCGAGGAGAGTGGGCCTCACAGCAGCGGCACATGCGGCTTCCGCAGCTGTCCTCTGACTCCTTAGTGCGGACAGGATGACCGGGAGAATGGCCTTGGACCTCAGTTTCCCCCTGCGACACCGTGCAGATTTCCGTCAGTCACGGCCCTTTGCATGAACACAGAAACAAGCTTCCCGCAGGCACTGACACGTACCAGCCTTCCACTCAGCGCAGCCTGGGGCTGGAGCTGCACGAAGCGACTTGAGTTTCTGACTCTCGTTCCCTCCTAAATGGGCCTTTGGTTACACAGCGGTTGGATCCATAGACTAGAAATCTATCCTTTTCCAAATTAATCTATTGTTTTGTTTTTATTAGTCTGTGTTTGCTGTACATCATGATTACATTCACCACAGGGAGTTGGTACATGCACACAACACACCCTCAGTCTTTATCCATCTAGTCTCTCTTCCATCTCTTGGTTAGAAACCTACTCGTAAAAGAAATTCAGAGTAATTGTGCGTGGTGGTGCACATCTGTAATCCCGGCACACTGGGAGGGTGAGGCAGGAGGATTGAAGATTAAACTCAACCTGCTTAATTTAGTGATTTAGTGAGACTATGTCTCAAAAAATAATGTTAAACCTAAACTTACTCTAAAGATAAAGTCTATGTAAAGACAGACAAACAAATAGGAACATAACTCAGGGTAAGGGCCCTGGGTTCAGTCCCCAGTACTGTAAATAAGGATATTAATCAATTAATTGATTTTTTTAAAAGGGCTGGGACGTGGCTCAGAGTGAGGCCTGGCTTTGACCCTCCCTTCCTGTGGCTCCGGGCTCTGCCAGCCTCTCAGGCTGTGCCTTCGCCATTTGGTGAAGGAAGCAGCTGCCGGGCTTCTCCACTGCGAAGTCACAGTTGTTTTCTTTTCAAATGATCAAATCAATTTTGATTAATTATATGTTTCTAGAAATGTTTTTATTTGTGTTTCCAAATTTTTAAAAGGATTCATAACACTTTCATTTCAAAATTCTGTCTCTTTTTTCATTTTTTCTGATATTTACCTTTGTCACTTCACAGAAACAATTTTTGTCTTAAACTGGTCTTTCTCGCATATCATTACTTCATTAACTTCTATTTTTATCCTTATATCTTTCTACTTTGGGTCATTTCTGTTATTCTTCTGAACATGCTGCATGCTTAGCTCCTTATAGCTTAGCTCTTCCTGTTTCTAATAGGAGCAGTTAAGGCTACGAAATAATCCCAAAATTCTATAGCTGTACCCTGACATATGCTATGCACTGTATCACTGAATTGCAACTTTCAAAAACGTTTAAGAGTTAGGCTTCCACTCGCAAATACTTAGAAGAGTGCATCATAATTTTCAAAATATAGCATTTAAATGTAATCACTTTTGATGTTGATTTGGCATGTAAGTAGTAGTCAGAGAATTTCATCAGTACGCTGAGTTCTGTGGAAAACCAGCCTCTCATCAGAACCCGAACAGTGGTCTGTTTGCCAGTGTGTCATGGATGCTTACAAGAAATACTGGTTTGTTTTTTAAAATTCAGCTTGAAAGTGTTTTTTAAAGATGGAGTTAAATCATTTTCATTTACTGCAAATTGCAGATATGTAAAATTCAATTTTCCTATAATATCATTATTTTTATTTTGACTTCACTAATCAGTATTTATTTTTTCCATTATTTTCCTCTAGTGATTTTCTAGAGCAGTGATTCTCAAACTTACTGTTCTCAGAATCCTGTTAATACTCAAAGCATTGAAGAGAGTTTGTTTGAGTTTGTGTTTATGTGGGTTATAGCAACAAACATATTAGAAGAGAAATCACAGAGAAATTTAAAACTTCTATTTCTGATTCAATTAGAGTAATTATAAAGTCATTGCAGGTTGAAATCAAAAATAGAATAAATGTCCAAAACAAAAAGTTCAGTGAGGAGAATAGTATTATTTTATATTTATATTTCTGCAATTCTCTGTAATGCCTGGTTTACCAGATTACTACTGGATTTTTATGTATCTACTTCTTCGTTCAATCTGTTGCAAAATGTCATTTACTTAGAGCATCTGCTTCATACTTATAGTTGGAAAAATATTTTCATAGCCTTTTCAGATAATTGTGGATATTCCTTGATACTGCACCCAAATTCAACGAGTGGTGGTGTCTTAATGGTTAATTGCAGTGTGGAAACTGAAATCACACAAGGATTTCCACACTCTGTCACACTAAGATCCTTAGACCGGCCTGTCTTGTATGTTGAATGGATATTTTTTTAACCTGTGTGTGATTTCATAATATCAGGCCTTGGCCCTAGTAAATATTGGTGAACTAATTTACTTAGATCTCCCCAATATTAACATTTTTTTCTTAATAAAAAATCCCTTCCATTAATGCCTCTGTCAACCTCATGAGAAAGTTTTTTAAATATTAGGAAGCTGTCAGTAGAGGTGGATGCAAGCTTTCAAACATTCTAAACGTTGCTTGAAAGTTCAAATGGTATCCCCGGCAGCAAAGGCTGACAGTCGCTTTCCTCAAAGTGATAGACTTACCCTTGGTTTATTTGTGAGAAAATGTCGGCCAAATGTTCAAGTCTGAGCACGTAGGTTATCAGTGTGTTGTTCTGTCATATAAAAATGGAATTCCCTGGAAAAGACACGGCCCTTAGCTTCAACTCAAACAACCGCATGGTCCAAATGCTGCCTGTGGACCTCCCGGGGGCACGATACCACTAAGAAGTGTGGTGGCCCCAAAGCGCGAGATTACTAAAGTGAGAACATGCAGTTGTTTGCTTTAATGTTGAGTCTTTGGCAAGAAAAATGATGTGTCAAATCCAGTTTGCTGCCACTGCAGGGGACTGGAAGTCTACCCTCAGCATCATGGTGCCATCACCGCGAATGTCACAGCGAACAAGGCAACTGTGTCCCAGGATTACTGTGAGACAGTTATTTTCTCACAGATCTAAGGGCCCTCTACAGGTCCCTGCCACTGCGCTACAAGAGCTGCTACTTTATCTGCTATCTTTCTTCCAGTAATTGTTATTATTGAATTTTTTAATCAGTGCATTTTAATTTATATTTTCTGTCAATATTGGGAATTAACCATTATCTATCACTCCTTCATACAAAGCAAAATCTTCAACAGAGTTTCAAAAATTTGCAATGATTACACTCCTACCACTCCTTTTTTTTTTTTGGTGCCCGGAATTGAACTCAGGACCTTGTGCTTGCCAGGCAGGTGCTGTACTGCTGAGCTGTATCACCAGCCTTTACTTTTACCATTTCTTGTAGATTTCATTTATGTCTGTCATTTTGTTTAAGAACTCTTTGTGGCATAAATTTTATTTCCATGATTAGTTACAATTAACTGAACACTTTGCTGGTTTGTTTGATAGTCTCCAGTAACTGTATTGTTTTTCTTTTCTGTCCATGCATACATTTTTTTCCACTTTGAATCAAGAAAAATTCTTTGAAAAGGAGTAGATAAATACTTTTTGAATCCTTTCATTACCAAGTAATGTCTTTTTTCCCATCACATTTAGTTGGTCTTTTGCTATATGTAAAATTCCATGTTCAAATCCCTTTTCTCTTGTCTTGCAACATTTGGGGATATAGATAAACAGTTTATTTGCTTATTATTTCTTCTTCTGTTGAAAATTGTGATTTTTTTCAAGTATGTGTAGCATTTTATATTTAAATTTTAACAGAGATTTTACCAGGACATGGGTAGATGTGTTTCTTTTTATTACTAGTTTCAGCAATTTAGGGTCCTTGATTCTCAAAACCCAAGTTTTTCTAAAGCTGGAAGCATTTTCTTCTATTATTTCTTTGTTTGTTTATCCCCTTCTGCCTTCTGCACTGCTTTCTTCTGTGATTCTCTTTAGTAGAATATGATACTCTTGAATCATTCTGCATGCTTTTAAACTTTGTCTCATGGTTTCTTTCTTGTTTATTTGTTTAAAAACTGGATTGGAAGCTGAGTTTAGGGGCATACACCCATAATCCCAGCTACTAGGGAGGTTGAGTCAGGAAGCTCCCCAGTTCAAGGCTGGCCTTGGCAACTCAGTGAGACCCTGTCTAAAAAACATTTAAAAAGGACTTGGGGTATAGAGCTCAATGGTAACTCTTCCCTAGCATATATCAAGGCCTTGGGTTCAATATCTAATGCCATCAAAAAGCAATACTAGAGTCAGGCATGGGGGCATACACCTGTAATCTCAGCCCTGGAAGGCTGAGGCAGGAGGATCACAAACTTGAGCCTGGTCTGGGTAATTTAGTGACTTAGCCAGATCTTTTCAAAATTAACAAGAACAACAGCAACAACAAATATGCTGAGGATGTACGTAGTTCAATGTGAAGGTCTTGGGTTCAATTCTTAGTACTGCAAAATAAACTAAAGCAAAGAAACAAAACAACTGGACAGGGGTCAGGGATGTAGCTGAGTGGAAGAGTGCTTATGTAGTACATGCTGACTTTCCTATTCAGGTCTCATGCAAAATTTTATTTTTATTTAAATAAGTATGAATCTTGTGGTTATTTTGTTCCTAGTAGCTTGAGCTGGCCTTATGGATGCTGTATTTTTAAGGAATATTTTCTATCTCCAACATTAGTTATTTCACTCATAAATAAGCTGTTAGGTTCAGCTTGGGCTTCTGTCTCCTTCTGCCAGGTTTCCTCAATCTAGTGAGTCTTACTGCTCATCTTGAAAATGAAGAGCTAGAAGGGTCGCCTGGCAGCATGCGCAGGGGTTTAGCAGAGTGGCCCCCTTCCCCGCCCCACAGAGCTCAGTGGTACCTGGAGGTATCCTCTGCATGTGTCCAAGAGAGACCCAAAGGGACAAGCTGGGGACTGCACAGGCTAGATGAATCTTCTATTGTTTTATCTGTTTAAATTTATTTTTCTGTTTCTGTTTTTGTGACAGGGTCTCACTAACCTGCCCAGGCTGGCCTCAAACATGTGGAATCCTCCTGCCTTGGCCTCCCTGGTGCTGGGATTACAGGCGTGCACCACCATGGCTGGCTTCTGTCATAAATTGAAGTGTTTCTTTTCTCAATATGGTAGCTTGAAGACACATGAGGCATTTTACCAAGTTATGTCTCTTTCTGGCCCTAGGACCCCTCACAGGCAGACTCCTTTACAACTAAGAAGTGATGTTTAGCTACTTCCTGAGTACACCGCACAGAGAATTGGTGTGGCCACAGACCCAAGGGGTTGTTTTTAAGCGCAATAAATTGGGAAGCAAGTCCCCAATTATGCATCACCCTCTCCTGCACCAGAGTAGGGTTCAGACTTCCCAATCAGGCTTCTCCTTTATCCCAATGTCTTTGTCCTTTATCTTCTGGAACTGCTCTAAAGTTTCTCTTTTCCCTGTTTTCTATAAACATTAGTGGCAAACGTGTGGAAGGGTCCTAGAGTGAAATCTATTCTGCAGGATTAGAAACCACCTTTGTGCTTTCTTCCTACTGCCTGAGATTTGAGCAATGTAAATTCCTCAGAGAAAAATGATTCTCTTTATCAATATAAAAGCTAATCTGGTTATAAAATAAATTTTTCCTTTAAAAAATTGTATTTCTGCTTCCTCTTTAAGTATAATGTTGCCCGTGTTTCTCACCACTTTGAGTGTGTATGTGGTTACTGGATACTGAGCCTAGACCTTCACACTGATCTACAGCTCCAGCTCTTTCAGTTTATTTTTTATTTTAAGGCAGGGTTTCACTAAGCTGCCAAGTTACCCAGGCTAGGTTTGAACTTTTGATCCTCCTGCTTCAGCCTCTCTGAGTTCCGGGATTCTAGGTGTATACTACCACGCCCTGTTTACACTTGTTAACTTACATTTCTATTACATGAATTACTTGTTAATATTTTTCCAAACAACATTTAAAAACAGATGGCCCTTAGTTATTTTAAAGATGAATAAGGAAAGTCTACATACCACCTTGCATAATTTGTGCAGGTAACATGTGTTGTCTCTCTGATATGTTCCCTCTAGAATGTTCCAGGACCTTGGAATTCTACAAATAATTTATTTATTTATTTTTTTTGTTTGTTTGTTTTTTTGTTTTTTCTCCGGTACCGGGAACCGAACTCACGACCTTGCACTTGCCAGGAAGGCGCTTTTGCCGCTGAGCTAAATCCCCAGCCCCTCTACAAATAATTTAAACAAATGATCTCTTTCTCCAGGGAGCTTATACATTTTGCCTCTTTCCACAATTGCTTTATTACTTTGAATTTGGACACCATATTGATTGTTTTTGTGTACAAGCACCCAGTTGTGTTGTATGCTGTATCCAGTGTGTTTCCTAGGGCTTCCTTCCTAAGTAACTATAGTCAAGAGTCAGCGAGAGAGAAGATGCTTAAGAGTTCGTACTCCGGGGTGCCACCCAGGCCATCACCGCCGGCTGCACAACTCTGGGCAAGGGACAGCAGTTTCCTCACCTGTAGAAAGGCATGAAAACTACATGTGACGTGGAGGGGACTTTAAGGAATACACGATTTAATCCGTTAAGGCATTTGGAACACTGCCTGTCATGTGGTGGGGGCTCCGTTAGTAGAATGACATTACTAAGCACTGCTTCAAAAGTGGAAAAGGAGATTTTCCTTCGGTTCATGAGTGTGATGACTGGTTGGGTATCCATGCGGTGTGCGTGATATGTGCCTCCCTCAAACCCTTGTTACGTGGCGGCACATTATACGTCCGATGTGAGGAAAAAAAGGGGAAAGAGGTGCATAAAAATCCACCTGTGATCACCATTAGTATTTGGATTTTCTTTTACCCAAATATACATTAACCAATTTCAGTTGTTTCATAGGTTGCCATCTTTACCAATTCTTTTCATTTAAAAGTTCTTTTCTCTTAATTTTTCTTCCAATCCCATTGTGATATCTTTCTCCTTAGGATTTATTTCTAGTGGTTGATGTACCTTTTCTGGAGCTCCTTAGTCCTATTCTTAATCCTTTCGGTTTTGGATTACTTAGTAAGTGCAAGGTGGGGCATTAGCAAAGCTGGAGAGAGAGAGAGGGAGAGAGAGAGAGATTATACTTCAATGGACAGATTGGAATAATTTGCAACCAGTTCCATCTAACATGAACGTATCTTAATTTCCATAGACAACTTTTATTTTACAGCTTATTATTTTTAAAAGCTATGCATTTTCCAGTGTAGGGCATCATAACATTTTCTTTGAATTAATTGAATCATCTCTCCTCGAACACAGCCATCATCAGCACAAAGATCACCCGAAACACCAGGCTCCTGGCTTTATTTCATTTCCCTGACTTACACAGTTCGGTGAGAGGCAGAAAGTTCATGCCAGTGAGGACAGCAGTGGGGGCGGAAACTTCCCGATGAATCACAGCCCTCGTTCTAACGTGGAGCCTGTCTCCCGTCTCCTGTGACTCCCTCCGGCAAGTACCAGGGAACAGACATTACTCGGTAGCCAGATGTGAAACTCCAGCATCTTTGGCTTTTAAATTGGGACGTGAGCCCTGGCTACGATAATTGGTTCTTCAGCTCCCATTTGAAAGTCTTATCCTGTTAATGGAAAAAATGACAAGATTCCAAAAGAAAAAAATAAGTGTTGCTTCTTGTGATTGTGTTACTTAGTGTAGGGTCTGCATGTGACCAGTTTTTGTCCAAGTTGAAGAGATTATTTGTCAGTGATCTGCTACAGGAAATTGAAGCAGATGGAGACCAAATCCTAAGGGCTGAAGACACAGAATACAACTTATTTGGAGAATAGAAGACATATGAGGTCAAGATTAAGGCACAGTGGATGGCAGGAAATCCTGAGAATTATATAAAAGCTTCACTACTTTTGTCCTGGGAAGAAATGTTTCTCCTAACGTAGGATGGTGCTGAGGACAACGGACAGAGGCGTAGGAATGGTGCCCTTAGCATCCGACCTTCTCCGAGCTCAGCCCCCCTTGAGCTGCTGCAGGTCCCAATGTAAACGTGCGAGAGGCTCCCAAATGCTGTGGCTTACAGGAACAGGGTACAGAAGGACGAGTCCTGGGTTTGTATAACGTGGAGGAGAGAACCGGGAGGAAAGAGAAAGGCGGCTTGAATAGCCCATGTCATGTTGCTCTTCTCAAATAATTAACACTTGTCAAATCAAATTCACAGTCCTGCTCCCCCAACCCTCTGTAACTTACAGCCAGCTTCACACGGGCTATGAACTGATCTGTCAAAAGGACAGCTCTTTCTAGTCTCTGGGTATTTTAAACCCCACCTACCACCTTACTTCAGTTCTCTGGGGAACGTTTCATTCGTTGATTGAATAAGCATTCATTGAGAATCAAGGGTGGGGCAGACAGGGTTCAGGGTGCAGCCCAGCGCCAGGGGCTCAGGCTCTGGCAGAGGCAGGCAGTGAGCACAGCACAGTGCACCCGAGGGGCTGCAGGTGCCCCCACGCGAGCGCCTGCTCCGCCGCACCCCCAGTACTGCAAGACAAACAAACACAGGCGGCAGAGGTGACTGTCACCGCGGCAAGAAAAGAGAGTAGATGCATCGGGGGATTCGGGAGCTCCAGGGCGGGCCGATTGCTGCACTAAATAGGAGCCGTTCTCTCACTGAGGGCAGGTGTGGGAAAGGCCTAGAGGAGCTGAGAGCCATGGGTGCTGAGAACGTGCTGGAGGAGACAGCTGGAGCGAAGGCTGGAAGGCAGAGTGCGGGGACCAGCGTGGCAGGGTCACAGTGCGGGGCCAGGAACTGCAGAGGGGCTGGGGAGAAAGGGAGACGAGACCCTAGAGTGCCTGGAGGATCCTTGCAACAACTCTGACTTTTTTCCTTTAATTTTTATTTTTTGAGATGCTGGGGATTGAATCAGGATGTTTGCACTGAGCTACATCCCTAGCCCGTTTCAAAATTTTTAAGTTTCAGGTGTCTTCTTGCTAAATTACCCAGACTGGGCTCAAACTTGCAATCCTCCTGCCTCAGCCTCCTACCGTGTTGGCATCAGGTCGTGCATTGTCACAACTGACTCCTTGACTTCTCTGAGGCAATTGGGAGTCCCTACCGGCCTGGGCATGAAGTAGTTTGTGATGCAATGGACCTCCCTGGCAGGGCTGTTTTGTAGCCAGGAAGGTGGTACAATGGTAAAGGCAGGGAGATTGACAAGAAGCTGTGTTCGTCACTGCTGTGTAAAGTATTGTCCCAACACTTTGCAGCTAGACAAAAAGAAGCATTTTCTGACACTGAGCAGTATGAAAATCACTGATTTATGAGAGATCTGAGAGACAATTTACCTGAGTGCTTCTGGCTCCAGGTCTGTAGTAAGGCTGTCACCTGGGACTGGGGTTTGTATGAGCCTGTGTCTGGCCAGAGCGTCTGTGAAGTTTATGTCCATGGGTGTCGGCTGCCCTTGGTCTCTCACTGGAGTTAGTCAAGGCTTCAGTTCCTCTAGAAGTGACATACATTCACTTCTGCCACACGCCACTGACCATGGGCCAATTGTGGTGCAACACAGGAAGGGACTCCAAGGGTATGGATTCTAGGAGGCCACGGGGATGCTGGATACCATGGAGAAGATGTGATAAGCCAAAAGCAAGGTGGAGGGGCTGGGACCAGGGTGCTAGCAGTTGAGCTGGCGAGAAGCTGCCAGATTCTCAGGCTATTGTGAGGTAGAACTAGCGTGATTTCCTAAGTATAAGAAAATGAAGAGTTAAGGGTGAGTCCAGATGTCACAGTGAGAAGAGCCCAGTTGCTGTCAGCAGAGACGGGAAGGGCTGAGTGAGGGCTGCTTCGGAACTGGGGTGGGCGTGGGAGCAGCGTTGGGTGAAGATAAGGAGTTTGGCTTCCTGTGTCATCTTGCTCTTCTCTGCCTTACGGCCCAGGTAGAGGGCACTACTCTGTGCCTAGTTGTCCGCTGGTAATATACATTTCTCCTTTAACTTACGCAACAATCTGTCCACAAATGAGGAAGCTGAGGTTCACACAAGTAATAAATAGGACCAGTAAGTGTCTGGGTCAGGAATGGAACCTTGAACCATGCCCTGTGGGTCATTCTGTATAAACAAACAATCTGGTACCTCTGTAAGGGTCTATATTCGATGCTCTTAATAAGATATAACTGCCAGTGTAGATGTTTAGGTGTGTAAGTAAATCTGGTCTGTGTGTGTACATGGTGTGTGTGTATGCGTGTGTGACTGCACTTGGGAGTGGGGTGGGAATGGGTATTTCTGGAAGGAAGGCAAAGCTTGGGAAGAGGAGTCTGCAGATCTTAGAGTAAAGCCAGGCAGGTTGGAAATCTAAGACAGAGCAGAGGCTGTGGACCACAAGGGAATGACTGGGTTGGATTTAATGGAATGACACTGTTTTGGTGGCCTGGGTGGGTCTAACAGCTGACCGACAGCCTTGTGTGCAGTCAGCAGCTTTTGCATGGTGAAAATTAAATGGCAGATTATATAATCAATGATGCACAGGCTGTCAGAGTTCTTGGCAAGTGGAAATTCTGAAAGTAGGGCAAATTCTGCACCGTCTGCTGGAGGATAGAACTTTGCAGCTGGACTTAGGTAAGAGTAGTAGTATCAGAAAGAAGCAAGATTTCAGGGAGCATGAGGAGTCACCAAATCCCAGGGAGGCAGGAATAGGAATCTTCAGGAAAATGCAAAGAAAACAGCTCAATTCTTTATATTGGCAAGTACAGGAAAGTAAATTTTGGGAGGTGAATCAGAGGGAGATAACAGGGCCTTACCTGCCAGATGGAGGATTCTGGATTTAGTTATAGGTAGCTTCAAATCATAATACAACTTTAGAAAATTATGTCCTGCAATGAGTATTTATTCCATGGGATTTCCAGGTAGATTAAGGGGCCGTTGAAGGACAGGAACTAGTCAGAGGGTGAAGAGTGAGAGTGCAGTAGACGGGATAACTGATTCCGTAGAAGTGGCAGGTGTGTTTGCAGAATGAAGGTGTTATGTGGTACGTCTCCTGTGCTTCTTCCCAGCAAAGCGTTCCATGCGTGCGACTCTTGTTAATGCTCAGAGCAGAAGAGGGCTGTCACTGGCAGAGAGATCTGGAGCCTCCTGACTGAGTGCTTGACATCTTAGTCCTGTGGGTTCTCCATCTCTTTTACTCTTTTAGCTTATAACTCATCTCCGAACCTTGCACCCCACACCCACAAAATGAAGTTGTTAGGTCAAAGAAAACAAATGACTTTAAGAAAAAAAGGGATGTGTGTGATCTAACATAGCCTTGGCCTTGCTGTGTCTTCTGTAGCACTCATCTACATTTTTCTCCAAAGAAGGACCCAGGGACCAAGTTTCCAGTTGTTCACACCTCCATGTTCAGGGCTACATGGGAAATAGCACACCGGAAGCTAAGAGACTAAGGAGAAGTAGAGCTGCCATTCCCAACAAGCAGTGATAAAACAGCTTCAGACGGTGTTCCTAACTTTGACAAAAGCTGCTCTATGAAACTCTCCTTTCTCTGCAGGTCTACATTTTTGCTCAGTATACCAGAGAGATTATTTTGTTTTTATTAAACCAAACTTTATTCAATAGTGCTCTGTACCAGACATTATAATCTGTGAAGAAAATATCCAAAACCATTGCATCATTAAATGGGAGGGCATAAAAAGCCCCAGGAGGCCATCAAAAGTGTGAAGAGAAATGGCCAGTAAAATTATGGTTTCCCAGAACCTTTCTTTCTGTGTATTATGTGAAGATTCGGCCATAGTTTTATCTTTGAGGAAAGGTTGAATTTCCTAGATCCATGGATGAACATCTGTACCTAGAACAGACAAAGTGGGCAGTCCAGGAGACACAGCAGAAGGGAATAGAGATTCTAGGAAGGAGGACTCAGGAACACTCTCTCTGGTGAATTAGGACAGCACTCAGTGGAAATCAAGACTTGGCTGTGATCCCTCAGCATGGGCTTCCTGCTAAACTCCTGGGAATTTGCCAGTGTGTAATTAACACTCCTCCCTCCTAGAAGTGTGTGCTTCTCTCAGACATGGGAGAGAGCAAAATCCTCATCTCTCTTGGGTTCTCGAGTTACTGGAAGTTGGACATATGAGCTTTTGCCTTTATGATGATGCAAAAGCCATACACAGTTGGTGGAAACCATGATTTGCAGTCTGAATCTGAGTCTTTTCTTAAGTCCTGGGTCCTCTCCACAGAGGGCATTTTAAGAGGTATGCATGATGACCTGGGCCTCGTGGGCAACTGGGGTTCAGAATCCCATTTCTCTCTCTAAACGAAGGGTGTAGACCAGTATCAAGGTGACCCCAACTAAACAACTATGGAGGGGCAAGGGTGGCACCAACAGAATTTGGGCCTCCCACCCCTCCCTGCCTCTCCCCAAAGGTCTCATTTCTTCTGCCTAGAGATTCTTATGCGCCCACCAACATTTTCTCTTTGCACATTCAATCTTATCCTATGTGATTAGCAATTGCATACAGTGTGAAGATGCTGTTTTGCCTTTAGATTAAAATATGTAAATCTTTCCAGCAAGCTGTCCAAAATGAATAAAAATGTGCTCTTTGTAAAAAAAAAAAAAAACCTTTGTTACTCTGTACTACCATATATAATGAATATTTCTTCACCTCAAGAAATATTCCTGCATCCCCCCTTCTCAGCCTTGACTAGCATCCCTCCTTGCAGATCTGTGTGTGTCTTCCCAGCACTGTCTTAGACGGGCAGCTCTGTCTCTGGCCATGTGGAGTCAGGGACAGTGTCTGTCTCCTTCGGCTCCCCACATTCACTGTCAGCCACCTGTGGGGCTCTCAGTAAACATGGATCCCTGCTAAATGAACAACTCTGGTTTCCTTTTAGTTAATGATTATCTTCAGCACTTTTAAAGGAGAGCCAACTTTGCCAAAAATTGATACACACACAAACTTTGCAGGAACACAGAACTGTGCAGTGGGAGGGATGCCTGTAATTTGCATGGTGCTGTGCAGTTTACGGGGCCTTATTTTATCTACTGTTTTATTTGATCTCACAAGCACATGGAGAGGAAAGTACGATGGGCGTTGCTATCTCCATCTAAGACAGGTGAAACTGAAGCAGCTCCCTCCACTGTGGGAGACAGAGCAGGGACTCACTTCCAAGGCCTGTGCCACTCTGTGACACCTCACTGCCAGTGGTCAGTGAGCCCTTTGATCAGGGCTTTTCTCATTTACTCCAAGAAACCTGATTATACACTTTTAATCCAATTCATTTGCAACTGGGTCAGTGTTCTCTCTTTCTTCCTAATTAGTTCCACCAAACAACTGTCACAAAGAGCTCAAGCCAGAGGCCTAAAGACCATCTAGCCTAGAATTCCACTCTGCTAAGTATATATTCCCCATCACAAATATATCTTGCCAACACCAGTGTCATTTTCTGCACTGACAGCCTGCGTGGCCCCATGCATCACACATGGGGCCTTCAACACACTCTTCACTGAGGGTTCATACCAGTTCACAGCCACATGGAAGCTCCCAAAGGAGTGTCAGCAGAGGGACCTCTTTTAGGACTATGCGACCTCAGAAGGGTTTGGTGGCTGGGCTCCCTTGGGTCACTGTTGCTACTGTCTTCACAGGCCTGTGACTCGTCCATGCTAGGCTTCCATGTGCCAAAATACGTGTTCCTGAAACACAACATCTCATTGTGCCATTTTAGTTCCATTTCAGTGAATAAGCAAGAGGGCCAGGACATGAGTGGCAAAGCTCCTCCTGGTTCTTTTCCTTGACCTCTTGTGACTGTCACAGTCCCTGGATATTTAAGGCATTACCATACCCACATGACAGCATGACCTTCTTTGTCCTGTGCCACTTTACCCAGCCCCTTTCTGTCCCTACTGGAAGCTGTCCAGTGGTGCTCCTCTTTCTCCATGTGGGCTTTGGTACTTGGAGCTTCTCTGTGGTCTAGACAGAGGTTGAACCCTATTCATACAGAGCAGACTCAGAGTCCATCTCATCACTCTCGCTGCATAGCCTTACTGTGCAGTATTCTCTGTATGTGCTACATCGTGTTTGCCACATAGTTTACACTGCCTTTTTAAATTAAGAGACACACTGGTCTATAATCTGCTAGTACTTTCAAGCATAAGCTAGATAAATACAATTTTAATAATTAACATATTGATCACATTTAATGTTGTATATTTACTTATTGTTGTTATTTTTTTTTGTTTTTGTTTTTTTCTCCGGTACCAGGAACCGAACTCACGACCTTGCAATTGCCAGGCAGGCGCTTTTGCCGCTGAGCTAAATCCCCAGACCCAATGTTGTGTATTTACTTATAATTAAAGTTCAGTTAAATGAAACCTCTCTCAGGTTCTGTTCTACTACTTATCTATGAAGAATAATGAAATAAAATTATCTGGAAAGATTAGATATAGAAAACCAAGTGTGAAAGGGACCAATGTATGCTACTTATACTACTTTTACAATATTGCTATTAATTTCTTAGATGGTGAAAGAATAAATCAGTGGCTTCATAAATGCAACATGACAGTCGCTTTAGTTTTAATATTCCCTTCCTCCCCCCGATTCTGGGACTACACCTCAATGTTTGGAACCGGCAAAGTGCAGATTTTTTGTTTGTTTCAAGACAGGTTCTGACTGTGTAGTTCAGGCTGGCCTTAAACCTACTAGGTATTCAAGGCTGGGCTCCAACTCATGCCCATCCTCCTGCCTCAGCCTACAAAGTGCTGTGATTACAGATATCTGTTACCACTCCCAGTTTTGTAAAGTGTAGATTTGTGGGGGAAAAGGAAAGTCCCCTGAAAATAAACCTCATGTCTCTCATTTTCACAGTAATAAAAGACTAGTGGCCTTAGTGCCAATGCCCAGCGACCCTCCGTTCAACACCCGAAGGGCTTACACCAGTGAGGATGAAGCTTGGAAGTCATATCTGGAGAACCCTCTGACAGCGGCCACCAAGGCCATGATGAGCATCAATGGTGATGAGGACAGTGCTGCTGCTCTCGGCCTGCTCTATGACTACTACAAGGTGGGTGCCGCCGTTCTGCCTTTCTCCCCACCTCCCTTTGAAGTCCAACTGCGTACTCTGCCAAGGGAAGCTCTGGTTTGGGGATGATTATTTTCTGTGTCCTTTGTTCCCATGCATAAACATTATTTACCTATAAATCGTACTTAACACCACAATGCCAATGCTTCCTTCATGTCACTTCTAACTTTATGGTTGGTTTTAGGTGTGGCTGTACCGTAATTTAGCTATTGCTTACTTGCTGGGTTTTTAGGTTGCCTCTAGATTTTTCAGTTTTATAAGAAGCCTTTAGGTACTCCAGATTTCTTAGTTTTATGAGGATTATTCCATGAATGGCTGAGAGGAAGATTTGCAGCGGTTCCAACCTGCACAGTCTCCATTGTTTCAAGAGGGACTAAATTTTTATTTTGCAAAGCCCTGAAGTAAGATGAATGTAACAGGAGAAAAAAGCACCTGCCATACAGTACTTATAACATGAGAGTATTGCAGAAAATCAAACGAAAGACAATAGTCTGTCTCAAGGATAAAGCTCTAGGCTTGGTGTGATGTGCTCTCCTAGAAGTGTTGAGGTGTAAGAAATCAACATGTATTTACAGAATGAGGAGACGATTCTTTGTTTTGGTTGTGAATATCTTTGACTTGTGCTAGGACTTGGCATCAAGGTGAAGATGGCTGTGTTGCCAAGTGGGCCTCGGGTACTCTTATTTGGTATCAATAAAGAACTGAATCTCACCTTCCCGCTCCTTTCATCATGGAAAAATCAGCATTGGGGAAACCACCAAGAAAGAACAATTTCCCCTGTCATGACTGCAGCTTCTGCTTCCTATTGCCTTACCTAAGATGAGGAACAAGGTGTGATTGACAGGTATAAGGGATAACAGGCAGCCCATCCAGGATATTTTAAGTGAGAATGTTATGGACTTGAATAAACACATCATTTATTATTAGGAAGTGCTGGCAAACTCCATGAATGGTGTTTTATGTACCCTTGCTGGGATCAGCTGATTTTCTCCCCTATCTAGAAAGCTAGAGCTGGCAAAGGTAGGCAGCCCTCTGATGAAGATGTAATACTTCCAATATGACTCCTGCGTAGCAAGAAGGGATTTTAACTCTGGGGAGTGAAGGTTCTAAGTGAAAGGATGCTTTTGGGCCAGAAGACTTCACTGTGGTGAAAAAATAAGCACGAACCCCAGAGTTTTATGGAGGCTCTTTTTCTTCCTTTCTGTTGGTGGTTGTTTTATATCGTGAATCCTTTTCAGCTGAGGATCTCATTTGAAAAACGGGAAACGTCCTTAATGGGGTGGACATTTTCAAAATTACTGAGGATGGCGCAGGACAGAATTCATCAGATTGGACTGCCTGGTATCTTGGACCATTTCTTGATGCTCGGCTTTTTATGGTCTTATCCTTAGAAATTGAGAAGTCAGTTTCCTTGATGAGATAAAAATAATCAAAAGCTGTCAGTTTTATCAACTTTTAAAATCTATTAGCATATCATAAAGTGACCCTGATTTAATCACCACAATTTCTTTTCCTAACTTTTATGTCAGATTAACATGCCAGTTAATTTTAATTAGGCTTTAAAGAAATATATTGATCTCTTTAGAAGGAATATATTCATCTTTTTTTTTTTTTTTTCCTCTGGTACCAGGAACCGAACTCACGACCTTGCGCTTGCCAAGCAGGCGCTTTTGCCGCTGAGCTAAATCCCCAGCCCCTCATCTTATTTTTTAAAAATAGATGTTATTGTCATTGTGAAAATGAGCATAATGTCAGGTACCTGTAAATGGACATTTCCCATTTTGGTTATTAAAAAGAAACTAATTTGAAACAAAATTAACTAGTAATTAATTTACCAAAGCAATGTATTTATCTTCCACAGTTTCAGAGAATAATTTTTACTGAATGGGATAACTGAGTATTAAGAGATATGGTACCTAGATTACATCTCCTCTTGCACGTTTGCTACCATGTCAAGGAAAGCTGGAATATTACATTCTGTAAATATTTTGAGATGCAAGTAGGGACTTTACATAAAACCTGAATTGTGGCCAAGTCTTTCTGTGGTTTTAATTCCAAGACTAGCAGAGTTATGTGGCTCCCTTAGTTTCACAATTTTTTTTTAAAACACTTTAACGCCTATGTGAAAAATAGGTCTTGTTTCCAAAAGGACTATGACCAAATGATTATTCCGAGGCCTTTGCAGTTTTCTGGGTGTTCATAGCACATATATGCTGGGGTGAGAGTTGTAAAGCAGTTAAATGTCCTATGCAGATTTTTTTTTCTATAACAAAAATGACATGTTAATGAAAAAGAGCGATTTTTCTTTTCTGAGTTAAACTTTGGGAAATTATTTTAACAATGGCTATCACACTATAATTTAAATTTTGCAGACTTGGCACACCTCTTCAGAGGTGTGAGTTGATCCTTTTTGTCACAGACACCATCTTTTCTCACTTTTGGTTCGGATTTATCAACTGTGAAAGGATCTTAGTGTGCTGTGTCACAGAGAGGTGTTAGTGTGCCACAAGGAATGGTGGCCCCTGTCCTTCCAAACTGACAAAAGCACATCTCTGGGGTTCTTTATCTGCTTCAAAGTCTTTTCAGCTGCATTTCTGTCACCACCAGATCATGGAACTCATGTTTTATATTTTATAGTTCAAGCAACCAAATGGGGTTTTGTGGGACAAACCTGATTCCTAATATCCCTTTCATTACAGTATCTACTGTTTTTTAAAATGCTCTTATTTGAGCCCATTTGAAAAAGGCCTAGGTTTTTAAAATGTGCAGGTAAAGCTTAATATATTATTTGCTAATTAAATGATATTTATTTAAAAAGACACATTTGTAGATTCTCCCATAATTTGGGGGCTCAAAATTCTAGCACAGTTCTCTATGTAGTTGAGGTAACTTGCCAGTGGTAATTCCAAAGGGTGACCTTTCCGTGAATTCTGTGCATAATAGAAAAACATCCCAGATTTAATTGGTTACATATTGGAAAAGTGGTTTGACTTACGTCTTAGTCTGTTTCTGTCAATATAACTGGATACCACAGTATGGTAACTTATAATGAATAGAAGTTTGTTTAGCTCATGATTCCACAAGGTGGGAGATCTAATAGTGTGGTACTATACAGTAGGACCTCAGTTCACAAATGCTTTGTTCACAAAAAATTTAGTTCGAAACAGAAGCAATCAGCAAAATTTTGCTTCTGTTTGTGAATTTTGCATCGGGTGACGAACACAAGTGCAACCATCTAGAATGAATTAAGTTTGTAAACTGAGTTACCACTGCACTGGCATCAGTGAGGGTACACTGACTTCATCATGACATGGTAAAGGGCATCACACCGCAAGTGTTTGAGAGTGGGTCTCTCTTCCTCTTGTACTCATTAATGTTGTCAGGGGGGACCATCCCATGTTCTAATCTAATCCTGACTACTTCCCAAGGAGTCTACCTCCAAATACACTAACATGAACTTGAAGAGTAAATTTCCAACATGCAGACTTTTGGGTAATACATTCAAACCACAGCAGCTCATTTAATCTTACTTGATTTCTTTTTTCCAAAAGTTTGTGGTTTGTAATTATCTGATTCCAGCCCTAATGAAAATGTGTTTCTCTTGTCAGTTGGTTCCTATCCCTTCTGTTGACCAATATTGTTGGAAAGCAGTCTCTGAGTTATCTATCCATCCATCCATCCAACAAATATTCACTAATTAGCTATAATTTTCCAGCAATGCTGATGGGCATTATGGGATGGGTTGGATACACAAAGGCAGATTGCAACACCTCAGAAAAGTCACAGAGAATCATAGTCCAGGACTAACAAGTCCTATAAACCTGTAACCACAGGCCTGGGAGGTAAGTGCTATAAAAGGGTGTGTTCTAGGAGCAGTACATTGACTGCTAACTTCTGGAGAATGCATAAGCTTTCTACAGGAAGGAATGCCTCCTCTATCAGGAACAGGGAGGGTTTGTCAGGTGGATAGGCAACAAGAGAACATGGCAAGTAAATGGAAGTGGAGAGGAGGGCACATAGTATGAAACCTTGCGTTGTACTCAGTGAAATCCAAGTCATAGGGATTGCTGGACCAGGGCTGGTGAGCAAAGGCGTGAAATTAGTCAAAAAGTGTCTCTGTCTTAGAATCTTGCCAGGCAGGCTGGAGTCTGGGCTTTATGTCCTAGAGAAGAGTCTGGTGATGGTCTTTTTGCAAGACAGACAAATGAATGAGTGAAAAAATGATTAAGTTTCTCTCTAAATCAGCCACCAAAACAGGTGCCACATAGAGACAAAGAAATAAGCCTGAGAAATGAGTATTTGAATGAAAATTGGTTGTGTGTTTGTGCATGTGTGCATAACTAAGAACCAGGTGTTTCAGCTGATCCAGATAGGGAGAAGAGAAGAAAGGCTTTGGGGGAGAAGGGTGAGTTTGGTGTGCTGCAGGATGTCCAGGTAGAGGTAGCTGATGACAGTGATACAGGTCTAGCACATAAGAGATGGTACTGAGCTCAGAAGTCTCCATGTCTCTGAACAGTCTGCAAAGTTAAAGGTAAGCCTGGTTCAAAGGCCTGGGTTGAAGCAAACCCAAAGGTTAGGAACTGCTTTACAGCACTTTGAGTTCACATCAGTGACTTGGCAACAGTAACTTTGCTTCCGCGGATCTTTGGGAATTGCCAAAATGTTGCAATGTTTAGAATCTGTTTCTTCTACTCCTTTAGCCTGGCCCTTTGCAGGCCATTTTGATGGATGGATTCATTCTCTCAGAACTTAGTGAGGGCCTGCTACCTTCTGTACATTAGGTACTGGGGACCTAACTGTGTACAGGGCCAACACATGGAGACTGTGGGTTTCTCATGGGCACAGCAATGTAAATGTGCCCTGAGGATGGTTCCAAATAAAGTGCGGAAAGGGCATGGGAGGGGGGCTGAGTTCCAAAGAGGACGTTAGGTGAGGACTCTGCTGTTAAAAGGAGCAACGCATGGTTATAGGAAATGTGGTTCCTGGGCCCACAGGACTTTTAAGCAGCAGCAGGAGATCAGAGTTGCATTTTTAAGACTACTTGGGCATCCAAACGTGGCCTGGCATGAACTGATTCAGGAAACAACGCAGGTGACTCACAGCTGCAAGAGGCGCTGAAGGCTGAGCCTGGAGGGTGACTTTGAGAGACACCACTCTGGATGGTGCCCTGGTGGCAAGGGGAGAGGACAAGGATGCTGAGCAATGAAGGAGAATGTGGCTGTGCCATCACACAGGACCCAGAAGGGAACAGAGAGGCCGAGCACCCCTCCCTGAGGCCGTGTCTCACTCCCCCAGCAATGACTTCCTTACTCTGTCATATCCCCTTTTTAAATTTTATTTTATTTTATTTTATTTTTTGGTTTTTCTCCGGTACTGGGAACCGAACTCACGACCTTGCGCTTGCCAGGCAGGCGCTTTGCCGCTGAGCTAAATCCCCAGCCCCTCCCCTTTTTTAAATAAGCAGTTCCTGTGGCGAGAAAGCCTTCCTCATCCAGCTGACAAATCCCTGTCCACAGCTCTGGAGCTCCCATCCTTTAGAGTCCCGAGTGCCTGAGCATCCTGACATCCAGTCACTGAGAGTTAGTTTCTGTGACACTGGTAGGAGGCACTGTGACCTAGGAGAAGGGCCCAGCGCGAGGCTGGTTAAAGGTGGTCCAGAGGGCGTGAGCAGGCTGTGTGATAGGCTGCTGCGGGCACAGAGGGCCAAGGCTGGGAATGCAGGCTCTCGTCTATACATGCTGCTTTCCCCTCATTTCCTTTTTTAAAAACGGTGGTAAAATGTACATAACACAGACGCATCACTTCAGCCACTTTTAGCTCAGTTCAGCAGCACTAAGTGCACACTCATTCACACTGCCGTGCCACCATCACCTTCTCCAGAACGCTCACCTCCCCAAGCTGAAACTCTGTGCCCACCCTACCCTAACTCCCGCTCCTCTTATACCTTCTGTCGCTTTGAATTTGGGTACCTCATATATTTGTTCTTTTGTATCTGGTTTATTTTACCTATGTTTATGTCTCCAAGGCTCATCCACACTAAGGTATGTGTCAAGATTTCATTCCTTTTAAAGGATAAATAATATTCCCTCGTGGTTATACATGTCATTTATCCATTCATTGGTTGCTGGACACCTGGGTTACTTTCTCCTTTGGGCTGTTGTGAATAAGGCTGGAATGAACATTGATGTACTGGATATTAACACTTTGAGTTAACTGTCTTCTTCAATACAAGACCAGAATGGTGTTTTATTCATCTCATTTTTACCTAGTGCTTAGCAATGCCCAGGATACTGCAGACTTTCCAAGTTGACCTATGAATGAAGGGCTTATAATGGATTTTGTTTTTTAACACACAAAGTGCCAGACACTCTAAGTGCTTTAAAATTCAACTCACTTTACCAAAAACCAGTACAGTATAGCGCTATCGTTAAGCCTGGTTCATAGACAAGGAACGTGGAATGGAGTTCAGTTAGTGGTAACGCTCAAGTTAAATCCAGGCAGTCAGTGCTCAGGTCTCAGCTCTTGGCTACCTCCTTTGTCGCCCTCCTATCCAGTGGTCTCTGCTTGGATCCATATTCAGGTAAGTGGAAGCCAGACAAATTGCTCAAAGAGTCCAGTGGAGGGATCTTCTCATAAGTGTGCTTTCATCTCAAAAGAAAGATCCAGAGGTTTACCAAATTTTTTTTTTTTTTTCTTTTTGAGACAGGGTCTCACTATGCAATTTAGGCTGGCCTTGAGCTCCCAACCTGGTCTCGAACTCACAATGATTCTCCTGCCTCAGCCTCCCCAGTGCTGGGATTATAGGCATGTGCCACCACGCCCAGCTAGCAAAATATTAAAAACAAAAAAAAAATCCAAACAAACCAACCAATCCAAACCTACCTACTGGTGTATTTGGGAACTGTGCCCAGGAGTACCCATAAGGCAGTGGGGTGACTGGATGATGGCCTGACCCACCTCCAAGGTCCCTCTCCCAGGCACATCTCTCAGTAAGTCTCAGGGATGATGAAGGTGAGGGTTAAGATGGCAGTGAAAGTGCCTTAGGAAACACACCGAGGAGGCAAGCCCACAGCTGTGGAGCCAGGCTGGATAAAGGGTGGCCCACATTTGCGGACTGTTTCTCCACTGGCTGACAGTGCTGCTCCCTGCCCAATTTCCTGCCCCCACCCGAAGTCCTCTCAGAGAGGAGGCTCAGTCCCTGTTCCTTTAAAGAATGCTCATCATTCTGTGATGCTTTCTTCTGCTCAGAGGGACCCAAGTTCAGTCCACCCCATGTCCACTCCCAAGGTAAGGACAACACAGAAGCATCACGGCCAGGGACAGTGGCTTTGGTCAGCTTGGTTATGCTTCTTTGTGACCCCCTCTTGTATGTTTATCACCACCTTTAGTCTCTGGCTACACTGTCACTGGTATTCAGGATACTCACTTTTAGCCATCTCCTGGCGCTCGCAGATTCTCTTCTCCTGGGGATCATTCCATTTTCCTTGCGTTTGCCAGCATCTAGCTCTGCACATGCTCACTGCTCCCATGTCTAAGTCCAGCTGATGACTGGTCTGTTTCCAGGTTCCTCGAGACAAGAGGCTGCTGTCTGTAAACAAAGCAAGTGAGAGCCAAGAGGACCAGGATAAAAGGTAAGATGCATGTGGAGGAATATGCCCGGCTACAAGGACCGTCCCCTTTGTCCAGTCTGTGAGAACGGTGGTATGAAACTGTAAACTCTGTTCTTGGGAGGAGGGGAGGTCCCACAGCTCTGCCTCCTCTGTCTGCGCGGTCTCACCAATGACAGTAAATGGCATTTTTTGGTTGTACAGCAAGGATTATGGGAAGACTCTTCAGATGAAGACTCCCTGCCATGGAGTCCTAAAGTCCCAGGAATTTTAGGTGATGGCCTGGCAGGAGGCCCAATCCTGGGATGAACTTTTCTCATCAGTCCCATGCTCTGTCACTGCAATTGGGCTCCGGAGAAGTCAGTACCACAAGGACAGTTCTTCACAAAGGAGGAGAGGGCCAGGAGGGCTGTTTCTCCGAGAAAAGGGGCAGCTGGGGAGGGCCAACAGCAGGGACAGCAGAGATGTATCACCCCCTTTTCCTGCTCTGCTGAATTAAGAACCGTGTAGATGACAAACAAGACAGATAAACTAACACGAAAAAGGAAAAATGAGCTTTATTTAGGATGAAGCCAATTGGAGAAAGCGAGCTGGAATCCGCAGCTGATAGTCCTTGGGTCCTGACTTAGGTCACCCCAGCCACAGAGCCCCGTGCAGGAGTCTAGGCCGCTGGTGGTGGTGTGGTGTGGGCGACTGGAAGATCCCTTCTCTTGGGCCAGCAGGATCCAAACAAGACTAGAAAGGGCCAATCACCCTGCTCAGCTCTTTCCTCCAAGGGGACCTCTGGGATAAATCTTTTTAGCTGCAGTGGGGTGAGAGGAACCACAGGGCTTTCTGTTGTAGATTCTTTCACATGCAAATATGAAGCCAGGAGAAATAAAATCCCCTGGTAGCACACAGGTCGCATTCTTCCTGGCCTTGATGGCAACTGTTTAGACATTTTGATCTGTGCCTAGCAGCAGGGCCACTCCCTTTCCCATCTCTGTGCCGGTGCAGCCCCTCATAGGCAGAGTCCAACGGAAAATTACAGCTGTCTGGCTCTCATTCACTGCCGTACTAGGGACTTTCTGAAGCTCTGTGCTGCAAGGAGTGCTGGTACCTCACCGGCAGGAGCAACGACTTGGCGTAGGGGGCTGAAACTCTTCAGGTCTTGTGACATTTCCTCCACACAGCCAACTGCATCGAGCTAACGGCTTGTGTGGCTGCTAACCCTAGACCAGTAATCACAGTGGGGTCTGGGCGAAGTGAATCTAAACTGTGTGCGCTGTCTCACAGACAAGAGAAAACCTCTGTTGTTAAAGCAGCACTTAACACAACATTACAGAGCACCAGCTGCTTGTTGTATTTTAATGGTTACTTTTGTAATTTCCAGGAAGCACATTTTAAAAAACTGGCAATACACCACCTTGTATAGACTAATTATGACTTAGTAGGTTTCTCACTGAATGTAATTTGGAAGGCTGTCATTTTGATCTGCATTGCATTCATGAACTAAGGTGCTGTGTGCTAACATGGTATCATTACAGCTGTTTGTATACAGAAGTTGCTACTTGGAAAAATAGCAGGCTCTCAACGACATGATCCAAATTTTTTAAAATGTATATTTAGTGTAGCATTCTTTGTGTGGCATTTTTTTCTCTTAATATTTGGTTCAATTTTAAGTTCTATTGCAGGTAAATCAGTACCGCCCAATAACTCTTACTTTGTTCTAGTTGCTCACTTTTTGGCTGTCATTCTGGCATTTTCTGGCATCAGCTTCTAAAGCTAACATGATTACACAGGCACAGTTACACAGAATACTGTGGTGCCTGACTCTGTTATCCCCTGGTGATATGGCTGGCAATCATGATTTGACTCGATTTAGACTCTATAGTGTGCTTATTTATTTGTTAATAAGAATGCCAAAAGATATTTTGACTTTTGTTCTTTGTTTAAAATTCATATGTTTTGCATGAATTAAAGAATTAAGAAATTTGGCTTGAAATGGACTATGGAGAAGTTCGAATATTTTGGCGAAGCCAATATAGCTGTGCCTGGGCAAAATGCAGAGTAGAAAGTTCGCAACAACAGCTCTGGTAATCAGAGCAGGTGAACCATTCACACCCAAGCTGCAGGACACTATCCACACATCTTAGGGCTTTTTACCCCCACAAAGGAGTGAAATGGAAATTCTACGTTACAATTAAAGAGGTGAAGAAATGCCCAGGGGTCACCCAGGGTGGTCTTGTTATGGCAATAAATATATTTTTTGTTTCTCTTTTAACATTGATTTTATCATGGAATCCTTTTTTAAAGGAACATCTATTAGCATTCCATGAGATGTTCTAAACAATGGAGTTTAAGAAATGCTGATGTAAATGGGTGGTCTGGGTTTTGGCACCATCCAGCTAACTGGATTCAGATTAAACACAACTTCCTAGGTCTCTACTGTGCTTTATATGTGATTCACTTTACTAATCTGACCATGAAAACAGGTTGTTACTTAAATCCAAAATGTTTGTAGACTTGTGATTTTATGCCTTAGAAGACTATTTTCTAAAATTATATCTATAGATCTATGACAGACTTGAATACATTTAGGTATTTTCTTGTTCATGTGGAGCCATTCTTTGCTCTGAATCAAAGCTAAAAAAAGAAAAACAAAAACAAGTCTTGCATGCTAGGTAAGAGAGGTGCCAGAAAAGCCCAACTCTTGGAAGACCCAGTCTTATTCAAATATTTCTCTCAATTGGTTTCAGAAAGTACAGTAGTACCTCCCCTCTGGTTACGAATTTAATTCTTTCCACTATTCTGCTTGTAAACTGAACTGGATGAGAACCGAATCAAATTTAATGGGTAAGTTCAGTGTTGACCTTACGGGGAAAATTTGATTTTCTTCTTGTCCAATTCGGTTTGCAACCCAGAATAGTGGAAAATTAAACTGATAAACTGAGGTACCACTACATGCTAGATTAAAAAAAGAAAGAACAAGAACAAAATTCCAGGTATCTGAGACAGAGGTCCATAAAAAACATGAATTTTCTCTATTACCCAGAATAATCCATAAATAAATGGCAAGTGTCCTCCTCTTACTCACCAGAGGGACTTTGCTAGTAAAATAATTTTTCTATCAACAGTAATCTTCCACTAACCTGTTTCTCCTTGCTTCTGTTTTGTCCCAAAATTCTTTAGTATTGATAAAAGCATTCACTCTAGCCTGCCAAGGAATAACTTTCTAAACCTTCTCTTTCTGTACCAGTGACTACGTCAGGGATCTTATAATACACAGGCCCACTTACACTACTTCTTTAAGACCCAAAAGTAATTCAGAGCTAAGGAAATCTCTGAGCTCATGTTATCTTTCAATTTGCTGAAAACATTTTTTTAGAATAATTTCTTTTAATTTTTCCTTTAAGTAGCTTAGCCCACAGAATGGTTTTTAAAAAAATCCTTCCTACCACCCCTACAAGTCACATTTATCCCTTCCTTCTTAGTATTTTAAAACTTTCTTTTGAGTTTTTAACCATATATGGAAGTATGCTGTGTAGTATACTGAACCGCCTAAACACCTCAGAGAAATTTTTGTCACACTTCCTTGACATCTACCATTTTCCTCATTCCCTTTTTTAATCCTGGCATATCATTTTACTTCGAAGATCTTCTGGGCCTGGGGTATAGCTCAGTGGTGCAAGTGCCTACCTGGCAAGCACAAGGTCTGGATTTTGATTCCCGGTACAAAAAAAAAAGAGATCTTCTGATTTGTGCCTCTAAAACATAAACATATTATATTACTTAAGCTCAAAATCATCATCACACAACTCTATTAACCATACCTTCTTCACCCTACCTGATTTCCAGTCCACATTCAGTTACCTCAAAAATCCTTACCTCATAGAGGCCTCTTTGGTTTGCTCAAGTCTGGATCTAAACAAGAGGTGCTCATCATGTCCTCTAGTTGAGATTTTAAATTCCCTGTGATCTCCGAGAGTCCTCCCACCCTTCCTCTTCTCGCTGTGTCCTGGGACTTGATAGATGCAGGCAAGGCGGGCCACATCGTGGTGTTCCTGCTTGCTCTGGGTGGTTCAGTCATTCCCCCCAGCTCCTATACCTGAGAGTTGGAAGCTAGCTCTAAAAGCATCAAGGGGATGATAAAGGGCAGAGCTCTCTCGCAGTCTGCTTTTTGTGTTTTGTTTTGTTAACGACTCGCAGCGGGGCAGAGCCCTTCATCCCTTCAGGGCGCACACGCCGTGTCCTCCTTCCTCCTGTCCTGCTTCCGGTGATGCCAAGACGGCCACTGCGCCCCGGCTGCCCGCTCCGCTGCCGGCCTCGGCACGCGGACACTGCGGCACTGGCTGTCTCTCTTCAGCCTTGCTCTGCTCGGTGCGCGTGCGCCTTGCCCTTGACTCCGCGCACGTACGCGCGGGTCTTCACACGCCCCGCCCGCTCGGGCCCTGCCTTCCGCCCCGGCCTCGCGTCCCCGTCCTCTCCTCGCGTGCGCCCCGCCTCGCGCGGTGCCGACGGGTCCCCTGCTCTCTCCCGCAGGGGCTGCGTGGGCGCCGGCGAGCCCGTGGGCGGCGCGGGCGTGGAGAGCCGCGTGCAGGTGCTGAAGACGGTGCCCGTGAACCTGAGCCTCAGCCAGGAGCCCGCCGACAGCAAGCGCGAGCCCTTCGCGGCCGAGGGCGCCGCCGTCATCCCCGTGTCCGGCATCGCCGTGGTCAAGGCCGAGGACTTCACGCCCGTCTTCATGGCGCCGCCGGGCCACTACCCGCGCGGGGACGGCGACGACCAGCGCGTCGTCATCTTCGAGCAGGCGCAGTACGACCTGCCCACGCTGGCCGCGCACGGCGCCTACCTCAAGGACGACCAGCGCAGCACGCCCGACAGCACCTACAGCGAGGGCTTCAAGGACGGCGCCGCTGAGGTGAGCGGAACGCGGGAACCGCGGGCCAGCGGCGCCCGCTTCCGGCAGGACCCGAGTTCCGGACACCAGGCCGGGCGTTTCCGGTTTCCGCTGGCGGTGGACTGAATGAGTGACACTGCCTTGGTCTGGTGTTCTGAGGGTGGTGATGAGTGTGGAAGGGTATGCCTGGTCTTTTTTTTCCTTTCCTTTTCTCTTTCCTTTCTCTACTTTCTTTTATTTCCATTTCCTTTCTCATTTTCCTTCACTTCCTTTTCTTTTTCTTTCCCTTGCCTTTTCTTTTCCCTTTCCTTTTTCTCTCTTTTCCTCCCTTTCTTTCAACTCTTGCGTGATAGCTTCATTTGTTTTAGTTTTAGCCTTAAATATTTGCAAGGAATTAAGAAATGTTGATGTGGAAACTTTCTTTAACGTTTTCTTTACAGAAAACTCTGTAACGTTTTCGTTCTCTCTAGCTTGCAACCTTTCAAATTATAGATACCTCACGATGTTGCCTATCCATTCTTTGATAAACAGCGTAGTTCTTTAAAACCTTGTTGAATTGAATATTCAAGAAAAAAAAGTGTTTATCAATAACCCAGTGTATGCAATTTATACTTTACAATTAGGGACTGCATAATGTCTTCTCAGTTGCAGAAGCATTTTTGCCTGCTTCGAAAGTTCTATGTGCTGAATCTGACTAGTTGGATTTGTGGGTAACTGTGTAGCCAACATCAAAAAGCACCGCGTGGGAAGTCCTCTCACCTTGAAAGTTACTTTGAACCCCCTTCGAGGCAAGGCCCACCCACTCCCCTAATTCTTGGTAGGCATTTGTCTGCCTTGTCACAGTGTTGTTGCCTTTTCTATAATTTCATATAAATAGAAGATAGACTATTTAGTCTCTTGCCACAGCTTGGTATTGTCAGTCTGAATTTGCATTTTGCTGACGTCTAGTAATATTGGGCAAAATTTCATACACTCATTTGACCCTTTCTGTTACTTCTTTTATAAAGTGTTTATTCAAATCTTTGACCCAGTTTTTCAATTGAGTTACTTATGTTGCTTTTATTAAGTCCTAAGTGCTCTTTAAGTGATACTAATATAATCCCTTTATCACTTATATGTTTGCATCCTATAGCCTTTTTGGTTTCTTGTTACTTATTTATGTATTCTGGTACTGGAGGTTAAACACAGGGCCATCCTGTTACCAGGTTCTGGGGTGCTGGTGTTTCTGCTTAGAGGTGATTTCTAGGTTCTTTCTGTCCTGAGCAGAAAATTGGTCCACACAAGCACAAATGGTAGCAAGGTTTTATTAGAGCTAGGAGAAGAAACAGGGTCTACAGAGCGAATTTGGGCTAAGTAAAAGGTAATTTCTAGGTTCTTTCTGTCCTGAGCAGAAAATTGGTCCACACAAGCACAAATGGTAGCAAGGTTTTATTAGAGCTAGGAGAAGAAACAGGGTCTACAGAGTGAATTTGGGCTAAGTGAAAGGAGGAAAAGAAGTGCATCCTACAGTATGAGAGCAACCACCATGCAAGAGAGAACATGGTGGCAAAAACAAAGTGTGGACTGTCCTTTTTGTATCACCCACTTCTCAGGCTGACGTCAGGTCTAGGCCATCATATCAAAAACCTGCTGGAGTTCTCAGGGTAAGTCCATGTGCAGGGCTTTGGGAACTGTTCTGTGCATGTATTAGGATCTTGTCAAGCCTCCTTTCCTAGCCAGTTTTAGCCATGCCCTACCTTTCTCACTGAGCTATATTCCCAGCCCTTTTAAAAATTTTGATACAGAGTCTTTCTGAGTTGCTCAGGCTGGACTAGAATTTAGTATCCTCCTGCCTTAGCTCCCCAGGGCACCCACCACTCCTGTTTCTTAATTGTATTTCAAAGAGCAACAGTGTTTAATCTGATGGTGTTCACTTAATTGAGTATGTCTTTAATAGTTTATGCTTTTGGATGTTGTGTAAAAAGTCGGTACCTAACCCAGTGTCAAAAAGATTTTCTCTCATATTTGGTTTTTATTTTTCTAGATTTGAAATATTTTCACCTCTTACATACTGGTTCTGATTCATTCTGAGATTATTGTTACATATGGGATGAAGTAAGGATTGAGGTCCCTTTTTCCTCACAGTGACATCCAGTTGCTCAGCACCATTCATTGAAAAGATAATCTTGCATCCATTTAATCATTTTGGGATCTCCTTAGAATAACCACTGATGTTATAGCTGTGGGCCACATGTCTAATTTTTTATCTAAAATATGTAACAAATGCTTTTGTCAGTTCAATTCGGCTTCCTCACTCTTTAGGAGCAGTGCCTCTGCATTTGAGCGTCATTGGCTTTCCAAATTTTGGCTGACATGGGCCGATAAAAGATGATGATAATGGCCAGGGGTGTAGCTCAGCAGCACATCACCTGCCTGGCAAGTTTGAGGCCAAGCGTTTGATCCCTGGGACACACACACACACACACACACACACACACACACACACGAAAGGCAGTGGCAGAGGAGCAAGTGTGGTGGCAGCCAGATACCTTCAAACAACTGCCTGTTTAGTTGCCACTGGGACAAAATGCAGCTGCCTGAGGTTGGGATTCCATTCCTAACCAGTAACATTTAAGAATAATCCACACTTCAGTGAGTACTTGTTATGTGCTAGGCATCATCTTAGTCCTTTTGTGCCACAGTAACAGAATACCTGAGACTGGATCATTTCTAGTGAACAGAAATGTATCTGACTCAGTGTTGTGGGGCTGAGAAGCCAGAATCAAGGAGCTACATCTGCCGAGGGCCCTCTCGCTGCATCGTCCGTGGAGGAAGGGTGAAAGGGCAAACAAATGGTACACACATGACAGGCGCTGAGTTTGCCTAACAAACCCACTCCCTCAATAAGAGCCCACACTCATGGTGACATCGTGCATCCATGAAGGCAGCTCTCATGCCCGCTCCCCTCCCGGATATCCCACCTCTCTGTGCAGTGGCTGTGGGGGTTGAGTTTCCAACACAGGAACATTGGACAGCACGCTTAGGCCACTGCAGCGTGGATCTAAGTTAGTGTACCCATGTGGTCCTCACCAAAGAGCCCTGTATGCTAGGTGCTGTTCTTGTCATCCCTGTTTTCTTAGTAAGGAAACTACAGCAGAGAGCCTAAGTATCAGTCATTCATCGGAGGGAGAAAGGGAGCTTGACCCATGCTGTGTTCCAACACCCACATCCGTAACCCCCACCTCTACACTCAGGGCAGACTGCAGAACCTTCTAATTCTCAGTAGCTCCACTGGCTATGACAGCGATTCACTTAAGTATCTATTTAAAATCTGAGTGTCCTTCACCTGTCTCCGTAGATGGTTCTTTCAGCTGGGGATGAGAGGTACGACGGGTTGGTAGCCCTGCTAGCTCTAGGCAGTACTGGTGGGAGCTGGTATGTCCCCAGGGCACTAGCAGTCCTACCACTGCAGCACTAGCTGCACACTTGACCCTGAGGATCGACCAGGGCCAGACAAGAGAAATTCCCCACCCTCCGATGGCTATCATATTTCTTAGGGCTTCGTGGCTTGACAAATGAATTTGTAATGTCCTCATAGATAAAAAGTCTTATAATTTAGCTGCCTATGTTATGTTGCTTAAAATAAGAAACTTTTTTTTAAACAAAGGCAAGTAATCTTGTAGAGTTTTTGATATTGTTGAGTATCTGATTTTCCCCCAAGTAGTGGGGGATGCTTCTGTAGAAAAAGCAGGGAACTGAAGCTATCACTTCACCATCCCCTATGAGCAAAATGCTTTTCCACCAGAGGCTTGTGCTGATGTGTTTTCTCATGCATTGTAGAGTTGATGAATCACAGAAGAGTGTATGGGTGGGGTCCATTGTCAGTGTGTGTGGGTGTTGTAGATAAAGAAGCTTGGGCAAGGAAGCTGTTGTATTTAGGGCTTTATTTTGGCATTTGTGAGAAAGAAAATTGCCAGAAAGTAGGGTTAAGGGTATTCTCACTGATTTCGGTTGAGCTGTTCTTTTAATCTTGGAAATCATTATTTACTTTACAGATTTTAATTCAGCCTGATGGAAATTAAATTGAATGATCTACAATGATCTTAAGGTATTTTGTTGCCAGTTGGTTATAAGAATGAGTTTGAAGTATTTGCCCCAAGAAAATTTCATCGGGGAAATTTCTTTAAAAGTTTAGTACTTCTTTTAGGCAAAGTATGACAGACAATTTCTGGAAGCCTCGTTGCATTAGCAAATTTCATTCTCCACTTGTGACCTATTCTTCCTTGTGTTTATGTGGTGATAAGGAAGAGATAGTTTGGATTGGATCCAGTTGAGGTGCAGAGGCACTCAGAAACTGGCTTGGGTATGTAGCTCAGTAAAGGTCTTGGATTTAACTCCAGTCCCCGCCCCCAAGGTGGGTATCTCAGTAATTGTTGTTCAGGAGTGGGGACGGAATGTTTCTCACTTTGGTAGCTGTGGTGCTGTCCTCTGTACGTTATCATATCTTCTTTGCTATCAATTTCTGAGTCCACATGAGCAGGGCACTTACAGGTACACTGGCTGATCACAGTAAAGGGAAGTGGTGCCAGCTGCCTGAATGCCTTTCATCATCCTGTAGGTAATATTGCAATGTTTCCAAGGAATGGTGGAGACCTTGTGACCATAGCCAGAAGGACCCAAGGAATTTGGCACTAATTCTTAATACTAAGTCATATAGGCCCCTGTAATCCATCAAGTAATTAGGTCTCATCGAAATGATTGTGATATTTTCCAGGTGGATTATCCATTTAATTTTTAAAAAATAAACAATGTAGTAGACTCTAAAGTTCTAGCTTGAAAAAAATGAATATTCATGCCTGTACCTTATCCACTGTTTTTATTTTTTTCTCAATTTGTGCTAAGAAAAATTCATGTGTTGGCATAGAATTCTGTATTGTAGTCAGTATAGATTTGACAGTTTTTTTGAGTTTGAGCACTCATGCGATCATGCTTAGTTGCATCATCTGAGGGATTAGAACCATAGAATTTATAGACCAACTTGTATAGTGGGCACCCTTCCCTCTGGCTGCAGAGCTCCATGGTATGGGCAAGAGATTTTTTCAGCCCACAGTTACTAATGCTGATTCACTGTAGTGGTGATGGGTCACTGCACATTCCTTCTAACACAGAACTTGGAAATTAATCCTTTCATTTGCAAAGTCATTTCCTTAAATGCTTTTTTTTAATTGTGCTAGTTTCCTATTCCACAATGTCATTGTTTCTAACTATAACTCATTTCTGTTGAATAGAACTTTTTGCAGCAAAGGAAATTTTCTTTTGTGCCATCCAGTATGGTAGCCATTAGCCACACATGGCAATTTAGTATTAAAATGTGGCAATTGGCTGAGGAACTGAATATCTAATTTTATTCAACTCTAATAGCACATAAGGTTAGTGGCTCCTATTGAGCAGCAGAGACCTAGACTTTCAAGCCAGGCTTGTGTCTTTGGCCCCTTGGACCTACCACATTTATACCCACCATTTTGTCTTGGCTCATGGTGGTTTTCTTTTTGTTGTTGTTGTTGTTGTTGTTGTTGTTTTTCTGGTACCGAGAATAGAACTCATGACCTTCCACTTGCCAGGCAGGCACTGTGCCTCTGAGCTAAATCCCCAGCCCCTATGGTGGTTTTCTTTCATCTAGATTACTTCCTCGCAGTCCTTTCACTCAACACATGTTCTTCTTTGGAGTCTGAAAGAAGCTCACAGATGATGAAATCTCCCTATAATTTTGCTTATCTTCTTTTCTTAGCAATGCATACTATGTGCTTTTCTTGTAAAGACATGTGAATTAATGGATGAATAAATGAATGATTCAACATAGACTTTCACACACAGTTCTTTGCTATTTTATAGTTTATTTTGTTACTTTTCATGTGAATTTACTCTATCCCTCTACCAATTTTTATCTGAGGCTAGTGCCATTTGTATAATTCTGTATTTCTTCTGGTACAAAGAAAATGGTAAAGCCCCAGATAATGTCCATTGATGCTTTGCTAATTGACTGAGTGCAAAAGAAAAACAAATCACAATTCTCTGTCACGATTATTCACCCAATGAACAAATATTAGTGCAGAGGGATTTGTGTCAGAGGATTTACTTGGTAAATTTCAAAGGAAGATCTTCTTGATTCCAAAGAATATGACTGGATAAGGAGAATCATAGATATGTGCGTAAATACCATAATTAAAGAACGTGGTGGGTAGGAATTGTAAGGGGAATTAGGGAAACCATTTCTGAGGAAGGAAGCCCTTGGAATTCTGGACAAAGAATGGAAGTTAGTACTCTTTCTCTCAGAAAGAGAGAGAAAGGACCTGTGTGTGTGGTCAGCCAAGTACTTTTCACCAGTATTCTATTCTGTTCACTTTAGGATCAAGAGTGAGGACTTTGGGGCATTTCCTTTTGCAAATGTTCTAAGATGTAGCAAAGTGTGTCCTCTTGTACTTTACATACAACTAAAAATCTTTGGACCTAGATACTTCCTAAATTTATGAAACTAAATTTAGAGTTTCTTCCAAAGACCTACTCTTATAATATTATAATATGGTCAGTTACTTTTACTTATTAGTATTTAGTAAGCAATATTGTGTTCATGTGTATCAGTCACTGTTCTTAGTACTTTATTAACCTATGTACTCCTTCTAATCACTGGCACTAGCAATGTAACAGATGGAGAAAATGTCACATTTGCTTAATGTCACACAGCTGTCAGGGAGAAGTGCTGGCACTTGACACGACCAGTGATGGCAAACCTTTTAGATCTTTCAATGATAATAAACAGCTGGCTGCGTCATGCATGTGGTAGGTTCGCCATCACTGCCCTAGATAGTCTTGCTTATGAACTGTGCTTCTTTCCATCTTGCTTGTGCTATGCCTCATGGCCTCTGTGTAATTAATGAAGGATTTGTTACATTTGGAGTAAATGTTGGCGATGACAGAAAATTGAGAGATAGTCATATGTTTAAAGAAACACTTTCTAGTACCTACAGACTCTCTGAGAATGCCTCTGGGTGTTTGAATACCACACAAAACTGAATGTGGTTTTTGTTGAGTGTGGCTCTCAGGGTGGACCAAATGCATGAGTTCTGCAAACAAATAGAAACTATTTTCATCAGCTGAAAACATAATGCCAAAAAGATATAGTTTTCCTTACTAAGAAGAGGGGGAAACAAGATACTTGACAGGGGTGTGTGTGTACCCACCTATTTGTTTTAATTCGATTACTTGCATCTTGCAGAAATTCCGGAGTGCTTCCGTTGGGGCTGAGGAGTACATGTACGACCAGACATCAAGGTGGGTTCTGGAAGACTCATTCTCACTGAGAACTGTATAATTAAAAAGATAGACTTTTAAATATTTTTATTTCCTTTTTCTTTGTGTACTTTCACTTAAAAAAATCTGACTTCTTTCACCTTCAGTTATTTTCTCTGTGCAAATGAACTTCTGCATCCTACTCCAGTCTTGGCCCAGTCGCCTTCTAAAACGTGGGCGTAAAAGAAGATGTGGTATTTACATGCAGTGGAGCACTACTCCCCATAAAAAAGGATAAACTTGAGTCACGTGTAGGAAATGGGTGCACCTTGAGATCATAGTGTTATATGAAATAAATCGGACACACAAGCTTGGGAATCACATGGTTTTTCCTATTGAGAAACCCAAAGTGTATAGAGAGCAAAATAAAAGAAGGATGACAGGAAGTAGGGCAAGAGGGAGAAATGGAAGGAGGGATGACAGAGGGGAGAGCAAGTGGGGCAAGGGGAAGGAAGATGTGTTACACACCTGAGTCCAGTCCTCACAAAGAGTATAGACACGCACTGTGAATGTGGACTGATAGGTAAAAAAAAAAGAAAGAAAGAGAAATTTCTATTACAAAAAATAAAATGAAATAAAAGAAGTGGGAATGCACAGAGCTCCATGTCACAATTCCAGCGAGAACAGTGTGACCCGCCAGTCACAGGGCTGGCTTCTCCAAGGCCACACAGACAGTGATGAGTGCAGCTCTGAGCACACTGATCGGACACGAAAAAGGGAGCGGAACCCTGCGTGCTTAGCCCGCGGTATGGGCAGGCCTAGGGGACACAGCAATTCCATGAAACAACCTTTATGTTCGCGTGTGCCTATTCCTGAGAAAAGTGTTCCCAGCTCGCCTCACATTTAGTCTTTGATGTAAATGAGGTGCAAGCTGCTGGCCTAGGTGATTCTTAATATCCTGTCCCAATGTGAAGTTTTACTATTTAGCAATAGTACATCCAAACTGCTTTTTGGGAGGCAAAAATGACACTAGAGTTGGTTCTGTCATGACGTATTTCCTATCTTCTTCTAAGATATCTTTTGTGGAATTTGCTTAGTTTATCAGCTTACCTCAGTTTGTCCCTCAAAATAATTAATTAGAAAAGTTAAAATATAGGTACAACCTTGCAGAAGTACCTGCTGTGGAAAGCTGGATCCCGTGCCCTGTCAGTAGGTTGTTTTAAGAGATGAAGTGTTGAGTAATCTTTGCTCCCAGCCTTCTGATGATGTGAGACTGCAAGAGCTGAAAATCTAAACTCGGTAGCAGGTCCAGCAAGTCAGAAAGGACAGTGCTTGTTATGGGCCCCCCCCCCCCCCCGCCCCCCGGGCCAGCCTGCACTGTGGCAGAAATAAGATTTTCCTTCTTTATTTAAAACATTTTTAACAAATGCATCTTGGTTTTATAGACTAATGGGTTTCATTTGGCAGATTTGTGGGCTCACATGACATACTTTGATCCTTCGCATTCCTCCTCACTCCCTGCACCCGCCCCCCCCAGTTTCACTTTTTCTTTTTTGGTTTCAATGTGCCTAATATATTTTGATCATATCTATAGGAATAAGTTTCTCTGAACAAACACATTGAACAAAAAGAGATTGTGGCTCATGCCTGCTCTGCTCACTTCAAAGTTAATATTCAAGGTTGGGAATATTCCGTGTTTCTGTTTTGTGACTCATATGTTTTTAATATACTAGGGAAACTATTTTGAGCAAAAACTTATGAACTTTTCCTGTAATGAGCTTGATACTGAGCATTTTAGATTTAGCAGCCTGAAGTCTCTATAACAACCACCAAACTCTACCATTATAGCACAGAAAGTCACATGCTGTATACACAAAGGACTGCAACTGTGTGTCAATAAAACTTTATTTAGGGGCTGGGGATTTAGCTCAGCGGCAAAAAGCGCCTGCCTTGCAAGCGCAAGGTCGTGAGTTTGGTTCCCAGTACCGGAGAAAAACCAAAAAAAAAAAAAACTTTATTTATAAAAAATAGGCAGTGAGCTGACTTTTGGCCCGCAAACCATCATTTACAACCCCCTGATTTACAACATCTGGGTCTTGAGTTCTGCAGGCGTTAAAAAAAACAGACACAAAAGACAAAAACAAATGGACAAACAAAAGCAACCTCCTCATTAGGGAACTAGATTCTAGTAGTGAGTGTAGTTTTGGATTTTCACATTTTGAAATATTTTTGACTGAGATATGGCTATCTGCAGCATCTTGATTAAAAGATGGTTAGCTATCATGAGTAAAAATTGAAGAAGCAAAAAGAAGGTCAAGTATCCTGACCTGGAGAGAAGCACCCACACATCTGGCACACTCTGTCCGTTTATAAGCTTCAGGGCCGTGCCTGAGTGCCGCTGAAACTCACCAGAATACTCTGCACAAACCCACACAGCTGGCCCAATGCATCATGGACTTTCTGCCTTTCCGAGCCATCTGGTTTATGGGCCACTATTAGAAATGTTGTATAGATTATACCGGCGATGACCTTTGGTCTGGCCTCATCTCTTTGCCATATGCTGTGTTGTGTCTCTAAAATATAGTAAACATTGGTTAATATTCATACAAAATGCTATTGATGTGAACAGCTCAGGAAGACAGAAAAGTCCAAGGGAGTGAATCTAACCACTGTTTGTTTTCTGTTCACAGTGGCACATTTCAGTACACCCTGGAAGCCACCAAGTCCCTCCGCCAGAAGCAGGGGGAGGGCCCCATGACCTACCTCAACAAAGGACAATTCTATGCCATCACACTCAGCGAGACCGGGGATAACAAGTGCTTCCGACACCCCATCAGCAAAGTCAGGGTACGGCTGTTTTCGCAGAGTAAAGTAGTGCAGGATCAGATGCATCGCTACCTCACAGCTTTGTGGCGTGGCATGGGAGAAAATTCCAAAACAAATAACTCTAGAACAAATGTCAGAGAATTGGAGCAAAACAGCGTATTGGCTTGTAGTTTATCATCTTAATCAGTAACCAATAAACCCCAGGGCAGGAGCGTGGTTGAGCATGCCTTCCGACTGTACCCAAGGAATTTTCCTTGTTTCATTCACTACCTACTTGCTACACAGGTGTTGTTTTCAACTGATCTTAATTTTTCACGTAAATAGCTGTCCATTGGGTCATGTTGTGGTCGAGAGAGAGCTGATGCTGTGTGTAAAGCAGAAAGCCGTTGGTCTGAGCCCGTCCTTGTGCAGCTTTGTTTAAGTTTTCTGCAGCCCAGGACATACTCCGGGCTCAAGGGATGAGGCATAACCCCCACTAGGAGTCACTTGGAGGAGCTTTCGCCTCCCTGAGCATTATTCCTGTTGGTGGGAAATGAAACCAGAGCCGAGCTTATGGTCTGGAAGCCTGCCAGTTTCTGGCCTGTTCGCCCTTGCCAAGAAGGGTGGGGGCTTATAATCCCTCTCTGCTGAGAAGGAGAATCATGGCGGAGCTCTAAAAAGAGGGTGAAGGATTTTCCTGCTCCGTTGTAAAATGGCCCTTCCTGGCCTGTGGTAAGATGCTTCACCACGGCGCCCAGCCGCCTTGCTTCCTCCACAGCTCCTTCTCCCTGAGCCTCTGCAGTGCACGCTGTGGAGCACAGCAGGGCTTGAGTTTGCCCCGGAGCAGGTGGAGCCAGGGTCCTGCCTGAATCTGAGCCACTGCGGACTGAGAGGGGCCAGGCAGCTGTGACTCAGAATCAGTATGTCCCAACCCTGTGGTCAAACCACAGAAGAGGATGGACCACGCCAGCCATGAGGGCTTATAACATAGCCAACCATGTCGACGGAGGCCTGCAGCGTGCCAGGCACCGTGTTAGACTCTGCCCGGCTCATCCTTAACTGC
This sequence comes from Chinchilla lanigera, assembly GCF_000276665.1. Taxonomy (NCBI): domain Eukaryota; kingdom Metazoa; phylum Chordata; class Mammalia; order Rodentia; family Chinchillidae; genus Chinchilla; species Chinchilla lanigera. The sequence goes on from NW_004955417.1 coordinate 26,462,671, forward strand.
AGCTAACAACAGCCCTAGGTAAAAGCACTGCATTATGATATTAATGATCAGGAAACTTGGGTTTTCAGAAGCTAGCAAGTGGCCAAGGTTACAGGAATCTGGGCTATATCCCAGGCCATCAGACTCCTGAACCCAACTCTCTTAAACTGAAATAAGGAAGTGTTACTTTTATTTGGGGTAGAAATAACCACAAGCCACCCAGTGTACTTTTACACATGCGTGGGGAGGTTTGAGGCAGTGGGGAAGGGAAGAGCGAAGAGCTGGCCGAGCTGGAAGTTGCGGCAGCAGACCTCAGCTCCCTTCTTGCCACCAGCCCTTGTCTGTGGAGATCTGCCGCTGCTGCATCACATAACACGGACACACTTCGCTGTGGTCGCTTTTCTAACTAACATCTGCTTTCATGTATGAAAACTGCTGACACGTCTGTGAGGAGGGAGGCGGGTTTTGAATGGAGAGCCAGCCACCAGCGTGAGTTTGCTGTTACTCCCTGGGCTCCGGGGCCACCATGCTGAATGGTGCGCCTTAATCCTTTTAAGCTCAGAGTCGATGGGAAGACATTGCCACTGGCTCCATAACTAAATAAGCAAATGACTACAAATGTGTAATTGCTCCAGAGGGCAAGGTCTTCAGGAATGAGAGTGGGCGAGGGTTTCTTCTGGTATAGTCGGAAAGTGCTGGAATGAGGGGAGGAGTATCTCTGATTCTGTGAGTAAAGACTTCTTCCCTTGCTTTTGGCACTGCCTCCATTGCATACATGACAGTGAGTTTGTATTTAGTATAATGAAGCTATTGGCAATTTAGAACCAAAGAGGTTGTAGATTCTTACTTGTACGAGACAGAATGAGTTTCTCCAGCTCATTTTTATATGCATATTATATTTAAATCGATAACATAGTTGCCTTCATACTTTTTTGTTATGTGAAATATCTGTAGCTTAAATCTTTGTTCATATGAATTCATCTTTTACCCTTTCCCTCGTCTTCTTAGCATTTCTTTCATTACTTCCCCTATTCTACTCGGAGACTCTTAATTTGCCCAAGAGCAGATGTTTGCTTTTTTACAAATAATACTACATTCTTTGTTTAAGGACACAAAATTTCGAAAGCATGCTTATTTTCAATACACAAAAAAAAATATTTTTGATGTTTTGCTAACTTCATAAAGCAGTGAATTTGAGGGTGGTGGCTCTCGTAATTGTTTATGTCCTTGTAAAATTGATGTAGGATTCTTTTTGTCTCTGGGCTGTTCTTGTTTCTAATTAGTTATGTACACTCCATCCCCAATAGTATCCCTACCATTTTAATACAAAGCCAGCCATGCAGCTGAGCTCATCCAGGCTTTCTTTAAGCAAGAAAAGCTACATTAGAGAAACTTAGCTATAGAAGGACTTCCAGAACCACCTGACGATGTGAGACCATAGAGGCCCTAAGCAGAGAATAAACATCCCCGTTCTCCCCTTTGCAGAGCGTGGTGATGGTGGTCTTCAGTGAAGACAAAAACCGGGACGAGCAGCTGAAATACTGGAAGTACTGGCACTCTCGGCAGCATACAGCCAAGCAGAGAGTCCTTGACATTGGTGAGTAGATCGTTGTATTGCCTTTCCTGTTGGTGTACAAAATACCCAACACCCACAATTTAAAAGAGTAGAAGTTTAATTTGGCTCATGGTTCAGGTGACTCAATCCGTGGTCAGCTGGGTCCAAGGAAGGAATATCATGGCAGGAGGATATGGAGGAGTAAGGACATTCAGTTTATGGTGACTGGGAAGCAGAGAGGGAAACAATGCCAGAGAGGAAAGGGCCAGGGACCACATATGGACCCCAAGGTCACAGTGCTGGGACCCACCCAGGCACGCTCAGAAATATGCATTACCGAGCCCCTTGGCAGCTCCCAGGCCAATCAAGTTGAAAGTGAAGCTTACCCATTGCAGTCACAGTGGGCACCTCTCACTTGAGGGCTTTAATACGCTGGCATGTGTTGTGATGCCAAGGGGAGCCCCACAGCATGACCGCAGTGAGGGTCTATAAAGCACAGGCCAAGTCTGTGCACTTTTTCAGTGTCTACATTTATTACACATCAGGCTCAGAAATCAAAACAGGGATAAGAGGAGAGCAAAGCATTTTCTTTTCCATCAAGTCAACTATGTCTCATATGATAATAGTGACACATTAGGTTTGCACAGTGCTTTGAGTTTCTAACACATGATTCTACACCTTCCCTGTTAAGAGCCAAATAAGTAGTTGGCAGGTCAGATGAACTCTTGTCCCCTTTGACATGAACAAACTCAAGCTCATGTGTCTCAGAGTGCTTAGCAAAGGTCACTTACTACAAGGGAGTGTAAGCAGTACTAGATAATCAAGCAGATGACCATTTGAGAGCCCTTCCTGGCCGGTAGGGGAGAATGAGTCTGCAGTAAAGGAACCTGTGTGCTCCCAAACACAATGTCTGTTCTCAGAGAGCCCGAAGCCCCCTGGACACTACCATCTTCCAGACAGGAAGGCAGAGCCCATGCCAAGTATTTCAGTGGAGGGAGTCCTTGGCGCAGGCTGGAAAAGCTAGAGGCACAGTGAAGCAATGCTGCTATTACCTGTCGGGCTGGAGAATCAAAGGCAAGAGACGGTGGGTGTCAGGAGCCACCCAGCAGGAGCTGGGACCACAGAGGCAGCAGTTTCCCTCTGGGAGGCAGAGCCACAGGGGAATGGCTGCCAGACACACTTCCAGTGCCAGGAAGGAGGAGAGAAAGCCCCTGCCAGGGCTGCTCAAATTTAACCCAAAGCCAGAGGGCACATGGCTTTGGAAAAATGTAATTTCTAAGAGTCTCCTTCTGAGATAGAGTGAAGTAGGGGAAGTCAGAACAGGGATCTCAAAGTTGTCAAACAGTACTTTAAAACACAAACAGCAGTGCATGTGGTTTTCAGTAATTTTTGACACTTCAGCTACATGCTGCTGGCACAAGAAGGTTTTTCCCGTATTTACAGTTTTTATTATCCTGTTTTGCGGACTAAGTGGCTACAGTCCTGGTGGTATAGGCAGAAGGAGGGTTTCCGCATGTTGGGTGTCAGAAGATGTTACTGAGCCATGAAAGGGATGTTTGTTTTTATTTCTTACATAATGCAGTGAGGGACTTTCCAGAACTTCCATCCCACCCTCGCTAGGAGCTGTTGACCAGTGGTAGAGAGTGGTTAGTGGCCAGGTGAAGGGTAGACACTCACCGTCAAAACTAATTACTGGTTTGTCTTACATGTTTTACTCACTCCCAGCCCTCATCATGCACATGAACACACACGAACACACAAGCAGGCACACACACGCGCACACACACCTCTTAACTAGTCAGACGTATTAATCTAATAAACAAAGAAATGAAGCCAAGGAAGGCTCACTGACGTGACATCCTAAGTGACTTGTCCTTAATCATGAGTCAGAGTCCCAGGATAGGAACCATCTTCCCAACCCAGCTTGATGCACTGCACCCCAAGATTGAGACCAGGGTCTTGGGAAACGTGCCTTAACCTGCTCTGTAACCAGTCTGTGTCGAGCAGAGGAACAATTTTATTTTATTTGAAAAGTTAGCCTTGTAATTATTACCCAAGAAAATAAGAAGGGCAATTAAATAGAAATACAGGCTAGGTTCAAATAAGGCAAATAATAAAAAGCATTTTACTGGCATACTTGTTGATTCACTTTTGATATTGTTACAGGGTTTAGTTTTCTGGGACCAGGATAACTTCTCACCTCTTGTAACCCTTCAGATTTTGCTTCTCTTACCACTTCCTGTCTGCCTTCACACTTTTCTCCCTTGTGCAATGCACACACACGTGAGTACGTACACAGGCACATACGTGGACACCCACATGCCTTGCCTTTGAGACCTGTGACTTTGAGCATAAGCAGCTTCATGGGAAGCTGGCCCATTTGCTTTTATCCTGAGACCACGGTCTAAAATCACTGCCCTTAAGCTCAGCTTGACAAACACAAAAATCTCACACAGTCCTTTGCAGAAGTCAAGCCAAGTGTTTCCAGGGTAGAGGAGGGCTGGTGCCGGGAGGCAGGTGCACCGGTAGGTCAAGCTGCTATCCTCGGGAAGCCGGGCGTAGGCTTTTGCCTGCCGTGAGCCGGGAGGACTGCATGGGGCCTTGGTGCCTGCGGAGCGAGCAGGGAGCTCAGGGAGCATGTGTGCTGTGCAGCTGCCGCTTGTGGTTGAGGGTCTACTGATGGGATTTAAAAAAATAGGGCAGAAACAAAAACTATTCAATTTAAGTCTTTTTAAGACATTTGCGAGGCTGGAGGTTAAAATCGAGGCTCAAAGATCGCAGTCACCAAATCTCCACCAAATCTGTGGTCACTGGTTCAGCTGAGCCATCCAGGCATAAACCTTGAAGCTGGGCTGAGAAGCCAAGATGAGGCCCCTTTCCCGAGGGTTCTTCAGTGTAGTCCTTGGGTTCTGGGCTACAGAAGCCCAGAGACCCTATTTCGTGAGTGTGGGCTCTTGGCTGTCCTTACCTACAAGCACCCCTCTGGGCGGAGCGCTCAGCTGTCCTCAGGCCGCCGCATCTGAATCTCCACCTGTCTCCTCAGGGCCTGGCTATGGCTCCATGTGGAGGCGAACCGCCTGGAGGCCCAGGGCAGAGAGGCCACTGCTGGTCCCGAGCTTGGCTCTCCAGGTGCCCTTGGCTCGAGCACAGTGTGTCAGGAGGCCGTCTCTGCCTAGGGCACCGTCCTGTCCAGAGACCTTCCCTGTCACCCTGAAACTCACTGGACTTAGCAGAGCTCGTCCTGAAGGAACGAACTGTTTCCGTGTGACCTTTGCCTCCTACGTTCCAGGCTCTCTCTGTGTCACCCATTAGTGTTTTCTCCTCCGGCCTCAGAATATTCGTCATGGTGTTAAAAGCTGAGGTGCTGTGGGGCAGGGATTTGCCTCAGGGTCCCACATGCGGTGGTGTAGGGTGAACAGAAACCGAAGAATTCCACAATTTGCTCCCCTTGCTCTGCCATGTGTCACCTTCGTGCCTCAGCTCCTGGCTGCTCTTGGTACCTGCCAGGTGCTGGTGACATGCAGAGGGCTGAGGACGTTCGTCAGTGGACCTTGCACGGATGTCCTTCCACCCTCGCTTTCCAGCACCAAGGGCATCCTGCAGTCTGGATGGTGGCCTGTTGGCTGGGAGCGGGTGGAAGGTTCCAAAAGCCAGCTCAGATATGCGGTTCTTGGGTGTTAGGTCATAAAGTATTTGGGCTGGGAAAGGAAACCTTAGCAATTAGCTCTGCCTTGGTATAAGCAAAACAAACAAACCCAAGCCCAAGAGGATTCTGCTGCTTTTCAAAACACAGGAGCAAAGTTCTCCAAGTCTCACAAGTTATTTCTTGTAAGCTCCTTGAATCATAGCAATTACTCAAGGTCATAAATAAGTTCACATTCTGCAGCCCAAGGAGCGTTCCTGTGTCAGTTATATCTCCTGTGTGGAAAAGTCACTTAAACTATATTTGTAGTTTGATTGTCTCTGAGTGTAAAAGCCCTATTATATTGAGACATGGAGTCTGCAGTGATCTCATATTTGTTAACTCTAGTTTGAAGAAATGCACAATTCATTGTGCAAACATTCATCAAGCACTTTCTGTGTGCCAGACCCGACGTTAGGCCCTGGGGATTAAAATGTAACTAAGGCAGGACTGAAGTCTGGAGGGACGAAGAGGGACAGTGACTCCATCAGGTGACAGGCGACAGCACAGAGGAGAGCTTCCCAGAGAAGGTGCCTCTGGGAGGATATCAAGGGCATCCCCGGTCAGAAAGGTAGGGAAAGGCGCCAGAAGCCAAGGAAGTCCCACATGCTCAGTAAAGTGACTGAGACCAAGAAAAATCAAAATGAGATTGGAAAACTATTTTATGAAGCCTCATAAAGCCATTAACAAAGGCAGAAATGGTGTGACCTGTCATGCCTGCTAGGGAGCTGACAGAGTAGAGGGAGGGAGGGAGGAAGCCCCGGGTCAGCGAGACTGGAAAGCCTTGCTCTTTAAGGAGGGTCTCGGGGATCTCAGCGTGCAGGACCGTGAAGCGTGCACAGGATGTGCTGTTCTGAACGATCCCCGTGCTGAGCTGATTCCATGCACGCCGCACGGACTGAAGCCATCGGGCCCAGTGGAGGCTGGCGGGACCCGGCGGGCATCCAGGGCCCTCACACCTGCAGCTGGACCCGGCGGGCATCCAGGGCCCTCACATCCTGGCTGGACCCGGCGGGCATCCAGGGCCCTCACACCTGCAGCCCTGGTGCTAGAAGCCTGTCCACTCTTGCCGTGTGAGTCCCAGACAAACCTCAGCACTGTCCCTCTGTAAACAGCCACCAGCACACCTTTTCAAAGGACATCACCCAGCCATGGTCCCTCACTCGGTCTCTTTCTCTCTGCTGCTCTGACGCTGACTGAGTCTTGTTTAGGGGGATGGCCACGGGGCACATGCATGTTTATACTTTCATGCTGGTGTGTAACATGCCTACCTTACTTTCAGCAAACCCATGTTTTCCTACTGTTGAACAAAGTGGATTTTAGAGATATGTAAGAGAAATAACAGAAGCTGTAGCTGTGTGCTGTCTTGTCCAGGGGGCTGGGTTGCCTTCGCACATCTGTTCTCCTGGAACTCCTGTGAGCAGAGATGGTGGAGAGGGTGAGAAGTCACAGGCAGATGGGGTGCAGGGGTGACATGAGAATTCTCTTGAATGAGCTGCAGTACTTGATTTCGGAGGCTTTGGATAAACTCCCAGGATGTGTGGGACTGTGATGGGCTGATAGCTCTTTGCAGAGAGGGAATTTCGGAACAGATAGGGGAGGGATAGACTGGCATCAGGGACATCAGTGACGGGCAGGTGAAGAGACACAAACTCTGAAGGGAACAGACCTCAGACCAGATCACCCTGGGCCAGTGACTAGGTGTGGGTGGGGAGAAGAAAAAGCCCACGGAGGAGAGTGTGGCTTTGCTAGCTGGGCGGGAGGGGCAGGAGGAGCAGGGTGGCCAGGGGCTGGGGTGTGAAGCTGGGCCGGACGTTGGACTCAAATGGGACAGTGATTAGGGCACTGTCCACACACAGAGTAGGTAGGGCTTCCCAGCACTCAGCCCGGTGCAGGGTGTAAGCAGGCGAAAAATACTTCACGTGAATCACAGATCATGAAACGAGCTGGACCAAATGTCAGCTGCGTTCAAACAGTGAGCAAGCCCAGTAGCATCTTCCGTAGCATCTCCTCTACGGAAGGCATGCTTCACTGTTAGAAATTCATCAACTAACGTGAACTTCAAGGATGAGAGCCGGAACCTGCCACAGGCGCACCTTCACGCACACGTGCTTCCCTCCCCTGAGCACATTGGGGATTTCCTCCCTACTTGATGGAGCAGATGTTCCAGGATAATGCGAGTCACAGTTCTGCCTGTGACTGTGATAGGTGATATGGGCTGGGAGCTAATGGGACGGATTCTTCAGCTTGTTAAATAAATCCTGCTGCCCTGCAGTGAGAGCCAAAGGAACCATCACGGATAAAATTTGGTAGTTAATTGTGAACCCAACCGTAGGCCCTTTATTCAATCTCTGTCTTTAATTTGGTTCACAGTCATCTTTTCTGTAATGGGATATATTAGTTATATTGTTAATATTAATCCCATAATTTTCTGTGGTACTTAGCTGACAATTACAGTGCATTTTCAGTTATTAGCATGTCATTATAGGATTGTATCTGCTCCCTAATACAAATTTAATTTCTTAAGAGCCATTTTCAGATCGTGTTCTTTTGATAGTCATTTTGTATTAAGGCAGCACTTTCCACGAAAACTTAAGTTCCTGTGACATCAAATCACTTCTGCAGGTTTCATTCTGCAGGGTTCTCTTTGAAGGTCGAAGGAAGCCTTTTAAAGGATTCTCAGGCCCCAAGCTCAGCTGGCTCCTGACCGCTTCTGCTTGGCTGTTGTGTGAGCGCTTGCGGCTCCTTCCAGTCTGGAGTCCTTGCTCTACTTTCCAGCAGGAATTGTGATTCAGTTCAGGGACACCTTCTCTCTTGACATACCCTGGACAGGGCTGGCCTGAGGAGTGGGCCTTCTTGCAGTTTTTCTAGCCAGTTCTGGGCTGCTCTGCCTCTGAGAGCAAGGTAGCCCCAGGTGTCAGGAGCCCCCAGCAACCACCATGCTGTGCACCCTCATTTCCACCCGCTGTGAGCTTAGTTCTGCACATGCTGGCCAGCCCGAGTCACACAACCTGTGCTCTCTCTCCGCAGTGCGGAAAACAGCTTCATAAATAACTCGAGCACATGGGACTAGACTGTTTCCATATTTCTAAACAGACAGGAAAAGCAAATTTGACCAGAAACAACACCAAATGAAACCTCCTGAGAAGACCTTCCAAAATGAACCCGGTGAGTTGGCGAGAGCTGGCCTGGGCGTCGGAGCCCAGCAGGGGCTTGCTGTGTCCTGCCCGCAACAGGGCTAGTTGTGAGGGGACCAGGCACCCGATTCATCAGCTCTGCCTGTGGTCACGGCCGCACACAGTGTAAGACAGTCTGTCTGTGGAGGACGCTGATGCCCAAAAACTTCTTTGCATCTTCAACTTCGGTTAGGAAACACTTATGCGATAGAAGTGCGGTAGGAGGGGCTGGGGATTTAGCTCAGCGGCAAAGCGCTTGCTTAGCAAGTGCAAGGTCGTGAGTTCGGTTCCCGGTACCGGAAAAAAAGAAAAAAAAAAAGAAGAAGAAGTGCGGTAGGAAACGAGAGCTCGGTATTTTAAAACATTGTCAAATCAGGCAGAAAATAAGCTTTCCATATTGGAGCTTCTGTGTGTTGTTCATTGTACGAGTCTCGGTGTGAAACCCAGAAACATTCTGTTGGGACAGATGGCTGTGGGGAGACTGCTTTTCCCTCAGTGGGAGTGACGAGGATGGCCAAAGGTTCCCCCACTTTCCTCCAGGGAAAGTTCAAGTTCAGGGCCAGAGTTTGCCTGTATCCTGCGGTCTGGAGTCATCCCAGCTCCATCCCCTAATCCCCACTCTTGCTGGGTCTGTCTCTTCCCTACACCTTTGCCTTGCTCCTGAACTGTCACTCATGGCTCAGTCCTGTATACCTACCTGTCCTTTATTAACATTTCTTAGCGACACATCTACGGGGTTTTTACTCTTTCTTACTTTTCCTGGCTGCTTCTGACCTCTCCTTTGGTCTCGCCTGGTCTGGAATGCCTTCTCCTCGCTTCCCCCTCACCTGGGTGACACCTCACACCTGAGACTGTGGTGCTCTGTCCCCTCGGGGTGAGATGCCCCTCACCTCCCCAGGTAGAGCCAGCTGCTTCTCGATAGCTGAGCAGTAGCGCTCAGCGGTGTTCAGTGTTCATCCCTTCCCTGTCTCCTCCCACTGGATGCCAGACTGTTGGGAATGGACGGAGAATTCTTTTAATCTTTGTATGCTCCGCGCCTCGTAGAGAACCTGGCACAGTGTAGGTGTCTGCCTGCTGCAGAGAGGTGGGTGAGCAGCCGCCTCGGGCAGGTCTGTGTCCAGGTGACACAGGTGGTGTGCGCAGGCGCAGGTCTGTCACCGTGACATCAGCCTGGGCTCGGACTCTCTCCTTTATGCCAAAAGACTCATTTTTAGTATTTTCTTGGGTGCCTGGGGCTAAATGTGCTTTTGGTATTGTAGTTTCTCATACTCAAATACTGGTTTATCACACAGTGGGCCTTCTGATAAAACAGGCAACTCTGAGGTCTAATGCTAGCCTAGAAACATAATACATATACTAATAAACCAGGGGAAATTTCTCTTTTCAAACTTGCCTGGAAATTATTAACGTTTGCCTGAAGCAAACAAGGGGAAAATTGCTTACAAGCAAACTTTATAAAAAAAAGCTAGATTTGGAAATTAAAAATTATAATTAATGTGAACCTTTACCATTTTTCTTCACTGTTCCTAGGAAGTCTTACTTACCTGGTGTCTGGACATTTATTGTTTATAAGCCTTTTCTGGTAGAGTTTCTCTCCTCTTGGTGATTTTATTGTCTGGAGTGGTTGTTTGTTGAGGAGGAGTGTCCTGGAGGGTACTGCACCTTGGAATGGGTGCCTGATCGCTCTTTGGAGATTTTTTTTTTTGGTACCGGAAATTGAACTCAGGACCTTTCGCTTACCAGGCAGGCTCTGTGCCATATCCCCAGCCCGAGACATTCTTAATGAGAACATGGAGCTTCCCCACAAAGGGCTTCTGGTTTAGATTGTGAGATTTAACGTTATCACATACACACAGATGGCTAAAGCCGCCTCACAGACCCAGCATGTTTATTGCTGTAAAATGCTGTACTTCCTGTCTTCTGTAATTTTTTTTTAAACATTTACTGGGCATCAAGTTCTTGTCTCTCTAACTGATGGGAAGCTTCTCTATGTTCTACCTATAACACCAGGCTTTTTTTTTGTTTTGTTTTGTTTTTGGTTTTTCTCCGGTACCGGGAACCGAACTCACGAGCTTGCGCTTGCCAGGCAGGCGCTTTGCCGCTGAGCAAAATCCCCAGCCCCTTAACACCAGGCTTTCATCATGTGGTTTATATTTCTATTTGATTTCATATTTTTGTTTGAGACCTAATTATTTTTCTTCTTGCAGAGAGGCATTTAATGAAATCCCAAATACTCTGATAGTCTCCAGTGTTTAAACTATTGCACTGATTTAATAATGACCAAAAAATCCTGAGACTCATGTATTTCCTGAACAAAACCAGAGCTAGTCACCCTCCTGCCATACCAGAGACTTCTCTGTCTGTATCTTTCAATAAAAACAATTTCTGTCTTTTACTCCCAAGTGCAAAATGAAGCAAACGTTAAGTTTCTCTTCCTTGTTTACAAAACCTAGGCCTTCCAAAGAAAAAAAGTTTTTCCAAAGATAAATTAACTTCACTGAGGCCATAGGAGCCAAAATAAAGTCAACTCAATCTGAAGAAAGCTCTGTGAACCCACTCCAGGAATGCGGGGCCACCAGTAGTGTTTCTATCTTTGAAAAGATGATGATTGGAATAATTGAGGGCTTAAGAGATGCCTGTCAGTCTGTGCACGTCCTGTGAGGTAGAGCTGCCGCAGCGCTGTCTTAGGACCCGGAACTCCTCGGAGGCACTCTGCAGTTTTTCTGCCTTCAGGGCTGGTTTAGGTGACTCATACCCCTGTCCCCGAGCGCTGTGGTCAGGATTACAAAGGTAAACTGGAGCAGCAGGAATAGCTTCCCTCCCTGGAAGGACAGATTCATCTTCTCAACAAAATATATTGAAAATAGTAGAATTTTGGTTTTTAAATAATACTGAAATCCTCTTGTGACGTTAGAAATGATAGAAAATAAGTAGAAGCAAATAGAAATGGCAACCTGAGTCACTTACCTAGCGGCTCATGCACAAATCTTTCATCCCCAGCCCTCCCCTGCCACATGGAATAGTTTTATCTTCCATGGCTGTTAACTGGTTTGGTACAGTGATCAGGTAGCCCAGGGCAATGGGGAAGGTGGAAATGGAGCTTAACCCTAATGTGCCTAAGCCCCTGAAAGAACCAGGCTTGTGGTCACATTTAGTGGAAGGTAATCCACATGAAGATTGACAGTGCATTCCACACGTGTGTGTATGGTACCATCAGTCACCAAGCAGTCATTTCTGTTGTTAGAATCCATTCAGTCTGCAACTATAAAATACAGTTATTTATGTTTAAAAATTATTCCTGGCACCAAAGGTTGTTAATAGCTGAGAGATTGTGAAATGTCTTAGAGAGCGATAATTCTTGGAATTCTTATTATAATATGAGGTACTGTCATTTGGATAATGGAAATGACATCCATTTTTCTTTGTAAATTACCATTGGTTTAACGAAGTGATAATGTTTCTGGAAATACCATGCCTGGTAGGAGGTTAGGGAGTTCTGAGCTAGAGTTCACGTCCTCGGGCCTGGACACTAATGGTTAAAACCATTTAAGGTAGCAGCTGTCAGTGGTATGTGCCTGTAACTTCTCCTCCTCACCTCTAACCCTGAAGGCAGTGACAGTGAACCTTTTAGAGTTTTCAAAGATACAAACAGCCTCTTGGGGCATAGGTTCCCACCACTGCCCTACGGTGTTAGTGTACCAAGTATCAAGATGAAGAATGGAAGTGTGAGTAGTTCCTGTGCAGTAGAAATATAAATTATTACCAAATTTTTATCCATGTCTTCATTCATTCAGAAAACCCTTAGAAAATGCTGGGTACTTTGTGTGATTCACAAATTAACTTTGTAGTCCAGAGACAAAACAGATCAATCTCCCTGGGCCACCTCAGCTGATGAGAAGAGTTTAGGTTTAAGCCCATCCAAGTTGATTGGGTTCAAAGCTGTAAGCCACGGTACATGTACGGGTGCACGTGTGTGCACATTTCTGGGTCTACACATAAGGTGTGACCTGCTGCTAACTTGGAATTAAGTTCATGGGTTAGGGCAGCATTCTTTAAAAGAGTCGATCAAATACCATCTTTAAAGTGCCAGCACATATGAAATGTAGTAGACTACAATGTAAAACATTTTTCTTACTCTAAATTTGTGGTCCATACAATTTAAGATCGAGAACACTGACCTATGTAATTTCTTCTCTAGAAACAAGAATGTAAAGCAGACAGAAAATATTAGGTCATCCTAAAGAGAAAATCCCAAGAGAGCTGTCATCTTAAATGATATCTGTGAGGGGATTATCCTAAGCCATGGAGTGCAAATGACAATGTTGATTACTACATCTTTAAATATATGAAAGAGTCACTGTGACAGTCACATATTGTGTATCACAATTTCAGCCATCACTATTCTGGATTATGTATGGAAAAGTGCTCATTTGACAGATTATGTGTCACAGAAGTCAAAGGGTTAAGACTTTGTATGGAGACAGAACTTTGTAGGTTCCAATCCTCACTTGGTCCCTTAAAAACTACTGCTTTGAGTGTGTCCCCCAAAAGTGTACAGGTTGGAGACTGAATCCCCAAATTTGTATGTTGACTGTACTGGGAGGCAGGGCCTTTGGGAGATCACTGGGTTGAGAGAGATCACAGGGCTGAGGCTCTGATAATGGCATCAGTGACGAAGAGGAAGAGGCAGTCGGAGCTGGCCACGGGCTCTGTCTTGACAGGTGGTCCCTGCGCCGTGAGAAGGCCTCCCCAGGTGCCAGCACTGTGCTCTTGGACTTCCTAGCCTCCAGGACCATGAGCTGAACAACCCTCCGCTGTTTATAACCTGCCCGGTGTGGAATTCAGTTGTAGCAGCAGAAACAGCCCCTAGGTGACTGTCGGGGACGGAGGCCCTTCCCCTTGCGCCTGTTTCCTGCTCGGGAGTGGAGTTGGCGCCGGCAGTGTTTGTGAGGAGCAGACATTTAACACTGGGCCTGGCACACATTTGACTCAGAAATTGGTGGCCGTTGTTGTTTGTTCACGGGCCAGGACCAAACGATAGAAATGCACATAAGGCCTCTCAGAAGCAGCTCCAGTGTCAGCGGGCTTAGGTAGACCCGAGGGTGACTGGGACCTGGGAAAAGCCCTATAAAGAAAACAAGGAGCTCACTAATGAGTTCTCATGAGTTAGGTTTTGTAAAGTTTTTTTTAATTTTCTTTTTTTTTTGGTCCCAAGGATCAAACTGAGGACCTTGCGCTTGCCAGGCAGACGCTTATGCCACTGAGCTATATCCTCGGCCCTGTGGTTTTTAAAAGTTGCTTCTTTGATTTTGAAAAACAGAAAAAAACAATCACAGCTCACTCGGACAAGGGTTTGTTCCACCTGTTACAAGCCAAGTGACTGTCTTAGTGTGACCCTCTGCTGGTCCTGAAATTTCGAGCTGATTCTTTCTGGTCTTATGGACAGGGCCCGTAGGTGTCTGAGGCCCGGGTCAGTCCCATCGTCAGCCACAGACCCAGCGCTCTCTTGCCTTAGGTACTTCTCTTTCCCTGATGAAGAAATACAGTTTAGAGAGGCTCCATGGAGTAACTCACTGAACGGCACCGGGCTTGTTGAGAAGAGGACAGAAAGTTAATCTCGGTCCACAGACTGAATCCCAGCGTCCGTGTCCTTTCTTCCTACACCACCCTGCAGATGGCCATGCGGCATCTCAGCCCTTTGGAAACGGCATCTCGCTGGGCACGCTGAGCTGGCAGGGGTGCCCACAGCAGTCCTGATCTTGCCAGCCTTGTTATCACACCAGTCCAGACAGCATCCACACCTCTCAGAAGAGAGGCAATTTTTATATTAATTATACCACTGCTTTTAATCTCCAACAATATATACAAAAATAATTAAAAGGAGTGATTATAACTTCCCGAGCGCATGAAGCCTAATTAAGGTGAAGGAATTAGCATTTCCTTTGACAGCGTTCCAGCATCCACTTACACACACAAGCAGTTTGAAGAAAACTGTCTTTAAAAGTGTGAATTCAAAAACCTATTTATAGGCCACGGCCCAAGTGTATGCAAAAGCTAAAAACAAAAAACGGTAACAAAAAGATTCACCCCATACCTCCTGTGCCAGTGAAAGTAGAGTCGGATCTCATGGTTTCTGTGCAGAGCAGTGCTCACCAGCAACTCGAGGAAAGGGCTGCTTGCGACTGCATGCTCGGCAGCTGCAGGTGAAACACTGTAAAGCTTTCCATCCCCTGCTGCGACCCAGCACCTAGAAGGTGTTTTCCTAGAAGGGCTGACTTCGGGTTTCCTCCCCGTCCTCATGGTGCTTGCATGGTGTGGAAACTGTTTCCCGTTTGAGGCACGCAACCCTGCCCTCACTGGTTAAGGAGTTTGGTCCAAAACAGTCTCCTGCCCCACTGAACGTTAGAGCCCCAGTGTTCCTGCAGGAGCTTGTCATGAAAGCGTGTGCTGTGACCTCAGTGTCTGGTGATGATATATCATTTGATTTGCAAGATAGATGCAGGCAGTAGTTAAAGTATGACCTTTGGCATCAAAGAGACCCAGATTCAGAACACTTGTTACACACAAGCCTGGAAGCTCTGGGGGTCCAGAAACACCCTTTCCGCTTTGGGGTTTTCTAACCGGCCTAGAGGACATGCATGGCCGTGGTTCCCTACCCTCGCTCTGTCGTGTCTGGGACACTCACTGCATTCTTGTGCATTGAACACGGTCCTGTGTGTCTGCTCCTTGGGTTCCATTCTTTTTGATACTTCAGCCTAGTTGTGTATTTCAGGATTGTTTTTTTTGTGTAAATAACTAAGTTTAATAAAAACTGTTAATGTCATCTTGTTTTCCCTTCTTGGCTTTTTTTTTTTTTTTTTTTTTCTGAAAGGGCAAGAAGCATTAGACAAAAAAGGTGAAGAACTCATTTTAGATATGGCAGTGGCAACCTTATAAGGCTCAGAGCATCACATAGGGACATGCAAATTATGTATAAAGTATCTTTGTTTTCTGTTTTTCATTATTGGAATTTGAACCCAGGGCCTTTGCACTAAGCTACATCCCGGCCCTTTTTGTTTTTTATTTTGAGACAGGGTCTTGCTAAGTTGCCAGGCTGGGCTCAAACTTGTGATCCACCTGCCTCAGCCTCCCAGAGTGAGGGATTTGCAGGTGTGCACCACCACGCTCTGTAGATGACTGCTGCAGAGATTAAGGTAATGATGTAGGTACACAGACAATGCAGGTGCAGGTTTTCATCTGTTTCCAGATGTCCTCTGTCTCCGTCCTTCTCACACTACTCCCAGCTCCTGCGTTTGTGTTCATCTGTGTGGTGCAGAGAAGAGTATAGGTAGTGTGTGAGAGGAAGGGATCTGTGAGTGAGAGAGCAGTGCAGCTTCCGTGGGACTCGGGACAGGAGTTCCGTCACCCACTTACGCAGGGATTGGGCTGGGACGTGGCTGGCCTGACGGCATGTGCTTCCTTCTCCCAGCAAGAACTTCCTTCTTCTCCCAGGTCCATGGATGCGATTCAGAAACACACAAACAAAAGTAGCTTGTAAGCGCTACTGACTGGGCTCCCCAGGCTTGTTTGGGACTATCTGAACCGTTGTTCCTATTTGTACTGTAGATACTGATACTATGTCTACACCAGCGTACTGAACACGTAGCTTGTAATGTCGCCTCGTTCTGTGTTGGTTAATGTTGAGGGAGAAAGCCCATTAAGATGTCCATGTTTATGACTACATGCGTTACAGCCCTCTCAAAGTGGGGTGGTTCTTTTCCGCCCATGGCAGCTCTCTTGCAAGAGCCAGCTGTTCACCCCAGTTGTGTGGGTTCAGCCAAGGCGGGAGTCACAGATGCAGGGCATTGAATGGTGACCCTCAAAAACGACAGACCCCTGGTTCTGACTCCCAGCCCTTGTAAATATGACCTTCTTTTGGGAAAAGGTTTTTGCAGAAGAAATGAAGGGAAGGATCTTATGAGGAGATCACCCCAAATGCAATGACTGGTCCTTAGAAAAGAAGAGGAAACGCACAGCTTTGGGCAGAAGGCCTTAAGACAGGCGAAGGCTGAGTGGCCAGGCTGCGCATCCTGGAGCGCGAGGGACCGCAGCCGTCAGGAGCCGGGAGAGGCTGGACCGTTGTTCCCGAGCCCCGGGAAGGAGCCGGCACCGCCCGCTCCTGCGGGTCAGACTTCTGGCCTCCACGACTCTGACAGAATACAGTTCTGTCACAGTACAGTAGCACTACCCTTTACTGCTGGCCGCTCTCAACCTTTTCAAAATTTGGGCTGGAGAAACTTTTTTTGTAATTTTAAAGAGAATTAAAAAAAACAATTTCTAAACAAGATGACAGGAAACTAACAATGGTTGTTATAGTGCACACTGTTATCTTCACAGTAGTTGATCAGTTCACCAGATTTTGGCATGCAAAAGTGATCAAGCAATGTGAGCATGGAGAAACCTTCTTTAAGGAAGAGTGGGCAGCAGGTTGCTGAGTTTCTTCTCCGACCCCTGGGCCGTAATTCCTCGAGCACACGCCCCTGTCAGAGCACAGGTGCCCAGCTTTCAGACACAGGAGATGGAGCCATTAGCTGTTCATTCGCTGGACAAATAATGCATGTGGAGAGAGCAACGTCAGGTGGCGAAGCAGAGCTGTCCTGCCTCTGTGGAGACTGAAGAGAGGGAGAGGGTAATGGACTCTTCCTGCATCGTGTAGGGGTCCAGAGGAGGCCACGACATTAGTCTGTTGGTTATAGCTTTTGTTTAGGGTGCCTGTGGATGCATTCACTCATTCACTCGTTCATTCATTCATTCACAAGTTCACGGGGTTCATCTTATGTGTGTGATGTTACACTTGAGAAAGCAGCTATTTCAGATCAGCTCCTGGTCCTGTACATACCTAATGAGAAATGCTGGTGAAAAAATAGTAGACAAATAAGTAAAATCCTTAGCATGTTATAAAGGAAATAAATGAGGTAAATAAAGCCAGTGAAAATAGACTCATCGGTCCTTTTGTTTTGGGCACTAAAAGAAGCAGAGTAAGGATCATTGTCTTGCTCATGTCTTTCTCTTTTTGAACTGAAAGAGCCACAAGGTTAGGGTGGCTCTTGGTTCCTGCTGCTTCTGTTTGTGCGGGCACTGCCCAGCACAGCGGGCATACAGAAAGCCTCTGTCCGTGACAGTGGCTGGTGAGTAAGAAAGGGGGAGCCGCGTAAGACTGGGGGAATAGGAGGTGTATTTTTCTTGCCTACAGTGCTGGGGATTGAACCAAAGACCTTCCTCTGCCGACAAGTGCTGTACCGTGAGCTACATCCCAGCCCACAGAAGGTGTTTCATTTGTGTTTATGTTACAACTGGTTTTGAAATAACCTTTTCCTTGCTCTCAGTTGATAAAATTTTGAGGGGAGAAATTTTTGTTTTTTTATTAGTACATGTTTCAGTACGTACTTTTTTTTTTGAGACAAGGCCTCACTACATAATCCAGACTGGCTCTGAACTTGCCATGATCCTCCTGCCTCAGCCTTTCAAGTGATGGGATTATAGGCATGTGCCACCATGCCTAGTTTAGGAGAGAAATTTTTTAGGTAGAGAAGCAGTGAGACCTCATGATGACTTACAGCTCATACAACTACTTCAAACACTTACTCTAGTAACCACCCTGGTTTACCTTAAATACTAGGTACAACATTTGCCTTCTCATTTACAGTAAGTAACTGCTGTTTTAAAACTTTGGTTTTGGTTTTGGGTTTTTTTTTGTTTGTTTGTTTTTTTCCAGTACCGGGAATCGAACTCACAACCTTGCGCTTGCCAGGCAGGCGCTGTGCCGCTGAGCTAAATCCCCAGCCCCTGCTGTTTTAAAACTTAAACAAAATTGTAAGGTTATCTTTTAAAGCCATGGTGAAGAGTCAATTCAGTTTCGTTAGATTCAGTGGTGGTTTATTTCTCTCAAAATTGTAAAAGATTAGGCAGCTGAAAGCAGATACCTGTTTTAAATTATCCCAAAATAATCATAGCACCTTATTCTAAATGTATAGAATATAAAATTATTTTTTTCTTTTAAGTATTTATTTTAGAATCAGTAGGAAAATTTGAATAGAAGCAGCGGCACCGGGTGTTGGGTTCTAACATCGTATGAGACAGCCGAGTGGAGAGAGAAGGAAGCGACAGCGAGGCCGGCTGCTGCCCTGTTGAGCTCTGAGTAACTGAGATGGAACGGAGCAGAAACCGAGCGAGCGCGTGGAGATCTTGTGCTTCCGAAAACATTCTGAAATTAAGGGGTTTTGGGGGGGCGTGTTGTTTCTGTAATATTTTTGTTTTGTATTTTTCCTACTACTAAGCAATTTAAGTGATTGTTTAAAAATAAACTATCGTCGTAAAACAAAATAAAAATCAAATAGTCTGAGAGAAAAATGGGCAAAGGATAAAACTAGAAACTATACTAATAAATGAGTAGATTTTAAAACCAAACAGAGTTAAGAGTACCCACAGCCAGAAGCCAAATGAAAGCCTGTTCAGACTCTTTAGGCATCAAGGAATCGCGGAGTTAAAACAATAAGGGGCCGGGCCTTGCATGTGGGTTTGGAAGGTCAGTGTGAAGAGAAGGGACGCTGTTCTGGCCTTCTCACGGGCAGTTTGACCAAAGCAGTTAGCCTTAAAAATTATTTCCCTTTGACTGAACTTTTTTCACTTCTGAGAATTCTTCTCTCCCCTCCCCTCCGCTCCCTTCGTTTTCCTTTTCCTTTTCCTTTTCTTTCTTTTCCTTTTTGGTGCTTGCCTTTGAAACCAGGGCCTAACCCTGGCTCTACTGCTGAGCTATATCCACCATCCCCTCCAACCCAGGAGAATATGTTAGTGCAGTCTAATTAAGTATGCATACAGTTTTAACTGAAAAGTTAATGACCTGAACCAGTGTTGGAGGCAGCAAAGTACTGAACAGAATCTAAGTGGCCAACAAGAGCAAAATGAAGTTGCGAGGTGTGCTCTAGCACTGTCGTATTGGGCCTTGATAGTAGTTTAAGGATCTTGACATGGCAAGAGGCCAGTGGTGTGCTAAATAACAGCAGCAACAAAAAGCAAATTAAAAAGCAGGGGTTACAGTGTAGTGTAAGGACTTTTCCATCTTTTGGAGAGAGGTGGACAGAGAGAAAGACGGGAGAAGCAAAGTACGCACGGGTGTGTTTAAGGTGGCTCCTAAGGGGATCCACTTGCTTCTAGATGAAAGTGTGGGTGCTGCATTTCAGATGTAAGGGTACTCCCCTCGGGGTTCAGAGGGCATGGACGGCACGTTGTCCCGAGGTCAGCTGTCCCCTCAGCTCCGGCGAGCAAGGGCTTTATCTCAGTGCTGTCTGCTGTGCCAGAGAGCCGAGACCACTGCACGCTCCGACTCTGGGAGAAGCAGTCCGCAGTTGTGGCAGCTTTCTGTGCATGACAGACAGCGGCTGTGAGCCGCCTGCGGTCAGATCTGAAAAGGTGCATAATGAGGGTCGCCTGATAAAATGCACTGTGCCCGGTTAAATCTGAGTTTTGATGAACAGTCAGTAGTTTTTTAGGATAAGTATAACTCAAATATTTGCTGAATCCAGTGACCTCCGCCATAGCACCACGCATTTTATGAACAATTAAGCTGCGTAGATAAGCAGATCAAGCCAGCACGTTCTGTAAGAACACACACAAGCGCACTGCGGCTGTCATTTCTGGGGGAGTCTGAAGGGGACAGGAGGGCATAGACCCACGGGTGAGAAGTACAGCGGTGAGGGTGCCTTGAGTGCTCCTGTGTCAGTAGTGAGCCAAGTGTGATCAACTCAGCTCTGTATTTATTTGGGTCCAAAAAAATCTTAAAAGTGTTGTCCCCAGGGCTGGGGTGGAGCTCAGTGGAAGAGCCAGGGTTTAGTATATGCAAGGCTCTGGGTTACATCCTCAGCATCCTATAAAATATATTTTTTTTTGTAGTCTCCTGCAGTTTCTTTCCTGAAGTCCTGATGACACTCCCTGGCACAGGGCTTGGGGGCAGAAAGAGACAGAGGGCAGGACAAGGGCGGGCAGAATCCTACGGAGTCCTCTAGCAGCACAATTAAGCTGCAGGAGAGTGTCTGGGAAGAAGAATGGACAGGACTCAGCAGGGACCAACTTTAATAATTCTGTGAACCTGGTAAGAAACAGAACTAATAAACCAGATAAGGAGGTTGTTTCACTGGGATTTCCTGTTTCGGGAGCGGACTGTGCATACCTTCTCAGGGAGTAAGTAGTAACCCGGGTATCAGCAAGCGCCGGTCCTTCACTGCTGCCATCGGGACAGCTAGAGACACAGGTGAAGTTTACGTTTGCCTGATGGGAAACACATACCACAAAAACTCCTTCCTTTTTGTTTTTGAACACTACAGCTGATTACAAGGAGAGCTTCAACACTATCGGAAACATCGAAGAGATCGCGTACAACGCCGTTTCCTTCACTTGGGACGTGAACGAAGAGGCCAAGGTGAGTGAGGACATCGCTTCGCCCTGCATTCGTCCTTTCCAACAGCACCCCCGATGCCTGCAGAACATTCTTCGCCCAAACCCGCTACAGGCCTCTTCCTGTAACTTGGGCCCAGAACAGCAAATGAACCTTTGTTTTCCCAGAAGTCACCCCGTCCCTTGTGCGCCACTCAGTTGCCTTTGGGAGTGAGGGAGCGGGGGAAAGGGAGCAGCGCCGCACATCCAGGCGCAGCTGCATCTCAGAGCTCAGAGCTTCGAATGCGGGACGGAGCCCGCCTGCCCTACACGGTGGTGTCCCAGCATCCTCTCAGGTCTCCTCCAAGCCTCCAGACACGGCCAGCTGAGCGTCAGCCTCTTCAGGGCCTGACTGGCGGGAAGGGTGCAGGGCAGCAGGCGCAGGCTCTGGGCTTCCCTGATGAGGAGCAGCCAGGCCGAGGCCCTGAGCCTCTTCTGCTGGCTGCTTCACCTTTTCCGCTCCTCCGGGTACCGGTGTGGTTAAGGGCAGGGTATCGTCTCTGTTGGGGTCGCCGGGCACAGGACCCACCCCACCCGGCTGGACAAGAAGGCAGACTCGCTGATGGCACATTCGGGCCCCAGCCCCACTGTCTAATTACATAGAAGTCCCTACCCTTCAGCTCTGCCCGTCACATTTCCGTGTTCCTTAGCCTCGTTCTCCCCTCCTGTCTCGGCACCAGAGGGAGCTGTGCTCTGCTTCCGTCGTGCACAGTGCCAGGGCTTGGGCAGCTTTGCCTTCACACCCCGAGAAGGCTGGAGCAAGCTCACCCTGTCAGTGCCCCGTAGTCGGGGTAGGGCAGGCTGGCAGGGAGGAAGCTGCCTGGGCTCTGCGGGCACAGCTTCCGGAAGGAGGTGAACGCTCCGTGTCTCATCTCACTGGTGCGCAGAACAGTGTCCGTGAAATGGGCTTTAGGCCCAGCAGAGGCGACCAAAACGGGCATCCACCACAGAGTGGCAGTGTGGCCTGCGCGTGTCCCGGGGCTCAGGGACGGGCCTCGCCACAGCTGTGAGAGCAGGTCCCAGGAGAAACCACAGGGACAGCGCGTCTCCGAGGTCCCTGTGCTCGCCGAGGTTGGTGCTCACCTCTCATCCACTGTCCCAGTGGCTTCATTGTGAAGCCCTGACCTGGATGGCTGAGAGGCAGGCTGCTAGTCCTTAGCGAGTCACAGCACCTCTCCGGGGCAGCGCCTGAAGTCAAGACAGATGGACAGACAAACGGACACTTGCAGGTGTCACTGCCGCACCAAGCATCACACTGGGGGATGACGCATCCTGGCCCCACGCCCTGGGGAGGGAGGCAGGGGCACAACAACCGCCTGACAGTGAGTCACCAGGGAGGAGATGGGACCCTGTCACTCAGGTGGCTTGTTGGAGTCAGAGCCAGTGACCAACATGAGCTGTGACCTTCCCCGTCATGTCCGGCCTCTCGAGGTCTGCGTGAAGGGGGTTGCTGGGCCCATGTGTCATGTGCTGTGCTCACAGGGACCTCTTGGAGAAAGGCCCTTGGCTGTCCTGAGAGGGAGCTCGCTCCCCTGGCTGTGTGCCGTTCCAGGTGGCCGAGCTTAAGCTCACACCCGGCTTGGAGGACATCGTATAACACCTGCAGAAGACTGGTTTTATTTCTTTGGTGTGTAGTTTTAGTGACTATACTTGGTTGTTGCAATTGTATGAGGTCTAGGTGAATCAATAAGTAATAAAAAAGAGTTCCAAATAATTTTCTCCAAACTTCTGAAGGGCTTTTCAAGAAAAACCAGAGAAGTTAACTGTACTTCATTAGGGAGGCTGATTGAATTTTTGTAAATTTGCAGATCCTAAGGCATTTCTTTAACATATTATTGATTTTATAGTAAGCAGAGTACAAAAAAAAAAAACAACTAGCCTGGCTGTTGAAAAAGGATTTTCATCAAAGCAAGAAGTCTCGGTGTCCCTGTCACCAGGAGTTGTTTGCAGTTGTGATGCTGCTGCTTCCGGCATAGTCACTGTTGTCCCCAGCTGCCTGCTGGTGCACAGCGTCTTTTGCAGGCTTTAGGGTTGGGGTCCTCTGACGTCACATGGTATTTTGGTTTGTGTGGGCAGAGGATGCAGGCCTGAGACCCTCAGCCTTCATATTTATGTTTCAAATATTAATGTTTTTGCCCACAGTTAAGGACAAGGTGATTATTTTCTGGAAATCCTGGTCTCAGGATTCTTTTGGGCCCAAGTCTGTGCATGACAAGAGACTCTCATGTGGCCCTGGCTGCTTTCTTTCTTGCTCCCTGGCCTTCTCCATTCTGGACCCTGCCCTGGGTGCCCTGAGACGTGAGTTTGCATGCCCCCCTGCATCGCCCCGTGTGACCCTCCCTGGCTCTCCGTGTCGGAGAAGCATGGCACTGGGAAGGCTGAAGCACATGTCACCACCACAGCCAGGCCCTATGGCCTGGCCGGTCCTCAGCATGCCACAGGTGGGCCCGTGTCCCTGCTGCTGAAGGAGACTACAGATCCTTCCAAATTGCCCAAAAAAAAATTAAATTTTGATCTTTGAAGGTGTTTTTAAAAGCCCAGAAGTCACTAGAATTCAAAAGTGAATACGTATCAGTCAGTTGGATGATGTCATTTGAAGGTTAAAAATGAGGGTTTTTGTTTGTTTTTCTACATGAGAGTTTGTAAACCAACTTTGAAGCAGGAAGTGACCAGAGAGAGGTGCAAATACGGAGCCATGGTACCCTCGTCTGAAAACACTACATTTTTCCAAGATGACTTCGTAGCAGAGTGGGTAGCTTTTGTTTGGATATTTAAGTTGACACACACACACATACACACGCACGCACGCACGCACACACATGCACTAGTCCAGTATTTGGTGGTCTTGCCACATGTGTGTAATCAAGACCTAATAATAAAGATTATAGACTTTTCCAGGGCACACTTCTACTTCTCTCTATTGCGGCTGACTTGCATGTTATTTCTCTGTCCTCTTGTAAAAACGGAAGGAAGGAGAGGACACAAAACTCCAAATTATTTAGCTGACTTCGACTATAGGAACATCTGGCCAGGGAGGATGTTAACCCTCTTAGTTACAGCGAGGATTGAAGATCACTCCCAGACTTCCAGGGAGTCTGAGTCTGGCAGAACTGTCACAAAGGTCTTCCACACACAACTGGTTTTGCTCGTTGGGCCACAGCTCTTTCTGCACTGTGACACAAGCTGCCAAAATCCTTGGAAGGGACTGCTTTCCCCTCGGGTGTGCAGTCTGGGAGCCCATGTACTGTGTTTGGTGTCCCAGGACCCTGCAGTCTGGGCTGGTGAGGCGCTGAGTGTCCGTAGTCACAGCCTGGAAACCCGTGCGGGCTGGGCCCGAGCAAAGCCACACACACAGCCTGAAATGGGCACCTGACACCCTGATTCTAGTCCAGCTCCTGTGTCACCGGGATTTGACCAGCCCTCTCTGAGCTTCCCTTGCTCAGTTATAAAACAGCAGGGACAGGAGAGGAGAACTCTAGAGATGACTAAGGTCCCGTCCACATGACCCTAGTGGAAGGACTTCTGTGACTCATTCTTGCGTCACTCCCGTGTGCTGCCTTCCCTTAGCCAAGTACGAGTACCTAAGAAGTAGGTTTGTCAGTCAGTAGTCACCCAGGAATTCCTGGGCAAGACCCAGCAGAGCTGCTGAAGAGCAGTGAGCTCAGAGCTGGAACCCTCCCTGGTGATTTCACCCCAAAACGGGGGCAGCAGCCTAACTGCGGGCCTCGCTCTTGTGAGTCTCAGGTGGGTCCCATGCCTCCATCCAGTGCTGTTTGCTGTGTCACGGTGATGTCAAGATTCACCTGCACTCTGAGTGCTACAAAGCTCTCCCATGGGAGCCCAGAGGAGGATGGCGGAGCATTAAGATGCTACTTCCGGCTCCCCTTCGTGGCTTTTCTCAGGATCACCACACAGTTCCATTCCTGTGCTTCCTTCCATGGCTCGGCCACCCCCAGAAGGAAGGAGTTTCCTTCCAGGAGTCTTTTCTTGATTGCTCTGCATCCAGCCTTTTTGGAATAATCTGAATTCACTAAAAACATTTCTCCTCTCTCTCAACCCCCACCACTAAATTAATGAGAGAGACAAATAACTACTACTAGCCCACCCTCACCCCACCTCCGCGGCTGTGATTTTTAGCGAAACCTGTTGTAATTCAGCAATGTGAAGCTGTCTCTTGTGGGTCATTCTTTGCTGCTTCCCACCCTGACACTTCTGCCTGGTGACCTTGTGTACCACGGCGCCTGCCCCGTCTCCCACCCTTCCTGCTGAGTGGCAGCGAGGACTTGGGGTTGGCTCATCCCGCCCTCTGCTTTGTCAGATCCCGCTCCAACCTTTGAGACAGGAAGTGATCACTTTAGAGAGGGCTGAGGACACAAGTTCGGTTTCTGCTTTTGTCTCTTTCCTTTTACACATTTTTCTGAATGGAATGCTGGAGACTCATGTTTGGTTTTTTTTCTTGTAACACCTTGCAAGAAGCACAGCGTTAAAAACAATTGGAAGCAAGTGTGAAGATGACACTCAGACAAGATGAAGGTCACAGAAGGCGGCGGCGACTGTCTGCAGGCAGTTACAGAACACACACCTGCCAGCCTAGTCAGCTGGAAGTGGAGACTTACGCACAAGTGGTACTGATTTTGTAGATAGAGTCTTCAGTTCTGGATCCTTATTTGGATGCTTTCAACAAATAGAATTTATGAAAGAAATTGACATGTGAAGTTTGAAGCTGCAGGCCAGGCAAGGGTGGGTTGTTGCCCTTAATGGTTTTCCCCTAATTTCTGCCGAATATCTGGTTTTGTTCAGACGGAAAGGCTGTCCCCCAGGGGTGGGCACCGAGGGAAGGGGAATGGAAACGCAGATGCCACGATGAGCTGGCGGCCCGGGCGGGAAGCACAGCGGAGGCGGAGAGCGGAGAGCTCTGCCCGCCTGCGGATCTGCCCCGTGGAGGGCAGTGAGTGATCTGCGGCCCCCAGCCCCTGCCAGGACACACTGGACGTGGCCTGCGTCCTGGTGACTGCAAGTGACAGCGGCTGGCGTGCCGCTTGTTGTGAGCTGTCACAGCCGTCACACGGTGACACCTTCCTCCTTCCTCCCTGCTGGGGGTGGCTCTTCTCCTTCCCGGCTGTCTTCTCCAGGTGCAGCTAGTGGCCAGGAAGCGCCGCCTCCTCTCTGCTCCGGGAGCTGCTCACGCACAGGGAAGTGGCCTCTGTGCTCGGTGCCACCACGTTACTCGCTTAAGAGCTGTAGGAGCAGCAGGGCGCGGGCACAGCCTGCAGGAAGAGGGCAGATTGCAGCAAACAGGTCTCTAACCTTCTGTGCAGACTGCATTGTTCAGTCTCTTTGGGTGAAAAATAAGACTATGCTAATTAAAAGGCTGGCTTGAAATTCCCTACCAAATCATGCCAAATCCACCGTGTTGTCCCAAATTTGGTGTTTCCTTCCCTCCCTCCTTTCCTTTCTGTCTCTCCAACTCTTTCCAAACATTTCTTTTCTGTCTGAAACATCTAGTCAGTCTTTTCATTAGTACACGTTTGTGATCCATAGCGATGACACCGCGGGGAGCTGTTGCCTGTGCAGGACTCGTCCTAGTTCCTTTACACCCCTGCCCCTGCCCTGTCCCCCTCGCCCTCGCTTGGTCCCCTTCCCATTCCCTAAAGAGCTAGCCCTGTTTGTCTGTGTATTATTGTTTAATCAATTTTTATTGGGCCCCACCCTGTGCCAAGAGCAGGGCTTCTAAAAATTAAATTTTTATTAGTCTTGATGAATCATGCCCTCCAGGGGGCTGTCCCCAAATGCACAGCGTTCTCCTCCTCTGGAACTCCAGTGCTGCAGAACTCCACTGCCCCTTCTCCATTGGTAGAAGGGGAGATGTGTAAATACTGCTTTTCAGGATGCAAGGACAAAGCCAGAGGGCTACCCAGGACAGCGTCCTCTTGAGCGACCGGTGGGTTCAGAACGGCTGCCCAGCTGGCTGGCACTTGTGCCAGGGAGCTCTCTCTGCTTCAAGAAAGCTGCTGTGTAGGACCACGTGGGGCGGATAGGCACTTCCTGTTAAGAAAAATCCACATGGCAACTGTCTACTTGCTTCGGTCCCTGTTCTAAACAGCGCGTCTTGCAGAGGGCGGGCGCATAAGAGAGGGCAGGTCCTGTGGTCTGCAGAGTGAAGACTGGGTCGGAGGAGGCTCCTGGAGGGTCCTGGGAGTCTGAGTTCCCGCGTAAGCCGCGGGGCAAATGGCATTTTTACGTGTTTGCTGGAGCACTGCGAGGGTGAAGGAAGCTCTAAACAGGGAAGGTAAACATTTGCTGGAGTCTTCGGTATTGAGCTTAAACAAAGCCAGGCCTTTGTTCTGTTTATGAGGTAATGGCCAGCAGGAACAGCTATAAAGCTTGAGTTAATTCGTATTTGAAAGGAATAATCTTGGAAGGCATCTCGCTGAAGATATCAGCGGCCTGATCTTGGGTTAGATTGTGGAGTTTCCAAGGTTTCTGGCTGGACTTCTGCTCAGGGCTTCCTAACCAGCAGTCTGAGCTGTGGTGTTGTCCAGAGAACTCGATCACAGCCTTGGGCCTCACAGGATGGCAGTGTGTGCTGTGTGCACAGTGACTAATATTTGTTCACCAATTACTTGACCAGGCGCTCTGCCAGGCACTTTCTATACCTTATGCAACGCTCATATTTTCATATAAACTCCAGGGAGGGCAAATGGTTTCCCTGCAGTTGCACCACTAGTGTATAAGACAGCTGGCACTGCTACCTGGGGCACCCTGGTTCTGAAGTATGTGGTCATCCTGCTTTGGGTTTTTTTGTGTTTTGTGCTGTTGTTTTTTTGAGAGAGTCTCACTATGTAGGCTAGGCTGACCTTGAGCTCACTATGTAGTCCAGGCTAATGTTGAACTTGCTGTGATCCTCCTGCCTCATCCTCCCGAGTGATTACAGGTGGGCACCGTCACACCTGGCCACAATGCCTTTTATGTTGGGCACATCTGGCAGTAATATCTCCTCCTTTATCTCCGCAAAGGACCACTCACTCCTAGGAAGCAGCATGTGCCTGCACATGGGGGTAGCTGGGAAGACGAGGGTACTCATGGCCCATTGTCTGTCCTCAGACAACGTTGTAGACATAAACGGAGGTAGAGAGTGACAGTGATGCCAATGGAGGTAAACTGCTAGGAGTGTTCTAGAGAAGAACTCCATTTTTCAAGTTTTTATTTTAAAATATTGTTGTGCTTTGGGTCTAGATATGTCCCCCCCAAAGCCTCATACAGTCTTCAATGGGGCTGTGTCGGAGGTGGCTGAGTCTAGAGTGTGTGGTGCTGAGATTGAGAGTGTGTGATTACTCAGTCAGCCCACTGATTGTTTTGGCCGTGCCCTTATCCCAGCAGTCTAATACAGTATGAAAGGGGAAGAAAGACACTGTTAAGGGGCTTGTCGCTTTTCTGTCTTCTGCCCACTGTGAATTGCTCTCCTCGGTGAAGCCACCCTGCCTTGGAGCCAGCCGAGTATGGACTGAAACCTCCACAAACTGTAAGCTACATAAACCTTTCCTCCTTTAGCTTTGGGTATCAGATATTTTATCTCAGCAACAAGAAAAGTAACGAAGACAAATTTTAAGAGACAGATTGAAAGAATAGTGCAGTTCACACTCTGTACCCATCACCCGGATGCACTCACAGTTCATCTTTTTCCAGCTTTATCTCCTCTCAGCCTGTGGGGTCAGGGAGGGCTAGGAGGGCTGTGGCTTCAGCTCAGGTGGGCACTGAGAGTAGCACAGCAGTGAGAGACGGGCTGTCCCTGGGCAGGCAGAGATGGTGGGGGACGGGAGGGAAGGAGGTCAGAGGTGTTGAGCAGGAGGGTGATAGAAGTCGCAGTGAAGGAGAAAGGAGGGGCACGGGGCGGGTAGAAGAGGGGAGCAGGCAGCACTCAGTCTGCCCCGTGGAGGGAGTAGAGGAGGCAGGGAGGGGAGCGCAGAGAGAGCAGGCGAGGAGGAGCAGGAAGAGGCCAAGGCCATTGGGCGCCTCAGGCAGTGGTCCTGTCGTCACTGAGGGGTTGTGAATGGGCGGCAGCGGCATCACCCTGAGAAGCAGCTGCAAATCCAGACCCTGCATCTGCCCCAGACCCGCCGAATAGGAGACTGCAGCAGAGCCTGCGATCTGCAGGTGGCCGAGGCCTCCCGGCCGCTGAGGTGCACAGTGATTTGAGAACCTCTGCTGAGAAGGCGCTGGAAGTGGCCATCTCCGTCCTGCACAAAAGCCATGCAGGAAGACGTTGAATACAGTGTTGTTTTGGATGAGAAGACTAGATGTTGAAGAAATTGCCATTATATATTTCACACATGTGTATGTTCTTTTGTTTTAGGGGCCACGGTTGAGCCCAGAGCCTCTGTACTGAGCTACATCCCCTGGCCTAATTTTTTTTATTTTGAGACAGGCTCTTTCTTAGTTGCTAATTACCCTGGCTGGGCTGGAACTTAACATCCTCCTGCCTCAGCCTCCCAGATTATAGGTATGTACCACCACATCCAGCCCATTTTCAGGTTTTTTAAAGAAGCAGAGAGAGAGAGAGAAACAGCTATCTTCAGATTTTATTGAGTGTGGAAAAGAACCTAGTGCCTCACTTTTTCTCATTGCTGAGACAAAGTATCTGACCCCCAAAATTAAAGGAGGAAAGGTTCACGTCAGCTCACAGTTTGTAGAGTGTTAGTCCATAATTGGCTGCTTCCAAGGCAGGTTGTCATGGCAGAGGAGAAACAGTTCATGGTGGGCAGAAGGCAGCAAAAGCAGCAAGCAGCAAGCCATGACAGCCGCTCTCTTTCTGTCCTTTATATTCTATCCAGGCTACACATCCTTGGGGAGGTAGCACTCACACCCAGGGTGGGCCTTCCCATTATCCACTCCCAGAACTATTTCAAACCAATCAGTGGTCTGATTTAGTAATCACACATCATTGGTCCCAGCATCACAAACTCTAGATCCAGCCACGTCTGAAAAGCCCTACCTATGATCTAATGAGGCTCTGGAGGAACACTGAGACACAAAGCACACCAGCAAGCTTTGGGGCTGTATTATTTTCTTGCTCCCATGTGTGTAAATTAGGGCATGTCACATATTTGCATAGCATATTTCTAGAAGGACACTGCAGAAGCTGTTTGTTGGCTGGGGAAGAAGAAGAAACACTTTCAGCTTACCCTTTGTGCCTTTGTGTCTTGCACCATGTCCTGGTACTAAGAACACAAAGTGATGAACTGAAAGGTTTCAGGCGACCAGCATGTCCAGCAGGTGACTCTTCCGGGCTGTGCTTGAACCTTCTTCCCAGGCAGGAGATTCGCGTGTGTTGAAGCAGCTCGGTGCCTCGTCCTGCGCTGTACACGGCCCTGATGTGTGGCTTCCTGCGAGCGAACGGGCAGCACCGCAGTTGGTAGAGGCTCCTGCCTAGAAGCTCCCTCCTCACTCCCCGCCCAGAGCCAGCTGCCCCCGAGTCAGCTCACCTGGACTGCACATCTGATCTGTGCCGTTAGTGTGAGTCATAGCTAGTCTGCACTCGTGCCCCCTGAGACAGCTCCGCAGGGTCCCAGTGGAGGTGGGTTCCTGCTGGGGAGTCCCGGCTGGGGCTTTAGTGATGTTGAGGAAGCTTTGGCCCAGCCGGTAGAGGGGAACAAAGTTGGGTGGCATAGCTGGCAGGTTGGAGGGAGTGTGGTGACCCTGGGATTCCTTAATGTGTGCACACGTGGCACTTTGTAGTTTAAAACCCACTCTCATGTAAGTGCCATCCGACGCAGGCCTCAGAAAGGCACACCCTCGCCATCCTCTCCATTCCTGAGTTTAAGACCTTTCCAGGGCTGCCTCGCAGTCCACTCTGCTGCTCGGATGTTTAGTGTGGTGGCTGCAGCCTGATCTACCCTTCACGGCCGTGGGGCACAAGCTTGCCTCAGTGGCCCAAGCGCCTTACTTTGCCTGCTCTCTTACGGCCCCCATGCCCCCTTCCAGGTTCTTTCTATCCTCAGTCAGCTTCCTGTTGCTGTGAAAAAATACTGGAGAATAACTACTTAAAGGAGAAAGGTTCATTTGGGGTAATGGTTTCAGGGGTCTCAGTCCATGGTTGCATGGCTCCATTGCTGTGGGCCTGAGGTGAGGCAGAAACATCATGGTGGAAGATGTGAGGAGGAGGTTGCCCACCTCATGGTGGCCTGGAAGGAGGGAGAGAGAGAGAGAGATGGAGATGGGGAGGAGGAAGAGGACAAGGCGGAGGGAGAGAGGGTCTTTGGGGGACACTCCTGATCCATAACCCTCTTCGGTAGACACCACGCTGTCCCAGTAAGCTGGGCCCTTTGGCATGTCCAGAGCCAGCATGCATTTTCTTCTCTATCTCTTCCATCTCAAGACTCTGACAGGAAGTGTTTCTTGGCTGCTTTGTTAGACTCTCCCCTTTTCTTCAAGTTCTTACTGTAAGTATAGTCTGGATCATTCAACTTTATATCTCATCACTATATTCTACAATAGTGAATGTAAGAGTGGAAGAATAAATAAATAGAACCCTTTTACCTGAGGGGAGGACCTGGCAGAGACACACTCCTGCGTTTCCCATAGTGCCTATATATATAAAATCTTTCATAGGATGTATGTGTGTATGGATGTATGTATGGATGGATGGATGGATAGATGGGTGGATGGATGGACACATGGGCAGTTAGCTAGATAATGTTGCTGAATGTATAGTTGATGCTCAATTTATGTAGCAGGTAAGTAGGTAGATAGAAAGCAAACATCTCCAGAGGATAAATCTCAGAGCTCCTAATGGCACTGTATTAGACCTCAGTCTTAGCTTAGGAAGTATGACTTCTGAAAGGCGGAACATGGGTAAAGAGGGAAATTCATATTTAGAAAACTAATTCATGCCCCCTTCACTCACTAAACAAATATATGTTGTGTATCTGCCACAGCCGTGTACATTAGAGCTAACTTGAGGCAGACTTTTCAGCCTCAGGGAGCAGAGAGATCATGAAACAGGACATAAACAACATGACAAACTCCAGCAGCGTCACTGCTATGAGGAAAGAGATTTGATGGAGTGCGTCACTGCTCCTGAGCCGAGGCTGGGAGGCAGAGAAGGGCAAGGTGCGTGGTGGTCGTGCCAGGGACGCCTGGGGGCCTGTGCTGGGCCAAGGTCTGAGAGAAGGGCTTGGAACGGGAGGCCCTGAGGGCAGCAGAATGGGCAGAGGCTGGGCCGAGAGCAGAGGCTGAGAGGGAACTCGCGCAGTGTGCTGGGGACGGAGCAGACTGAGCTCCGAGAGCAGGCGTCACGCAGCTGTGCGTCTGTGCATAGTACGTCCACGGGGCTGGTAGGAGACAGTGTGTCTTCTCGGAAGTAAAGACAAAACTGCACATGCTAATCATTTCCTAACAGTGCTAAAGTTTCAGGAAGTCTAGATGTTAGACTCTCAACAAAACAGCAAGCTCCCTGGAGCAGGTAGTCTGTCTTGTCCTACTGCGCCCCTCTTCCGGCCAGGCGCTGAGAGAAGACACATAACCTGCTCGGTGGGTCAGTGCGTGGAATAAACAAGTGGTGCCCAGGGCTGCGCTTCCCTGCCCAGGCCAGCTGACTCTCAGTCTGTCACCTGTCTCCACTCACCATCCCATCTGCGCCCAGATGCAGCCTCACCAAAGGGAAGAGCAACGGTGAAAGCTAAGAGAGTGTCTAGAAGGTACTTACGCAACCCAGAAACCAAGAGCAGAGCAGAAACTACGACAGCACACTTACGTATGCATGTATTTTTTGTGAAAGGGGAAGGTGTTCCAGTGTTGAAATTGGTATTTTTCCACGGGCGCCTTGTGCCTGTAACTTGGAGGCTGATGTTTGGCATTTACATGGGGAAGAGTTCTTCAGAATCCAGCTCATTAAGACATGTGCAGTTTGCTGGGCGTGGTGGCCCATGCCTGTAATCCCAGTGCTCGGGAGGCTGAGGCTGGAGGATCGTTGTGAGTTGGATACCAGCCTGGGCTATAAAGTGAGCTCACGGCCAGCCTGAACTGCACAGTGAGACCCTGTCTCAAAAAGACCAAAAAAAAGACAGATGCAGCTTTTTTGGTTTTTAATCAGAATGATCTTAGAAGTACAAAATGCGCTTGTTTACAAAGGCAAATAAATACAGTGAATCAAATCATGGCTATGATTTTTAAATCTCAAATTACCTTCTAAGTCAATCAAAGGGAGGCCCATTTCTTTTAGTGGAAAACCCTCAGAAAAATCTTGGGAGTTAGTAGTCAAGCTAAGGCCGAGGATATAGCTCAGTGGCACAGCACCTGCCTGGCAAGTGCAAGGTCCTAAGTTCAGTTTCTGTACAAAAAAAATGTAGTCAAGCTAATGCATCAGGGATGTAGCTCCATGGTAGAGCACTTGCCCAGCATGTGAGGCCCTGGTTTCCATCCCCAGCACCACCCCAAAACAGTTACCAAAAAAATTAAGTGTATCAATTATAAGGCTTACTGATTTGTATTTATTGTACTAAATGCTTCTACTCACATAGTACACAACTGTGAGGTGTTTAAAACCTAGTAAAATTGCTTTTCTGTGTGGGAACTACAAAGTGAGAATTGTCATTCATATGTAATGAATGATTTTATTAAACAATGCTAGGGGGCTGGGGATTTAGCTCAGCAGCATAGCTCCTGCCTGGCAAGCACAAGGTCGTAAGTTCGATTCCCGGTACCGGAAAAAAAATAAATAAATAAATAAACAGTGTTAAGTATCACAGGATTGCTGCTACTTCTGGATAGGTCTTTGTATACATTTAGAAATAATCTCAGCCAACCCAGGACAATGGTATCTACTTATGTGTCTGAATACACTTCGCTTAATGTTTTTCTAAAACAATGAAAACGTGTCATTAGAATTACAGGGCACCAGGTAGCTGAGGTTTGGAAATAGTGTGTGGACATGTGCAGCACTCGTACCTCAGGTGGCAGATGCGTTGTCCGCGGCATTCACCTGCATCAGGGCCCTCGTTGGCGTTCAGAACTTTCTGTGCCTGACATTTGCGTGGACTTCCCATGGGTGATACTGTCCCTTTTCCTGGGCCCTGATGCACACTTACACGCGTGTGCTTTATAGGTAAACTCCCAAGAAATTTGCTGTCCCATTTGCCTGCTGTGTGTGGCTCTGGGCGTGGTTGGGCTTGTAGTTGGAGCAGCTCCGAGCTCCTCAGTCCCCAGCCAGGGTTTAGTTCACCTCCTCCCACGCCTTCCCTGTGCGCCCCCGCCTTCAGTTAAAGTTCAACCGCTGGGGTTTGGAGGGCAGTGCAGTGAGACGGATTGATACCGCCAGGCCCCGGAGCTGTGCCCACTTCTGGGAAACATCTTGGTACATTTAGAAATAATCTGAGTCACCCCAAGACAATGGTATCTGTTTATCTGTCTGAATACACTTGGTTTAATTAGCTTTTCTAAAACACTGAAAATGTGTTATTGGAATTACAGGAAACCAAGTAGCTGAGGTTTGGAAATAGTGTGTGGTTGTGTGTAGCGTTCATAACCCGATGGCAGATGTGTTGCTCATGGCATTTATCTGCTGGGCAGGAGGAAAGCAGGGCCGGCACTGCTGTGAAATCCCCGCCGTCAGGGTCAGGGCAGCATGGGCAGCCACCGAGCTGAGGACCCTCCCTCTGGGGAACCCAGCCTCTTTGGAGCCTGGCCTGTGGCAGCTCGTCTGACCTTTAAAGGCCGTCTCCCCGGTGGCTGCTTCGGGACGTCCTCCGAGCAGGGCCCGTCTGTTTCTTGCACTGCAGTGCCAGGCAGCGTCTGTTGTCACAGTGGCTCTGCTGGCTCTGTCTCCGTCAGTGGTGCTGGC
The DNA here is from genome assembly GCF_000276665.1 of Chinchilla lanigera. Lineage (NCBI taxonomy): Eukaryota > Metazoa > Chordata > Mammalia > Rodentia > Chinchillidae > Chinchilla > Chinchilla lanigera. The sequence goes on from NW_004955417.1 coordinate 26,497,368, forward strand.
GAGGGGTGCCGGTCTCTCACCCAGGCTCTTTTAGCTCAGACTTGGAGCCGATGAAGCCGCAGTCAGTACTGCTCTCCTGCCAGCTGCGTACTTTCCCAGTGTGAGTGACGTGGGGCCAAGTCAGGGCTAACCGTGGACCTCCACAGCCTGGGAAGTCCTCATCAGAACACTTTGTCTCCTGGGTTCCGTAGTCCTAGGCAGCCTTTGGAAGGAGTGGGAAAAGCCAGGCAGGGCTGAGGTCCCTTCGGATCACAGCCTGCCCGGGAAGCTGTCCTTGTGAGAGCTCGGGGCACAGCTGTGGCTGGCTCAGCCGGGAGCACGCGCGACTCACCCGCACAAAGCTGTGTTCAGGGCGCTGGTCGGACAGCCCCGCCGCCCTGCGTTGGGCAGCTCTCCTCGTGCTGGACACCTGCAACTGAAAGGACAGGCCTTGGCTCAAGAGAGGCAGTCTGTGGTTGGCTCCACGGCAAGCGGCGTGCAGGGGCTGTTGGGGGCAGAGCTGCCTAGGAATCAAGGTAGCTGGGAAGCCGAGCAGGGGAAGAGATGCACCCCAGAGGGCAACACCCCAGTGGCTTCACCTGCACCCCAGCTCCCAACGGCACCTTCAGGGGCCGACACCGGAGCTCATAGACTCTTGGGAACAGCGCCCCCCGGAGGCAGCTGCCGCTCCAGGCGCCTCTTCATCCAGCCAAGCGGACAAGCATGAGCGTTGCTGCTGGTAACGACCGCGATGAAGTCAAGTGCTCCTAGAGGAGGCCGCTTTTTCTGACCCGCAGATTAGCGCTCCATGAAGCCAGTGTAATGCTTATCTCCGTCCCATCTCACCTGGGACTTCTGTTACTGTAGGAACCATCATGGGTGCCTCGGGGCCAGCGCAGTCGCGGGATGGTGGAAGGCATTTAAGATATTTACTGCAAATGACCAGAATGTGTCCTGTGCATGCACAGATCTGTCAGAATGCAACCCACTCAGCTGCCTAACCAACCTGCACTGAGAGAAAATGCTGACCGCACAAGCAAATGGTACATGAAGTTCTCAGCCCTCCAGGGCGCTCCAGGAGCCGGGGGCAGCACTTTCTGCCTGTGAGAAGCCGGGGCGCTTGGTGGAACATGGGATGAGGCATGTTCTTCCTCTCGTCACCTGGCAGCTGCGTTTTCTTCTCTCGCTCTGCTCCTTGGCCCTTTCTGAGGTCGGAGTTGCCCTGCACCCAGCAAGGGTGGGGTGGTCTGCACCTCCCTGGTCTCTGGGCCCCCGGCTCTGCCTGTGTTCCCAGGGTCTCCACGCTGCACCCTCATGGACAGCTGGGTCCCCCGCGTGCCCGCTGCTGGATGCCGCTCTAAGTTCTTTAGGGGAAGACTCCTAGGAGGGGCCAGCTCTCCTCCCTCCCCAGTGTCTGAGACTGGGTTTGACCCAGCGTGGGCTCCTGTGGATATTTACAGGCTGAAAGAACAAGCAGATGAACGAAAGGAATGGATGAAGTGAATGTCTCCATAGTTAGACCATCTTTTTATGAAGTACTATTTTACTGTGTCTATTTGGAATATGCAACATGGTGTTATGGAGTACATGTAGACAGCAGCGATGGTGAGGCAGATCGACACATCCATCCTCTCACCGTTACCCTTCTTCCCTTTTGTTTTTGTTATAAAACAGAAGATTTGATACTGCGTGCGCATCCTCGGCTACAGCTGGCCGTCGCAGCACGAGGCCCGTGTTCAGTTCGGTTCCACTCCCTGTCATCTCAGGCTGCACTCTCATCGCCCAGACTTGTGTGCGCAGGGCAGCCTTAGGCTCTGTGTTCAGATGAAGGGAATACGAGAGAGTTGGAGGCTTGAACACCAGGTTGTCCTGGCGACGCCGCCCGCAGCCTGGGATTTCTCCTTGCCCAGTAGGGGCACAGATACGACCAGAAGTTGGGAATGGGGAGGTAGATCTGTTGCAGATGGGACGGGACCAAGAGAGGGAGGGCGGCAGAGGGAGGGGGAAGGGTCTGCAGAGGGAGCTGAGAGGTGTTGTGTACGCGTACCTGCTCCACACGAGGTGGTCATTACGCACTAAAAAAATAAAACCTGAGAAAAAAAATGAAAGGACAAGGATGTTCACAGAGATAGAGCACTAACGGTTAGGTCCCTGGTTTTATAAACTACCCCAAAGCCAACAGGGCTTGAAGCGAATTCGATCAGGCTTGGTAGTGAACTAAAAAATCCCAAAGGCTTGTGGAGCAGAGCTCATGCCAGGCTGAGCCTTCCCCAGGGTGGCTGCCCCCAAGGGGCTTCGTGCTTGGGATGTGAAGGGGAGGCCAGAGCTCCAGGAGCCAAAGAGAGCAAAGGTTAAGTAGCAACACCTGATGGTACGGTTTTTAGACAGCAGAACTATACAATTTTAAAGCAAGGAGCAACTGAAAATTCTGTTTGAAAAATAATACATGGGATATGAAATGGAAAGGAACCAGTGGACGGTGTGGCCTCCCTGCCCCCGAGACACCTCCCAGATGTCCGTGCGGCCCCCACTTCAGTCTGGGCCTGCCGTACCTCGGCTCTGCGACACTCAGCAGCATCTGTCGGTGAGAGTGCAGAATGAGGAGAATTCAGCCTGCGCACACCTCAGTCCACCAGTACTTCATGAGAACCTGTTCTCAGTTCTTTCGCTGGTGCTGAAGCCTTTGATAATGGACTCGTTTCTCCTCTGTGGGGTTTACATCATCTCTCACCACCCCGTGCCATGTGGTGCGGGTACCGGTGGTGTTCCTGTGCCGTCTCCTCCTGTGTCTGACCTTACCTGTGCTCGCTGCTCTTTCACCTTCTCCCTAACGTGGAAGTATGTTAGTATTGACACTCTGTCCACGGGTTTTAGAGACAATTTCAAGGGAAAATTGAAAGGTCTCTGAACTGGTTAGTACTAGAGCTGGGGTGAAGCTCAGGGCCACTGTCTCCCACCCAGTGGACTCAGCTTGTTGCCCCCTTTCCCAAATGCTTACTGCACGCCCGACCCCTGCCAGCCCCGTGCACACACCAGAAATCCGAGAAAACAAATGATTTTGTAGCTCGTGCTTCACGCTCAAGACAGACAGACACATAAACAGATACTAGGTCTCAGTGCAATAGTGCGAAGAAAGGTGTGATCGAACTTTATTTCTCTTTATCCCACAGGCCAGAGATTAGTGAAGCCGATTTCACCATTTTGACTTTAATACGTTGGAAGGACAATGTTTCACTTGACTCACTGACATTTGTTAAGAAAATAAGTCAGACTGTGTTGATGTGTGAGAGTAAATGGTTTATTTCAAGATGAAATATGAAAGCAGAATAGGTTATAAAGTACATAGTGTTTATTCTGTTTTATGCATTTTGAAGATTTGTTACGAGAGGACCGATGTGTTCTTCTGTTGTCCTTGGGGATTTGTTGGGTATTTTTACATCGGTCTACAGCTGGTGCCTGCTTTGGAGACCTTCTGTGTTGTGACTTACGAACTTTCTGTTTCTCCCTCCTTTAGATTTTCATCACCGTGAACTGTCTGAGCACAGACTTCTCCTCCCAAAAAGGGGTGAAAGGACTTCCTTTGATGATTCAGATTGATACCTACAGTTACAACAATCGCAGCAATAAACCCATTCATAGGGCGTATTGCCAGATCAAGGTCTTCTGTGATAAAGTAAGTAATGATGACAACTTGTCATGAAGCTGTCTTTGTTGTTAGATGCTGCTTCTAGTGACATTTCCCTCCACCGTCTTTTGTCCTGGGATGTCAGTATAATCAATTCATCAGTCAATGTGGAAATCTTTTGTTCTCAGTTCCTGTGAGATATCTAGGAAGTCAACTTCCTTCCTCCCTCTCTCCCTCCCTCCCTCCTTCCCTCTCTCCCCTCCTTTCCTGTTAAAATAACCTTTCTTACAATTCACACAGTGGCTGATTGGCATTGCCCTGTGTCCTGGTCAGCTCAGGCTGTTACAGCAGAACACCACAGACTGGGTGGCTGGAACAACAGAAGTGTATTCTGCACACCTCAGGAGGCTGGAGAGCCCCGGGTCAGTGCTGCCTAGTTCAGTTCTGTGAAGCTCTTCCTCCCGGCTTGCAGTGCCCTCTTCTTACAGTGTCCTCCGGTGATGGAGCGTGTGCCTCTCCCTGCAAGGTGCTAATCACACCCTCACAGCCCCTCCCACATGACCTCACCTAAACCACAAGCCCCACCTTCAAGTGTCATCCCCTTGGGGGTTGGAGCTGCAGCATATGAATTTTGGGCAGGTACACAAACATTAGTCTATACCTGTGCTGTAGTCTGATTCAGTTTGATAGCTGAAATAACAGATTTTGTAACAGTTTTTATTGGACATTGATGCTGTCCCAGAACACAGCCAGGTGCCTTTTATTACTGTGTGAGTTCGTGGAGGCCTTATCAGAACTTTTGTGGATGGAGTTGCACCTGGAAGCTCCTCAGAGTACATGCACATTGAACTTGTGCTTCCGATCACCCTGAAAGCTGCCACAACACAAAGCTTAAAACATGCATAGGCAACAAAGAGCATCTCGCAGCTCCAGGTATGAACGGGGCCGGGCAACTCTAGCTTCACGACCTGAGTGCTGGTAGCATCTTGTGAGGGATCATGGGGTCACCTGGTGCAGAATTTCCCAGGGAGCACAGGAGGGAGCAAAGTGGCCTTCCACAGGCAGCCTGGGGCCAGGGAGTGCAGACACTGAAATGGATTTTGTTCTCTGTGAAAAGTGAGAAACTGATGATCTGTTCTGGAGGACAAAATCCACGTCTGGGAAAAACCGTTACTCACAGAATCAAGTTGAGTTGAGGAACACAATGGAAAAGGAGAGAGAAAGCCAGGGGTGGGAAGAGACTCCCAACGGGAAGATCTTAGAAATGCAGGGCTACTGTTGTGTCACTTTGCGAACCCACCAGCAGAGGGAGCAGGAGAGCAGCTGGAGTGACTGACCCCGCCCACTGAGCTCACTTAAACATTAGATGAAAACCCAAGAAAAGTGTTGGATCTTTTAAAATGTCTCAGAAAAAAAGAGATTAAGGTCAGCCTAATTTCTCTATGGACAGAAACCAGAACACAGGAAACGCCCTGTGTTTCCAAACAGGACAAATGAAACTTAAAAAATGACAGAAATCGTGATGACCAAAATAAACCACAACTTGAAAAACTTACCCATGAGGTGTTTGGAGAATAGAATGACTTAAAAAGAGGTGGGTTAGAACTCAGGAAAGGACTTAGAAATAAAAGATTAAAATATCTCAGGAGACGATATTAAATGCAACACCAAGGTGAATAAGTACGACAGATAAGGTCTCAAGAAAATACAAGTTGGAAATAGAACAATTTTAAAAATCAGGAAAAATGAAGAAGATGTGAGAGAAAATAATAGATATAGAAGAGAGGTAAAGAGGAGCCAATCACACAGGATGGAAATCTTTGAGCAACAACCAAGACAGTGCAAATGCTAAAAAGGATTAACTAGGAAATCTTGAAGCAGAAACTCTACCCATCAAAGTGGTCTGTCACATACCTGTGGGAATTTATTCACACAACCCTTAGCAAGTAGTTAAGCTATCAGACATTTTAAAGACAGAAAAGGGGCTGGGGATTTAGCTCAGCGGCAAAAGCGCCTGCCTGGCAAGCACAAGGTCGTGAGTTCGGTTCCCGGTACCGGAGAAAAACCAAAAAAAAATAAATAAATAAAGACAGAAAAATGTTCTTGGGCATCTAAATGAGACAATTAGTGACTAATAAAGAAACTTGTATCAGCAAACTTTCAGTTGTCAGAAGACGGTGATATTTGATCAAGTAAATAAACATGACCAAGGATTTTATATCCAAGAGTAAAGGCTCAGCGCCTGCCTGGCAAGTGTCAGGTTGTGAGTTCAATTCCCGGTACTGGAAAAAAACAAACAAACAAAAAACAACAAAAAAAAAGAATGGGGCAGAGAATCAGCTCTAGACGGCGCCCGTGAGGATGACAGCACAGAGGAGTGGTACACGCTCACCTCCGAGTCTAGTTCCGTGTGGTGGGAGAGCCAGAGAGCTCTGGCGCGGAGACCGAGGACACGGGCGTCAGGGTACTGGACAGCAGCCAGCTGCCTGTCGGCGTGGCTCAAGTACAGGTTGCTCGGAGGCGGGGGCTCGCTGTCCTGCCTGCCATTATCCGAGGGGCCTCAGCCCGCGTCCCGGCCCGCAGAGCCCGCAGGACGTCTTCACGTCAGGCTGCCGCAGTGACGGTAGGGAGCGGCGGGTCCCGCAGTGAGCACAGTGACAGCAGGAAGCGGGGCGGGAGGGAGGACAGCCCTGCAGCACGCGCAGCCTCGCGGCCGCCCCAATCACAACACACGCAGACCGTGACAACTTCGGTTGGTGCCGCACACCCGTTACTCAGAGCAGCACTGCAGCCTGGGGGACAGTGGGGCCGTCGCCGGGACACAGCAGGACACACCAGTGTGCACCGCGGTCATACTTTCTGCAGGTCGGAGCCACACGCTAGCAAGCAGAGGAGCTGGATGTAAATGTAGGCTGGTTCTGAGGTCGAACTCCGGGCCCCAAGGGATAACTCGACGTACAGAATATCAAAATGGTAACTGGTGCTTTGACACCTCAACAAAAGTCAAGGAGCTTTTATAAAGAAAACAATCAACTTGTGTCTTTAATTTAGCACATTAAACATTGAAAAACATCTTCAAGCCCCCTCAGTGTGCGCACCTGTCACCCCAGCTGCTGGGGAAACCGAGGCTGAAGGATCACAAGTTTGAGCCCAGGCTGGGCAACACAGCAAGACCCCATCTCAAAATAAAACTGAGCAAAACAAAACAAAAACAGGAAAAGAAAGAAAGAAAACACTTTCCAATCATGCACAGCATAGAACTGTCAGGTGTACAAATGGGAGAGCACCTTAGTGATTTGAACTCCCTTACCGTGTTCCAGATATTCCAAGGGAGGTGCTAGAATTCCCCTCCAGGGGATTTACTCCCGGAGTAAAGTTAGCAGGGAAGAAAAAGAGAAGGAAAGTTGGCAGAGAGCAGTTGGACAACCCCGTTCTGTTGACAGAGGGAAAGAGAAGGCTTGAAGGACACTCATATAATTATCCTGTTCTACACTAAACATGAAAGAAAATAAGGTCCTCCCCCAAAGGGGCAGAATGGACGGAGAGTCATGTATGTTGTTGTTATCTTCTGCCCTGGAATAATAGGGCCTGTAAGAAGCTAACGGTACATAAAAGGACAGGTTGCACCTTTTGTTTGAAAATATTTTTGTTTTTATTTTGTGGTGCTGGGGATTGAACCCAGTACCTTGTACATGCTAGCCAAGCACTTTACTGCCGAGCCACAGCCCCAGCACCCCAGAAATTACAGGAGGAAAGGTTTATTCAGCTCAGAGTTTGTGGAGGTTTCAGGCCATAATCGGCTGGCTCCAAGGCAGGGTGGCACACGGCAGGGGGCATCGCACAAGAGAAACAGTTCGTGGTGACAGAAGGCAGCAAAGCAAGCGAGCAAGGGGCAAGACAGACCTCTTCCTATCTTTTATGTTGTATCCAGGCTACTGAGATTAGGGCGGTGCCTAACCAGTTAGGGGGCTGATTTAACAATCATGCCCCTTAATCCTAGCGCTGCACCACGAATCAGTCACATACTATAGGTTCAGCCACCTCTCAAAAAGCCCCGCCTGTGGCTGCATGAGGCTTTGAGGGGATGTCTAGACACAAACCATAGTACCTCAAAAAGAGAAAGAGAAAGAATTAGAAAGAGGGTCGTACGGGTTTCCCCAAAGCATTGCTTCCTGAAGTCATGCTAAGAGGGTACCCTCCAGCAAGGAGAGAAGTAACGGAGAACCACTTCCTTGTGTGCACATGTTGGTAAACATGAGTAAAGCCCAGAAAGAATCCCATTAGCATATACTTCACCCGTCAGAAAACAGGTGGCGTTTCTAATAACTCCTGTCGTAAATATCAGTCTAATACATATCACTGCTAAGTAGAAGAAAAATGGTTGGCGACCACTGTGCAAGTGATTGGCATTTATTTCAAATAAGTAGATGTAGGGTTCCTAGTGGGTGCCTAAAACCCTCATGCTAAGGCTTAGACGGGAAGGAAGCTTGCATGGGTGGAAATCTCTTGGACTAAGCAGGTGGACTGACTGAATTGCAGTCAATTTCTCTAATAAAGTAGATAAAGTCTTTTCCTATAGTTTGTCATTTGCAGCTCTAATTTGCAAATTCAGGCAAAATTCACTTGTAGGGGATTAAAAACCCGAATACAGGTTTTAGTTTTGCACTTTTAAAATGATGTGTAAATGTAAATGCTTAAATTAAATTATCCTCTAAAGCAAGAACAGTTATTCCATTTTTTTTTTTTTTTTTTTTTTTGGTTTTTCTCCAGTACCGGGAACCGAACTCATGACCTTGCGCTTGCCAGGCAGGCGCTTTTGCCGCTGAGCTAAATCCCCAGCCCCCAGTTATTCCATTTTAAAATTGTAAGTTTCCCATCACAGCCTAGCATCCGGAACAGATGAAACACTACAGTGTTTTGGGTTCTCCTGGCTGATTTCTGTGTTGTACACCTGTGAGCCTGCAGATGAAAATACAGGTGTTCTCTAACTGTCTTGGTATTCTGAGACTGCTAGTGAGGTGCATATGCTTGTGCATTAAAAAACCCAAACTCTATTTCACCATGTAGGTAAACACCTATGTGTATATTGTCATCTTTGCATTTGAGTGCTTCCAAAAAACTTCCATGACAAATAAGAATGTTGTATTTCTGCAAACAGTAACTGTATGTTGCACAAAACTTTAAATAAAATAAAATTTCTTAAAATAAAAATTGAAAAGATAAAAAGCAAAGATGGCTGTCACCTCTTGTGTTGGCAAAAGTGATCACAATATATAGTAGGAACTCTGTTTTGTTTTGTTTTTTTTCTGGAGCTTTGTAGTTCAGTTTTTTTCTTTGCTATGTAGTTCAGGCTGGCCTTGAAATCCCTGTGTACCCCAAACTGGTCTTGAACTCACAGCATTCCTCTTGCCTCAGCCTCCCTAGTGCTGGAATTACAGGTATGCGCCCCCATACCCAGCTATAGGAGGAACTCTTGAGGTATATTTTTCAGATATAGAACTCCATACTGAATAAATTGGGGTGAGGGATATTCTGTCCAGTGCTAGCTTTGGTCTTTGTAGTAAATTATACTCTTCTGAAAGAACTAGACCTTTAGGAGCTTTTATAAGAGTACAAGTAATATTTTGTAGAAGGTCCAGGTCACAAATAACCTAGGAAGGAAAGGAATTCTTAGGAGGTCTTGACCGAGGGAGGCTTTCTCCATCTTAACAGAATGTACTGAAGCGTCCCTGAGTCATCGTGAATTCCAAAGCTTTATTTCAGAATGGAGAGCTGAGTTTCCCCCAAGTGCAGATACTATCCGGATTGTTTCACTGATACCTGGGCTCTGGACAAGAAGTTCCTACACACAAGTGGCACCTACGCTGCGCGCAGTAGACACCTATGCTAGGTTTTGCGTTAATCACTTGGGTTTAGCATATCAAGAAGTGCATGCAAAATAATAAGCAGGTGGCTTTATTTCCTAAAAATCTGCAAGAAGCATATATAAATCTTGAAACAGATGAATTCCAGATCCATTCCTCACAGAAATATACAGTTGCTTGACCAACCTTGAAGTTGGTCATAAATAGAAAATAAAGACCCATAGTTTTATTTGTAGTAAATGCTGGGCTGTGCAGAGCTCTCACGGGTCCATATGAACTCAGGCCCTCCCCCATGGATGTTAGCGCCCCTTACCTGTATCTAAACACACACACTACAAAATTACGTCTTAAGGAGATCTCCAAGGTATTTCTATTTTTTATCTCCATCTTGCTGTGAATTTCCATAAATGCGTCAATAACAACTTAAAACTTAAAGTGAAGCACTGTAAAATAACTACTTCCTTTGGCAGTAAGTAAAACAGTTACCTCATTTGGTGATTTTTTTGTTATAAAAATGCATGTTTACTGGGCATGGTGGCACATACCTGGGAATCCCAGCACTCTGGGAGGCTGAGGCAGAAGGATTGCAAGTTTGAGCCCAAGTTGGGCAACTCAGCAGTTTACCAAGATAGTGTCTCAAAATAAAACATAGAAAGGGCTGAGGATGTAGCTCAGTGTGAGAGCCCCAGATTCAACCTGCACTGCTGCAAAAACAAAGCACATGTAAGTTATCTGGCTAACGTATCTTGATTCCCCACTAGAAAACGCCAGGCACAGAGTAAGTGCCAGATGAGCGAGGTAAGCCTTGCTATCATGCTAAATTCTTTGAGCATTAGCTCAAAAGCCGTGTCCTGTGCTTTGGTTCTGTTGATCACGAGCCCCACTGTGTGGTCGGCTCACCTGGCTAAAGCTGGGGATCTGCCTGCTCACTGGAAGCCCGCCTCACCATCGAAATCCAAGCCACCGCGCGTTCTCCGTGACCTGCCTGTCTCATGACGCCCGTCTCCCATTAGGGTTTCAGTCCTTAGATTCAAATCACTACACAGTTAGAATCTGACACTTCATGTGACGTTTTATTTCAAGTATTTTCACCAATCCCATTTGTACTTTAGTTTGGGTTTTTCTTGTTCCTGTTTTGTTCTGGTTTTTTGCATGCGCGAGATTAACTTTTTACACTGGCAGGTCTCCGTCTACAGCGATGCTTTGAGGGCAGTGTTCAAAGGCACAAGGGGCACCAGCCGGTCTGGGCTTCCCAGCTCCTCAAATCTGCTGCAGGGGCAGGAGCTGAGCGGACTTGGGCCTTAGGGAGGGAGCAGAAGGTGCCGGAGTGGCTATCGCCTGCCCAGGGCCTTAGGAAAACGCGCTGCAGATGAGCTTGCAGTCATATGAGCCCTCCGAAGCAGGCACAGAGGGAACACACCAGAATGCGGGGGCAGCTCCGCTTCCGGGGAGTGAGAAGGAAAATGCGTCGGCACATGGCTAAAAACAAGAGCCAGCAGGGACGCACCACAGGCCGAGGGCACGGGCTGTAAGGTGACAGGTGAGCTGGGCGAGATGCGGCAGTTCGGCAAGAAGGACGGTGCAACAGTGAGACCACAGAGAACAAGGCACAGAAAGGGGCGGACAGAGGCCCTCTTCCCGCCGGGCTGCGTCTGTCTGAGAGTGACGATGGCCACGCAGATAGCAGGGCGCGCACAGGCAGAGCGGCTCCGTCTGTGTCCGTGTGATCACCCGGCAAGGGAGCAGGAGCGCTTTCCCTTGTTTCCGCTGCTGCGCTTCTGCGATTGTTCCGTAGCAGTCAGCAGCCTCGGGAAGGTTTGCCAGGGAAGTCAGGTGCAGCCGTAAAGACGTCTCCCTGCCTACGAGTGATTTAATGGGCCAGTGCTTCATCTTTGGACGTTGGATGATAATCACTGAAGTTACTTAATGGGCCTCCCTGTGTTAGGGGTCTGGGCCTGGGCTTTCTCTACGGGTTCAAAGCTGAAGTTCTGTGAATAGACAAGATAACAAACAAGGAAGAAATTCGGATGACAGGGATCACTCCCAGGTCAGAAGGGCAGCAGCGCAGGCCTCCGTGTGCTGTCAGCTTCCAGAATCGAAGGCTAAACTCGAGGAGGGTAAAGGAGCTTCACAACCCAACGTGTGTGTGTGTGTGTGTGTGTGTGTGTGTGTGTGTGTGTGTTCCTGCATACCCTGATGACATGCCCGGTGTGTCTGTGTTTGTTTTCCCTGACAGGGTGCAGAAAGGAAGATCCGAGATGAAGAGAGGAAGCAGAACAGGAAGAAAGGGAAGGGCCAGGCCCCCCAGGCCCCATGTAACAACTGTGAGTTTGCCCAAGGCTGACTGCTGTGGGGGAGCCCAGGAGGGCAAGGTGCCCGGGGGTGAAGATGGAAAGCTGGGGGGACACAAGCCGGCAGGTGGGGTGACGGGGTGTTGGGTGACTGTCCCTGTGGAGAACAAACAGAATCACATGAGTTTGGTGAGGTTAGGGTAGGTGGGATTTTGCAGTATGGAGACCAGCGTCCTCCTGGGACCAGCCGGGACTGGGCGGTGGCGCGGGATGGGTGTGAGGGGCCCAGGGAGCAAGCCCAGCTCCTCCTGTTCCCGGGGGGCCGGGTGGCTCTAAAGTGCCTGCCATCTGTGGTATGTGGAGCGCTTTGTAGGAGGGTCCCGAGCTTTCTGAGACAGGACTGACAGTTGTGAGTTCTCAGTCATGCGTAACCCTGTCCTTTATGGGTTTTGTGGTCGCGTCCAGCCTCTGACGGGAAGTTGGCCGCCATACCTTTACAGAAGAAGAGTGACATCACCTACTTCAAGACCATGCCCGACCTGCACTCGCAGCCCGTGCTCTTCATTCCCGACGTTCACTTTGCAAACCTGCAGAGGACCGGACAGGTACAGCCTCCCCACCACCCCCCTGCGTGTGCTGGGGGCACAGAGCAAAACCCACCGTCCCCTCATGATAGGAAGGGCAGTGGCCATTCCCTGTCACAGGAAAGAATGTCTCGGAGAGGATAATGCCTCCCGGACAGTCAAAGAGGAGGCAGTAAGGCCCACTTCCTGTAAGAACAGGGATTTCCTTGGCCTTGGCCTTTGAGTTGCGCTGGGTGCACAGGAGCTCCCCCTACTGGTATGGAATATACCTGCACTTGCAACTTGAAGTTGCGTTAGGGGAAAAACTGATTGAATCAGATCCCATCAGCAGTTTCCCTCTTAGAAAATTAACAGTTCCCACTGAACGGCTAAATCATTTCTTCTCTAAAGACACAGGAGGTTGCAGACAGTCTCTCCCTTTAGAAAACAAAGCACACTAACTCCCGTTTCCTAGGTATATCTACATGTGAAATGAAAGATCTAATATTAAATTAACATGAACTCCAGTAATTAACCCACTGGGGTAGCTCAGATTATTAGAATATTTTATAGCACCTAAAATTTTAATGATGGAAATATGAATCTGAAAATGGATCTTCGGAGGGAAGCTTGCCTGTTGGCGTCCTGCGCTGGGCCCCGGCCCGGGGCTGACTCGGAGGAGCACACAGCCTCTGCCTCTGCCTTTGCCTTTGCCTTTGCCTTTGCCCGCTGCAGCAATTGCAGGGCAACCCAGTCACTGTCCCCTGGGCTGCTGGGACCCTCACCTCGAGCGTTCAGGCGGGCACTGCCCTGCACTCCGGCAGCGAGGACCCCGCAGCGGTGCCCGAGAACTCTGTGACTCCCGTGGCTGACCTACTCACCAAGCTGAAGGCCAGGCCTCCGCCTCTCCCGGAGAGCCTGTGGCCTGGGAGCTCACCCCAGGTGGAGGCAGCGTCAGGGCCAGACCAGGGGTAGGGCAGGGATCGCTGGCTTTGTATGCAAAATAAGACGGGGCCCAGGCGGTGGTAGCCAAGCAGGCATGAGTCCGCCTGGGCCCTGCTGTGGCACCAGTGGCCCTAGCGCTCTTGCAGCAAGTGAGGCACCCAGGCCACACGGAGGACAGCCCTAGCCCACATGTGGGCCCGAGCACTCCGCAGGCCACTGTGGGAAAGTCACGGGAAGGAGCGAGCCCACTGTGCAGGCGCCACGGGGCCCTTGAGCTGCCCTCCTCGCAGTGCACAGGGCTGGGCGCTGGGCAGGGCGGGCTACGCTTTGCAGCCTCCTGGAGCACCTGGGCCGGGGACCCCCCTCACCCAGGGAAGGGCCTCTCAAGTGGAGCTTCGTGAGCAGCCCCAGGTCACGGGGGTCCCTGGGAGGATTCGGGTTCCACTCTTCCCTCCCGTGTGTCACAGCAGAGGCGCTGAAGTGCTTCCAGGAACCTGCACCTGTAGGTTCTCTAGGTAATTTGAGGCTCTCTAAGGTTTGCAGACTTACTTAAAAAGCCTTTATTGCAATGGATCCAACAGCAGACAAGGAAGGAACAGCGGATCGTCATGCGAGAGGAAAAGAAATGACTGTGACAGTGGCGAGATGGGGGAGTCGGCCCGTCAGGAGGGCAGGAAACAGGAGCAGCGGCCCGCAGGTTGGGGTCAGCTCGCCAGAGCCTTTCTAACCGATGAATTCAGATCCGGTCGGCGACATATTTTCTTAATGTCACAAGCAAGAACAGGCTCGGGGCTGTGGTAATCCAATCAGGCTGCCTTACCTAGGTGGAAGCAGACTTCCAATGTTATTTCATTAAAACCTAAGAGTTAGCCCCAGGGAGAATGTAAAGCGGTAAAATTTGTATTTCTTTAGAAACACACAGACGGACGCACACACATATACGGCATCATTAAACTTTGTCTTCTGAAGACAGTTTCTGCCTTAAGAAAGTGCGTGTCCTGTAGTGTTTCCGTGTCTTGTCGTGACCTGCGGTGAGCCTCTTGTTTTGTTCCACAGGTGTACTACAACGCGGACGAGGAGCGAGAAGGGTAAGGGTTCCGTGCACGCGTCAGGCAGTGGTTGAGGCCCTTCCTGCGCCGGTGGCCAGGGCGGCTCGGGAAACCCCTCGCACTCCAGAGCCAGCAGAGACGGGTCTCTCCGGGAGGGAGGCTGGGGCAACACCTTTCTCCCTCCAGGCCTCTCTTTCTCCCTTTTCTTCTTCCTATGCTGCGCTGTTGAAGACGTTATTTCTTCCTCTCCATCTTTCTAGCTGGTGAAATTCTGGTGCTAGCCCTGCCCCTGTTGTTTGGCCCCAGCACAAGATCGAGTTGCCCTTGAGGCAGAAGCCGTAGGAGGCGGCCTGCCGTGCTTCTGTGCAGCCAGGGCCCACACGTCTGTCTCACGCCCCCACTCCAGGCTGGCTTGCATGGGGACCGGGAAGGCTGAGTCCTTGCCCATGGTCCCCTAGGACTTCAGCTAGGAGGCTGTCCCCGCAGGCCCCAGAGTCCTCCATGTCACAGCTCCGCAACCAGGCTGGGGATGTTCTCAGGACACAGGACGCTTGGCCGAGGCCCTCAGGTCTTAGGGGCAGCCACCTCCTCAGAGAGCTGTCCATCCTCAACTCATGAAAGCTCAGCAATTTAGAGCCTCAGAGGAACCTCCAAGCTCCCTCGGCCAACTTCCTCTGCCAGGTGCTGGTAACAGCTATGCCACGCTCCTGGGGGGCGGCCGGCCAGCTTCTGCTTGGGTGTTGCCAGCAATGGCCACTCAGTACCCTCTGCGCAACTCAGTCCTCGGAAGTTCTGTTGTCTGTGTCGCCGACTTCTCCCTGCTTTTAACCTCTTTCCATCAGCTCTCGTCCTGCTCTCTGGATCAGTGTTACCCTCTCTCAGCATTTAGATGACCCTTTCCCCCCTGCAACTGTTAAAATACAGTTTTACCTCTCAGCTTGTTCACTTTCCTCCAGGGGATGCTTTAGTCTATTAGTAGTCTCCTTAAAATTGACTTTCTCAGGCAGGGCGTGGTGGTGCACACCAGCGCTGGGGGTGCTGAAGCAGGAGAATCATTTCAACTTTGAGCCCAGCCTGGGCTACAAAGTGAGCTTACGGCCAGCCTGAACTTCATAGGGAAACCCTGTCTCAAAAAGACAAAAAAAAGGACTTTCTCCTTAAAATTCACACATCTAAACCATACGAGTTGCAGGATGTTTGGGGCTGTTTTTCTCTTACGTCCTGAGTGCTTATTTTTCTCCTCTTACAGTGTTTTCACTTCTAGTATTTATGTTGCAGTCTCTGTTTGCAGTTGATACGTGGGCTGACATCTGTAGTTCATTTTCCCCCAGCCCGCAGTCAGCCTGGGCATCCCTGTTCCTGTGTAAGCGGTGTGTTTACCTGTGAGGCATCTCTCCGCTGGCGAAGTGCGGGGAGCAGATCTTGTAGAGTTGATCCTAGAGCCGGGGTGGCAAATGGCAGCCTGAGGACCAAACTGAGCCTCAGAAGAGTCTGAAAACTAAGAATGGTTTTCCTCCGTTTCAACAGCTGAAAGCATGCAGAAGAATAGTACTTCATGGCATGTGAAAATTTTATGAAATCCAAGTGTCCACGAAGTTTCACTGGAACACAGCCATGTTAGGTCCTCCATGCGCTGTCTGTGATTGCTTTGGTGCTGTTCCGGCAGAGCTGAGCAGTTAAAACGGCCCATTTAGAAACCTTCAGCTCTGAAGGAAGGGAGTCTCAAAGGACTCCGGTGATTTCCCAGCCGGGTAGGCAGGGGCAGAATCTTGTCTAGGACTTAACCTCAAACTTCAGACCCTTAAGTACCCATTAGATTGTCCTTTCTCTCCTGGCACATAAGTGGTGCATTTCTAGCGGCTGGAGTGAACGGCAATGATGCACGCTCTCGGGTCTGACCTTTCTTCTTTTCTCTGGTTGTCAGGTGACTTCTTAAACACTCCCAAGCTGGCACTGACTAAAGTCATTCTGGGCTGACTTTCCCAAAGAGTAATCTGTTGAAAGTGAATTAGCTGAGATTCTACTCCAAAGTATGAAAGAATTGTGAGGACTTGAATATAAGATAACCCTGTCTTTTCCACAGCTAACATGGGGCAGGAACCTCTACTTACGTAGGGCACTCATGGTGATTATTTCACACAGGCTGTAAGCAGAAAAACCAGCTCTGTCTCTGGGGTGCCTGCAACCCCTTTCTGGACTGGGGAGAGCACCTCCTTCCTCGGCACTCGGCACCTCTAGCAGCTCAGTTGTCAGGGCCAGAGACACATGCTTCCCAGTGTTTCTCTGCCACCTTTGGTGTTTTTGTGACGAAACTTAGCACTCTGCTCATACCTCAGGGACTCCCTTCCTGAAATCGACCCCACAGCTCGCGGCTGAATGTGCTGCTCACTGGATCATTCTGTATATTGATCACCTCACAGTGCCAGCGGGATGGCATCTGGTGCCAGGGAAACCAGCTTTTCCTGGTCCTCCGGTCCTTTTGTGCTGTAATGAAACAATTTGCTTGGACGCCGGGAGGCCTCAGGTCTGGGCCCTCTCACCTAGCAAATGGGCTCGTCCAGCTGCCCTTGCTTTCTAGCCCTGCACTGAAAATAAATGAAACTGCTGAATTCACAACACATAAAACATCCAGACTCCTGCTGGCTTCATAGATTTGAAAGTGTGGAAAAGCACGTCCACACTCCCACAAGCAATGTGGTTTATCCCAGATGTTATTTTAATGGCAAGGTCTGTCGTGGCTCAGAATGGGGTGCTATGAGAAGTCAGCAGGACTGGAAAAAATATAAGCAAATCTTGCTTCATAAAGAAGGAACATCGCAAGCGTAGGCAAGCTCACCCCGCAAGACAGCATGTCTGGTGACCTTTCAGGCTGCTCCCCATCATTAACCTTCTGGCCACGGGCTGCTCTGTGAATGGGTTTTCTAGTCTTGTAGTCCTGAGATCAAGGTCACTGCGCTTCCACTGTTACCACAGTATAGTGAGCAGGTCCAGGGAGTGATGCCCTCAGACTGATGGCCACCTGCGCTGGGACCTGAGCGTTGGACAGCTGTCCAGCTGTTTTCACTGTCTGACATACTAGGCAAGAAAATAGGAGAATTCTGACTCATTATTTCTCATACCCTTACTGTTCTTCATCCCAGACTTATTGAGTAACTCTTTCACGAGGTGGTGCCCTCAAAGATGAGGTCACTGCAGATCTATTTCTCTTCTTAGCTGCTTTGCCCCATGTAAGCCCTTCAACATGTTGAGCCTCAAGTCCTCGCTGAGATGGGATAGAGCCGGGTCCTCGCCCCGGCTGGTTCATGGTGTCCGTGATTCATGGTGACTGAGGAGATGAAATGTGCTGAGGTCTTACACAGGAGTTTTCATGGTTGGGCCACCCTTTGGGTAAGCTAGAATATGAGAAGATAAATTAGATCACCCTTGGTTTAATAACGTAAGCCCTTGGAATGGTAGGAATATGCTTTGGACTTCCCTCGGTTACACGCCTGTGCTTTTTCCCCTTTACGCTAGCACTAGCTTGACTGAAGATGTGATTGATGACTTCTGAGCAACAGTAACACCCACAGGGAGCCACAAGGCTCCGCATTATGTGGGATCTTGGGGCTGTCCCGATGTCACCCATCCATGTGGGGAACTTCACCATACGAGTCCTCAGACTGGGCCGAGTGTCCGCTGGGGCTGTGTCTCTGTGACGTAGGGGGGATTCCAACTTGTCTCGGGTCTGTGCATCTGGTCTTCTCCCTGTGGCTCCTCCCCAGATCTGCCCAACGTGGCCTCACCATCATCATCTTCACCCAGCGCGAGAGGAGCTCACGGTGCTCCAGGGGGTCCCATGAGTGCCGTGTGCATCCATTCCTGCTCACTGCAGCCTTCTTTTCCATTTTATTTAGTTAAACTAATTTTTACATTTTGATGGACATACAATGCTTGCATTCACTTCCCGAGTACAGTGTGATAGCCTGCTGCATATGAAATTACACGGTCAGGGTTTAGCAGTTCTGTCTCCTCAAATGTTGTTTCTATGTCAACAAACTTTTTAAGGGGAAGGAGACTGAGGCCCAGGGAAGTGGAAAAACTTGTCCAGGCTCCCACAGCAGTAAACTGTACAGCAGGGATGTGAACCAAGATAGTGTGTCTCAGCGCTCTTGCCTTCACCCTTCTGAACTTCCGGTCCAGCCTTGCTCGTGGGCTCAGGGATCCCCAGGGAGAATGAGCCATTCATAAGCACCTGTGTCGCCTCCCTTGAGGCTGAGTAGCATGTGGGAGTGTGCTGTCTTCCGCTTTCTGTCCTCCCAGTCCTCCTCCTCCTTAGAGTGCCTGGTGTGGACAAGAGCTCCAGGAGGAAAAGTAGAACCATCAGAACTGGCCCAATTGAGGTCATGCAGGGCCCCACACATGGGAATCCAGGCACAGGGGAAAGACCTGGGTCCCTGAGGGACTCCCAGTACTGCAGCTCATCTGCTCCAGCCATAGAGGGAGAGCAGCAGGAAGTCAGGACAGCCTGGCCATCGAGTCACAGGGAGGCGGTTTGTGTCCCTGCTGTGCCTGGAGGGGCTGGACTGCCAGGCCTCCGCTGCATGCGAGGGCTGCAAGGACACCAAGGCTTGCTCCTGCCTCCCCCAGTCCAGAAGTGAGCAGATGAGGGGGACAACACAGGCTGCGGTGGGGAAAGCCCAGCTGCCTCACCTCAGCGATGCAGAGCAGGTCTTGGGCCAGCACCAAGATGGCAGTGCAGGCCCTGCCTCCAACAGGGATGCCCCAGGACCCGCAGGGGGAGGAGGAGGTCGAGAGTGGGTCTGGTTGTGGAAGAGGACAGGGACCGACACATGCGTGACCTTGGGTGTGGGCACCTTGTCTGCTTTGCTGAAAAGCCTCTGCTGTCCTTTCCAGCAGCAGTGTCCTCGTCAAGCGGATGTTCAGGCCCATGGAGGAGGAGTTCGGCCCAGCGCCTGCCAAGCAGATGAAAGAAGAAGGCGTAAAGCGAGGTACCGCTTGGGACAGGGTGCACACTGGTGTGGCAGGCAGGGTGGGGCCGGTTCGCCAAGAAGAGCTCGAAGCCCAGGCCGCCCGCGGCCCAGGGAGCCCCAGCCCCGCACAGTTCTTACTACCCAGGAAGCCCACGGTCCTCCCCTGCCTTGAACTCTGTCCTTTCCACACCTTAATGAGGTCTGTTCTCTGTGCGCCAGCTCCTTCCTGTGCCCTGGGAGGGTCGTAGTGTGTGTGCTGACCCCCCAGCAGCAGGGTCCACCGCTAGAGAGCAGCCCTGCTGTGTCTGACAGTGCCAGCTCGAGGAGCCGGGCAGCGAGCACCTGTCACCAAAGCTAGCGATTGCCCCGGACCTCAGCTTTCCCAGATGTCACAGCTTCTTCCTTGGACCTGGATCTTATTCCACCTCCCGAAAGGGTCGGAAACAGCTCGAGGGCGTCTATGTCTTAGCAGCCCCTCTTACTGGGCATGCTCATCCTGAGTGGCTATTCCCCCCTGCCCTGCTGTGGCCAACTTCGAGGGCTTCAGGAATTCTGTTGGGTTGTCATTTAAAGTAAGTGAAGGGCCTTGCTAGCTCTGAACCACAGTGACACACCAGGGCACCCTGACCTGCCCACGGTGAGGGAGGTGACGTCTGGAAGGTTCTTGCTTGGAGCACCCACTCCACGCAGGTGCCTGGCAGACTTGGAGTCGGGGTCAGCGACAGCTCTTACTTTTCATCTGCTGGAAGCTCCCCGAGAGGCGGTGATCATACCCGTCACCGAAGCCATTGCCATGGGTTGAGTTGCCTTCGTAGCCACTTGTGGGGTGAGGATTCCGCTGCCCTGCCATGCACAGAGCTAATGCCAGCCGGCCTCCCAGAAGTACCCAGCATGCCCAACTGCGGGTGGCCGTCACAAGCCTGTGGGAGAGCAGTGGGACTGTCCTGCTTGGTGGCCCTCCCCTCCCCTTGCAGGAAAGACCACCCCCAGCCCTTGCCAGCCCTCCGGAAGCAAGGGGCAGCGTCAGTCCCCAAGACACTGGTTTGTGAATGGAGCCGCAGAAAGGTCAAGGAGCAGAGGGCGGGGTTCCCTTGGGGGGCTGGACTGGAGAGCTTCGGGAAGAAGCTGCAGGATTTTCTTCTGAGAGCCACGGGTGGGCTTTGCTTTGACTTTCATTTCCTCATCTAGATGTCACTGGGGTCCTAGGCTCTACTTATTTTTCCATGCAGTGCTGACCTCCAGCCCTCTGATAATAACCATTAGATCATTCATCTTGGCAGAAATGGAGACTATAAAATCTTCGTCCCAAAGGGCTAAATTTGGAACTCCTTGGAGATGTTCATTTTATTTACTTTATAGATATTTTTATATCTGATAAAGAGAAAGCAACTGTGCAACACGCAGGTCTCCTCCTTCCCCTCCCTGGCTTCCTTCTGCATTCCCTGCTCCCGCCCTGGGCCCTAGCTGGCGGCAGAGCTGAGCCGGCAGCCCCCGCAGGCGCCTGCGTGCTGTGTAAAGTGACACCGTGGGCGCCACCCCTGGCGAGCAGGAGGATGCGGTTTCGGCGCCGCTGCTCTTTCGTGGGTGGCGATTCCCGCTAAGTTGGCGTCTGACGGTGGTGGCTCCAGGCTCTGCGGGGCCTTCTGACCCGGGCGTGCTCTCCCGGAGGGACCAGGTGCGTGGGCTTCAGCCCCAACCCGCTCGCTCCCACTGAGAATAGCAACCCCATGGCTGGGAGAGGCGGACAAAGCGCGGCCGGCCGGGGCTGCGGCGGCTCTGCTCAGCTGGGAGGATGGGCACCGGCAGCCAGGGGCGTGTGTGGGCCGGGGGCATCTGCGCTCGAGCCCCACGCGCTCGTCTCCCGGTGCCCGGGCCCCTGCCGTGCCTCGCATGGGCGTTCTCAGGCTCCAAGCGCTCTTCCCAGGCTGACTGGAGACTCCGCGGGCCCGTCCCCGGGCGGCCGGGGCTCGGTCTGCGGCCCCGCACAGC
>NW_004955417.1:26518742-26520300 GCF_000276665.1 Chinchilla lanigera
GCTGAGGTAGACACAAGAAGCCCAGTATTGCATGATTCAGTTTCTAAGTAACATCTGGGTGGCGCCTTCCCTGAGGAGGAAGCAAGTTAGTGGCTGCCCCGGGCCGGGAGCAGGAGGTGGAGGACTCCTAAGGAGCTACCCTCAGGGGTGCGGAACATGTTACAGAATTACAGAGTAATGCCGGTCAAATGCTCTGGTGAATGTACTGAAACGCTAGTGGGTTATACACTTTTAAAAAGCTACTATGATGAACTGTGTGACATATATATTTGTGTTCGTTAGACCTCTTAAAAGTAAGGCCAGACCAGGGATATAGCTCAGCGGCACAGTGCCTGCCGGGCAAGCGCAAGGTCCTGAGTTTGATTCCCAGTACCAAAATTAAATAAATAAGGCCAGGACGGTCTGCAGTGCGCCTTGGCGCTGCCTCTGCACTGGTGCTGTTTGCCAGTCCCCAGGCGTTCTGAACTGGGCAGACAGACAGCTCGCCCAGAAACACCACAGAGGCCTGGTTCTCAGCGCTTTTCATTGCAGCGGAGTTTGTTGTGAGGCTTCAGCCTCACATAAATGAAAAGCAAGAACAGAAATGAATGTGACAAAAACATAACGTACCTCAGCCTCACCTCTGCGCGGACGGCCGCGAGCACGCGGGACGGGGCTGTGCGGGGACCGGGGCTGTTCGCGGACTGTGCGGGGACTGCGGCTGTTCGGGACGGGCGAGCGCGCAGCTCCCAGGACGGCCGCCCGCCCGCCGCGACGTCAGCGCCGCCCTGTCTTCCAGTGCTGCTGTACGTGCGGAAGGAGACGGACGACGTGTTCGACGCGCTGATGCTCAAGTCCCCCACCGTCAAGGGCCTGATGGAAGCGGTGAGCGCCCGGGCCGGCCCCCGCAGCCCCGGGGCGGCTCGAGGGGAGGCCGGGAGGAGAGGGGAGGCCGGCGGGCGTGCGGGGGAGGGAAGCGGGGACCGCGGTGCTGCGGCGGTGAGACTGCGCGGGTGACGCCGAGCGGTTCCCTTTGTCTCTGCGTGAAGCCACGTGAGCCACATTTGACCTCCACATGCACACGGCGAAGCCAGGAAGTGTCTCGTTAGTGTAACCCGAAATAAAAATAACGCTGCTTGGTTAAGGAGAATACTCCTGCAGAAGTGCAGCGATCCGACGGAGGAGCCTTGCTCCGCCCAGCCCCGGTCTGCTTTCGCCCACCTGGGCTCGGGAAGGTGTTTTCTGTAGCCGTGAGACTAAACGGGGCCTGTGCACTCCCGCCCGGCGGCAGCCCGGCCGCCTCCGACCGCACTCCCCACCCCAACTCCTGTTACCCGCACCAACTGTTGGAGCTCGAGCTCTTCCCCGCCCTTTCCCCGTACCCGTATGTTGTGAAAGTTCCCGGCTTCGACCGTGCTGACGCCCCAGGATGGCTGGGAAAACCGGGACACCGAGTAGGACGTGGGGTCACGGGCCGCAATGCGTCGCAATGTGCCTCTAACTGGAATCATGCGTCGTAGTCTTCTGTGGCTGATTTCTTCCTTTCTTTTTTTCCTTCCTTTCTTTTCTTCTTCTTCTT